>NC_048223.1:10484442-10678108 GCF_002007445.2 Ailuropoda melanoleuca | reverse complement strand
AATTATTTGGAGGGTTTGGAAGAAAGAAATTATGTGATCGGACTTAGTCTTAAAAGGGTCATGCTGGCTGCTATGTGGAAAACAGACAGGGGCGGAGCTTGGGAGCTGGCAAAGGCAGGGGCACAGAGGCAAGTTAGGAAATGTTGTTGAAGGGGTCAGATCCTGGGCACGCAGTAAAAATGAAGCTGGTCAGAGTATTGATGAATTGGATGTGNTGTGTTGTGCAGGAACAGAAAGGAGGCAAGGTGACCAAAGCAGAGTAGTGAAGGATAGGGATAGGTGATGAGAACAGAGAGGGATGGGTGCAGAGGGAGGGCAGATCACATAGGCTGGGATAAAGACTGAAATTATTTGGAGGGTTTGGAAGAAAGAAATTATGTGATCGGACTTAGTCTTAAAAGGGTCATGCTGGCTGCTATGTGGAAAACAGACAGGGGCGGAGCTTGGGAGCTGGCAAAGGCAGGGGCACAGAGGCAAGTTAGGAAATGTTGTTGAAGGGGTCAGATCCTGGGCACGCAGTAAAAATGAAGCTGGTCAGAGTATTGATGAATTGGATGTGGAGTGGGAGGGAGGAGTCAAGGATGACCGCAAATGCTAAAACGTGAGCAAAACAGAAAGTGACTCTAAAAAGCAATAAAAATTAATCATTATAAATGGCAATGTTCCCAAATGGAATGCTTAAATTTTGATTTGAGAAATCAAAATAGATTTTCTTTTAAGTAGGCTCCAGGCCCAGGGTGGAGCCCAACACAGGGCTTAAACTCATAATCCTGAGATCAAGACCTGAGCTAACATCAAGAGTTGGACATTGAACGAACTGAGCCACACAGGCACCCCCAAAATAGATTTTTCTGAAATGAAATATATTGATTAACAGAATGAACATAAATGGGGCACCTGGGTGGCATAGTTGGTTAAGTTTCTGACTCTTGGTTTCAGCTCAGACCATGATCTCAGGGTCATGGGATTGAACCCTGCATTGGGCTCCATGCTTGGCTCAGAGTCTGCTTAAGACTCTCCCTCTGCCTCTCTTTCTCTCTCTCCAAAACAAATAAATAAACCTTAAAACCTCATAAATAATAATAGCAAAAATGTATCAAAAACTGTTCCAAGCTCTTGATAATCTGCACAAATACTCCAAGACTGGTATTAAGATTATTCCCATTGTTCAAGAGAAAAGCTAAAAGAAAGAAGTTCAGTAATTTGTCCCAGGTGAGAGAGGCAGGGGCTGGATTTGAACCGAGGCAGTCTGGCTCCAGACATCCATTCATTCAAAAGAAACAAAGTTTTGGTAAAAATAAGTAAAGTTGATTATTTTGTAAGTTATTGTGTAAATTGGTGATTGTAGTGAACAGATCCAGAGACATAGGGTATCAAAAGCCACACAGAACAAGAGGAGGAAGAAGCCTGCCTTTTTGTGGACATTGGACTAACCTCAACCTAAAACATAAAAGCTCCCTTAGAGGTGAGCACCAGAAAGGGGGTGAGAGACGGTGCTGCTCATCCCCTCCCCATCCCTATAGTACTCAACCCAAGGCATCTTTGAGGGCTACAGTTGCCAAATCAGTCCAGCAAACCCAGTGGGCCCCAGCAAGTGACGGCACATTGGGTCATCCCCACAGCTGGCCCCCAGCTCTCCTGAGGTGGCCTAACAGGGGCAGGACATGCCACAGGCCAGCACCCCAAAGGTATCATGGTGTGATCTCTGTAGGTGAATGGCCTGGTGGGGTCCCTGCAGGCTCGGATGGGGCAGACACCTTAGGGCTCTGTGTCCCAGGCCCACCACGTTCTGAAAACTCGACATTGTAAAATTGACGTACAGCTCAGAGAACCCAGACTGTGCCCTATGGAACATTAACTCCAAGAAAACATTTATGTCCTACCGAAAGAGGCCTCCATGCTCAAATAAGTTTGGAAAATGCTGGGTTGAATCAAATTATTGACATTTCTTTAGTTCAGAGCTACAGAGTCTTTCATCTCCTCACGTACATATGTGATTAGTCTGTGAGGGGAAGGGGGGGTGTGGTATGCAGCGTCTTCCAAGACAATTGGAGCAGAGACTTATTTGTCCAAGGAACAAAGCACAGTTTAGGTAATGTTGGCCCAGCCCAAGTGTGGGGAGAGAAGGCCAACACACAGCCCATTCTTTTGTAGTCCCCCTGGAACACCTTCTAGCAGGCTAGCCCTGAGAGTGACAGGAACCTCACCCGCGTGCCCCCTCCAGGGACCCCCTCCACTGCCGAGGCCTGCCTCCCCGGCCCATGGCCTGCCCTGCTGCCTCCCAGGGCTCTTGCTGGTCGCTGCCTATTTTTTGGGGACCCTGTGCTGACAGCTTCAGGGGAAATCTCAGTCCGGTGAGCTGCTCCATCGCCTCCCGATGAGCCTCAATTTGAGAGGCTCTCCAGGCTCTTCAGGAGAAGAGACGGGCACACTGGGATCTAGAAGTCCCATGGGGCCAAGAGTAAAACTAGCCACCGCCCCCAGGCCTGTTACTTAGTCCAGAAAACGCCTCCAGCTGGCAGTACTTAGGCCCAAGTGCGTCCTCCCCCAGGACAGGAGACTGAGTAACAGCCACTCAAAGACCTCAGGTCCTAGGGCCTGGAACCTGGAAATGTCACCTCATATGGAAAAAGGGTCTTTGCAGATGTGATTACATTAAGGATCTTGAGATGGGGAGATCATCCTGGGTTGTCCTGATAGGCTCTAAATGCTATCACAAGTATCGTTTAAAGACAGATGTAGAGGGAAAGTAACACACACACACACACACACACACACACACGCAGAGGAAAAGGGGATGTGCAGATCTCCACAGAAAGGATTTTTCCCTAGAGCCTCCCTGGGAACTGGGCCCCTGCCAGCACCTTGACATCCACCCAGTGAAATGGATTTGGGACTTGTGGTCTCTGTAACTGTAAGAGAACAAATATCTGCCATTTCAGGTCACCCAGTGTGTGGTCATGTGTTGCAGCAGCCATAGGAAACTAACACCAGTACCTGCGTAATGGCCTCACTATTGCCTCTTGGCCTGCGAAGCCTAAAGGATTTACAGTCTGGAGCTTTACAGAGAAAAGTTTGCTGCCATTTGGTCTAGCCTACAATTAGAACATAGGAAGGACTTTATATGGCAAGCAAATGGTACTATTTAGACGTCCACTTTTAAGTTACTTTTTAGTTTTTTAAATAATTTTATTTATAAAATGAACATATTCTCATCACTAAATGCACTCCTAACACAATCACACAAAAACTCCTACTATTACCGTGTGTTGTGTTATTTTCTTCAGGTCGTTTACTTCCACATAGATTGGGGGGATGCACAGCTAAAATAATTACAATTGCTTAGAACTAAGTGTATTTATCCCGTATTGCACCGTAGTCTGCATAAGGTGCCACAGCTACAGCCTGTGTGGTGAAGCTATCGAGCGGTTCTACTATAATTTCCTTAAGCATTGTCCAATTGTGGGTCCTCTGTGAGAGAAATGTTTAATTGAAATATTATTTCCTTATTATGCTATGTTACTAAGGTGAAGATTACAAAATTCTCAAGAGCTCCAGGAGTTTCTTGGTCATATCTTAATATAACCCAATCCCATATAGCAGCATTCCACCTGATCCTTCACGAATTCTCTATTCACGTCATTTTCAAATTAAATATTGCCTAGTTCCCCACTCAGACGCAAAAAAATGTTTTAACATAGATGGGTTTAAATAAAAGAAAAGTAAGTGGTTATTCCCCCAGAGAAGATCTAGAAACTCAGCAGTTAAGAATAGTATCAAAAGAAACCTCGTTCCTAAGAAATAAGGCTGGAGGCATAAGACATGAGGCTCAGGGTGAACCAAACTTAAGTCTCTCCTGTTTATTTGAATCAGGACTCAATGCTGTAGAAAGAAGTTCAGGATCTGGGTTCTAGTCCCATCTCTGACACTGAGTCCTTGCACTCAGTTTACCTATCCATAAAATGAGCAGATGGGACCCCTTTTCTGCGGTCCCTCCCAACCCTGACCTTCTTAGTTTCTCTGAACACTTACGTGAGTGTACCATGAAAGCAACGGTGTGTCTTCAAACAGCTTTTCCATATCCAAGGGGAAGAAGAAAACATTGTCTATTGCTGAGAGGAGGGAAAAGCCTGGGTAAGTGGAGTTTGAGGGCAGCCGTGTGGTATTGTGGAAACCCTTCATGAAGAACGCCACGGGCTGTCCGGGGTAAATCTTGGCAGCAGACTCCACAGCACAAGAGACCAGCGGAGTTGGCTCCATTCTCTCCGAGGTCTCTATGAACACAATGCCGTGCCCCTGGCCCAAGAGGGCTTCCGGGTCCTGCTGGGACTTTTGCGGAGGAAGGCAGGAGAAGACGCAGCCGGATTTCAGGTTGAGCTGGTAGAAGAAGACACAGACGAGCAGCAGGACGAGCAGCAGGGAGAGCTGGAGCTCCTTCAGCATGTCTACTTCTCTGTCCTGGCCCGCTCCTTTGAAGCAACACAACTCATCACAAAAATACTCTCACAACACCTGATAAAGACAGCACACAGAAAAGGAGACGTGAACATCACTTCTAAGATTAGATTTCTAAAATCCTCAATAAAATAGGATCAAATCAAGTACGGTCATAGTAGAAAGAAAATTCCATTCACTGGGATTTATCTGAGGAATTCGAGGACGATTCAAAGCAGAAAAATAATCATTCATCCCTTTGAGTGGCCCACAGAGCAGCAGGCATGAAGAGCATTGATACATGAGCCATGGTAGAAATTTTTCTGAAGTTTGCCTCAGGTTGTCTAGTTTCAGGTTGCAGGGCTTCAGGGAAAGGGGCGTTTCTGGTTCTCAGTGTTTCCAAGTCAAGAGAATGGGAGAAACTTGGAAACCTTCATTTGAAGAGTCATAGCCAGGTATTTGAGGAAACCAGAAGAACTCAGGATCCAGCCCAGTTTTATAGGCACACGACAAACATTCAAAGACAGTTAATCAGAACTGGAATCTAACATCTACAAGGGTGTGTTGTTGCAACTTAATTTTTCTCCCTAAAAGCACCCTCATTTCTGTCAAAGATAAACAAATTAAAACTAATTCATGTGAAAAAAAAATTCGATTTCTACAATTTGGCCAAATTATTTACAGTAAGAATAGTGATTGACCATATGGGTTTTTAAAAATCTGCTTTGCTGGAATTTTTTATAAGGAATTTCACATTGAACTTTTAATTGCCTCTCAAGGCCAGAAGCCAAGCCAAATACTTGCCATCAGACTCACCTGCAATACCTGTAGATTTGGGGAAATTCCTCTCTTCCTGAGGTCCCCAAAATATCCTGAGGTTCCCGTACCTGCCAGGAAGTGACATTCTTTACTCACCTGGTGAGACTCCTGGGAACTCTATAAGCAAGGTGTCAGGCCAATATTTCCAAGGGGCAGTATTGACTCCATAAAGCCAACCTTCATTCCTTAAAGCTCTCCAGTCATATCTGAGTCTATGCATGTGTCTCTCAAATATAACATTCCAGTTAAAACCTTGGTAATACAGCCAATGTTTTCAATGGTGTCCTGTTACAAGGAGAACAGATTCTCATTGGATTTATGTAAATGACTATAATTGCCATGAGAGAAAGAATACTCAGAGTGTCTGAATTCTGGAGGGTTCGGATAGGGAGAAAAGATAACTGTTTTTATTTGCTTACAAAGGAGTATTTTACTAAATTTCTATTAACTCATAGATACCTTAAGAGAAAAGGTTTCCTTGAATCTGGAAGAGCAAATATTAAAGAACGAGCAATGTTTAAACAAGACTCATAAAAACTATAATCATCTTTTTCAATTCACTTAGTCTCATGTTATTCATTCTTGTTCTGTTTGAATGCAGCTTCTCCATTAATTCTAGAGATTCTTGCCCAGTTTAGTTTTATGATCTTAAAGATATCACAAACCTGTGTTCATCAAAAGTCCTTTTCATGAATCCCCTTGAAGCTGAAACACATTTGCAAGAGGATTAGGACAATAACCGTAAATGACAAAAGACTCAAAAATGGCCATGGTTAAAAGTCTGATGGGAATGCATTATAATGCAGTTGACAAGGAAATTTGGTTATTTTTGTGACATACAGCATTTCATTAAGTAAAATTTCAAGTGATGACATTATACCAGGACATATTAAAACTTTAGGAATTTTATATAATTTTTACAGCGATTACAGCATTTACCCACACAATATAACTTAAGAAGGTTTATCATCATGTGTTTGACAATGCTTCCCATGTAACTTAGCATACCAAGTAAACAACTCTAATTAGTCAAAAAGACTTCATTTAGAATTTGAATTTGGGAGAAGTTTGTTAAAAACCTCAGAGATTTCTAAAGCACATGCCTAAATAGGATTACAGATCATTACAAAACTTTAAACTTAATTAATCTGAAAAAGAAAATCTTAATCTGTGTAACAAAGGTGGCCATAAGAGATTCTAAAGCAAATACAACATACATAGTTGTTAACAAAAATTAGCTCTTTTAATATTGAGAAGATTTAATTTTCTTAAGTAATCCAAAAAACTGATGAAGACAAAATATAGATCTTTGTTTTTTCTGGGCAGAAAAAGAAAAAAAAAAACTTTGTTCATAATTTCTTATCAAGAGCAGAACAAAAATCCAAAAAAACTTAGTCTTTTTAACAGAGAGAAAAACCAAATTCCAATCTTATACTAGTGCACTTTTAAAATTCTTTCATTCCAATCTTAGTCTTGACCATGTGTAAAATTCTTTTCCAAAGAGTCTTCTTCACAAACTTTTATAACTTTCTTTTTCCATTAAGACTTTGTCCTAACTTTTTCCTCTCTAAACAACCAATCTCATTTCAGGACAAAATTATTTTTTTCCTCAACAAAAATGTATCCTCATCCTTTATACAAGATGTATGTCTCACTTTCCTAGGTACAGAGCTGCTTCCGTATTATTTCCAACAGTCTCAATCACATTTATCAGAATTTTAATTCTTAAAAACCTCAGTCTCTGGTGAAAACTAAGTAGTAACCAATTATGAGCTGTCTGTTACATCAGAATTGTTTAAATTGGCCAGTTTATGGATATACTTAATAATTTCTAAAAATGTGTTTTTTCATAGTACAAACTTTCAATAAAGCATAATACATGTTTATAAGCAGACCCAAATTTATCTTTAGTTTCTCTATAATAAGAAGCCAAAAGCAAATAAACCTATGTTTAGTAATTAATATTTCAGTATTTTACCTTATTAAAAAACTTCTTATTCAACTTACTTGCTTTTATCAATTACCCATGAATACTTCATGAGACAGACAAAATCAACCATTATTTTAAATCATCTTTGTTGACAAATTGCAACAGAGATAACAAACTTATTTGACCTTGAGTGAACCTTGGTAAAATAGAAGTTTTAAATTTAATGTTGACAACTCTAAAGACAGGTCTATTTTTTAATTTTAATTCTATTTTTTTTGGAAGGGTAGGAGACCAATTTTATTTTATTTTAATTAATTAATTAACATATAATGTATTATTGGTTTCAGAGGAAGAGGCCAGTGTTTCATCAGTCTCATATAACACCCAGTGCTCATTACATCACGTGCCCTCCTTAATGCCGGTCACCCAGTTACCCCAACCTCCTACCCCCCTCCCCTACAGCAACCTGTCTGTTTTAATTAAACCAACATCCTTGAATTTTAATTTACCAAAGATTATCCCAAATCACATGAACTTGAAAAACATTTAGATTAGTTCTTAGCTTTCTAAGTTTTAGAATGCCCAATTTTTACAAGTGTTTGCCTTTAAGCAAATTAAAAAGAACTCTTGTACAATTTAATTTTTGGCAATACCATCTGAGGTAGAGAAAATATCTCACATTTATAACACATATGGACACATATACACAAACAAAATGCCACCAAAGTCTAGCCTTTGCTTCACTAATATTTGTAGAGAGGACATTATAGACCTAGTTTCCAAATATCTCTCTTTTATAAGACAAATCTAATCACAAGGTAGCATTATAATCTATGGCTCCATTAATGAGTCATTTTCCATTTTCCAATTAGAACACGGCCAGTTTTGTCCAAAGATACCAAAAGCTGCCAAATAAGCCAAATGAAGCCCAAGTGCCTCTATGGTCATTGGCTCCCCCCCCCCAAAGTTGGGGGCTTCACTGATCAAACCAAATGGCTTCCTAGCTTCTGGTTGGTTAGTCTTATAATTGGCTTTCTCTAATTGTGTGCACAAGAAAATGAATTCAGACATGTCAAAAGAATCCCATGTAGGCCGTGTGAGACTCAGCTTAGCCGTAGTGAAGATGTCCCATTGAAGTAAGCACTTGCAAGTAGAGGCCCCATGTGAGCTGCCTACCAAGTGCCGGGCGTCCCAGACACTGCCTCTAGGCTTTCAGGCACCTGAAAGCACCGTTTGGCCTGAAGGAACAAGTGTCCCATCTCTTTGGAGTTGAGTGATTCAGTCTGTCGTCTTTCTAGCCAGAAAATTTACTCAAGCTTTATATTGATAACATCAATTAACATAATGATAAATCAAAACAATGCCCATCAGCTCCAACCCCTCTAAGTTATCTCCACCTAGAGAACATGACTGGTAGCTCTCAATAGCTCCAATAAAAGTCAGGACCATCAACTCCAGGTGAGGAGGTCAGATAAGAGGAGAACTCACCCGATACACCTGCAAGGTGCTGAGAAGTCGGAGGGGCACAGAGGGCCCCTGCTGGTACCGAGCCTGAGTTCCAGAGGACCCCCAGGTGATCGGACAAGTGTTGCTCTGATATCCTGCTGACTACACCAAGAAATGTTGACGCAAATTGAACAAACCTTTTAGAATTTTTGAAAGAAAGAGTTTGATTTGAACACAAGGTAGGACAGTTGCCCAGGATACACAATCTTCCCAAAGAAGACAGTGCTCTGGTGAAGGAACATTTGGTGTACTTTAAAAAGTTACAAATATTTAGACGAAGGACGTTTCAGAAAGACGCAGACCTTATCATAAGCTTCTAGTATACACAAGGCTATATAACTTTAAAAATTATGGGAACCAGGGAGGGTTTTTTTTTTTCTTATTCTTATCTTTGTGTTTGAAATGCTCCTTTTTGGTTATTTTTTTAAACAAATCAGATGTACAATGTAAGCTCATGGCAGAAATAAAGCCCATACTCTGAGGTTTTGCAAAGTCATTTTGACCTTGGTAAATGTTAAAGCATAGCTTCCCCGGGAGCCCAGGAACAGGACCCACAAACATTAAAAGTTGAACATTTCATTTTATCACCTTCCAGCCAGGAACTTGCAGTTAGCCAATATCTGAGGTCTTAGCAATGACCACAAGTTTTTCCTGCTATACTTTCCGATAAATCACCGCTTAATCACCCAATTCAACAACAGGGGGAATTAAATCATTGGCAGAAGCTCAACACCAAACACAAGAAGTCCCCAGAAAGCTTCTCCCTTTACTAAGATGCCCCAAACACAGAGACTTGGGGAATATGAGGAGTTTGCACAATCTATCAGGTGACCCACATGCTGATCCTGCCTGTTGGTGAATCTGTCAGGGAGGGTTAAACATATCATAGCACAAGCCTGGAGCGAGCAGATGGACACCTGGGCAGTTCGCTTCAGTCGAAATCATGGGCAGAGACGTGGGAAAGTTTCCTCACTAGACAACCCTACAAATGGATTCTAACTTTGCAAACACAAGGTTCGATTAAACAAAAAGAAAAGCTATCACCACAAAAAAGCAATGGACAAACCCCAGTAGTCCAAGGGCCTGGTGATCTGGAATGGGCATTGATTCCCTGATTTCAGTGACATCGGTTCGGGAAGGGTGCTTTTACCCTGAGGTCCCCCTTGCGGTGTGCGACCGTCCTGTCAGTCTCAGGAGGTCAGCTTCATCAGCCTCCACGGATGCGGCGGTCCCTACATCTCCCAAGCCAGTGTCACCCTCCCGCAGTCTGCTCCCCAACACCCCTGACAGGAGCACTTAGTAATCCTCTCTGGAGCCATCCTTGGCTCAGGGGGTCACCTGCCTTCAGTCCAGAGCCTTCTCCCAGCTATGATCAGGTATCCACAGTTGCCCCTAGATGTTCTGGTGTGAACAGGGAGGGCCCTCCTGAGCAGACTTTGGATCCGGACATAGTAGGTCCTACGTCAAGAAAGGTAAAGCTGTCCCACTCGTCTATGGCTTCCTGTTTCTATGTGCCTGAGGCGCCCCAGGACAGCTCTTTGGGTCTCCACACACACCTCTTCCTCTGCAACTGAATTTATCCTCTGGACCTCATCAGTTCTAGGTTCAGTGTGGCTTGGCATCTTTCCAGAGTTCCCTAGGATTGGATAGATTGGTTTTCATTCCTTGCAGAGAGGAGGGGAGAACAGAGCTCCTGCTCCCCGCTCTGGGGTAACTAGAGGGCTCCATTTTGAGGGAGCGATACATCCCTAGTGCCTGTGTCTCACGTACTCACATACCCTAGTGCCTTCCAACTGCTTGCACAGTGGCCAAAATCACTGAGCAAGGTTTGAAGTCAGAGAACAGTGAAGTGGTTGGTGGTCTTTGTCACAAGGATGAAAGTAAGCATTGGCGATGCCCTGAAGTCTTAAGCACAAAAAGTAGGACCTGTCTGCCCAAGAACTAAGGAGAGGGTATGATGGAAAGAGCACTGAGCTCAGAGTCATGCCTCTACTCACCCCAGGCTGAGGGCACCAGGACAAGACCCCAGTCTGCCCGGAGCCTCGGCTCCCTTGTGCGCTGTGGAAGATAACCGACCGCAGGCCCTCGGTGAAAGCGAAGGAGCTCTCGGTGAGGCAAAGCCGCAATGCTCACTGTCCACCACGGCAAAGAAGAGACAAAAAGAACACGATGACGGTAGATGACGTTTGGACTCCCTGATGATAAACATTAAGTTGTCGTTTTCAGATGATTGAAATCTATTTTCCAGTAAACTTTGAAGAAGGAAATCCTCGGCCCTGTGTGAGAGGGGACGAGGCATGAGCAGAAGCCAGCAGTCTGTCACTGGCATCTGGAAGGGGGCTTTTAGGGTCCCAGCGTGAGGGCCTTCCTAAGTCCCTCTGAGGAGGCCTTCTGTCACCTGAGCCACTCTATCAGAAACCTCCCAGGGCCCCCAGATCCATGCCTTCAGTCTTCCCTCTTCTGTTAAGAGCAGAACTGCCTTTCCGTCCTTCTGCTCCCTGTTCTGCTCTCTGTGGCTGGCCCACCCTAACCTTCTGTATTTGTGGTCGGGGACCCCAGCATGGGCTCCACCCCAGACTCCACAATCCCTAGAGGCTCCAAGGGTGGACTTCAGGAGACCCTGAGCCTTGGGACCATGGCTTGCGACAGTCCTTTTCCTGGATGCCACCTACCCATTGCTTCTCCTACATGTCACCTCTGGAATGTCCCTGCTTTGTGACCCTCTGTGACATTAACTCTGTTCAAAATTCTTCAAAATATCTTCACCACACAATCTCAGGCCTTCTCCAACCAGCCAAGCAGCCCCAAGGGACCCCGATGTAGATTTCTGAGTAGACGTGTACAAAGAGCTATTTACCTTTTGAGGAGTGGATGGGTCCCCATACACTGGTGACAGTCACATGTGCATGCAGATAGTGTCTACTTTCCTAGGAGTTTCTACCACTTGTCAAAGATTTTTTACTTCCTCCACTGTAATGTAAGGCCAACTTGGTCAATCCTATGGACTGTGGAGCCTGGTATTTGCTGCTAAGTAATAAAACCTTAGGAAATGCAGATTGCTATAGACCCAAATAAATGAACAGGATGGGGAAAATCTCTGAATCCAGTGTTCTTTGGATTTTACAATGCTGTTCTTTGGATGTTTGGCACTAGTACCAAAAATAAAAATAAAAATAAAAAATAAAAAGCAGTACAAGGAAGAAAACCACAGAACTACAGCAGAAATTTCCCCCAACACTCTAGCCATATGGATAACTTCTGATAACTTCAACGGTGAATAGTTCCGTGTTTAGGCCTAAACTCCTTCTGCCATAAAGGACTCACTGTATTGAGAAGGAAAAGGTAAAGGCATTTTAACAATAAATGTTTGTTGAATTGCATTACACGTGGAAAGCACACTTCTCAATTCTGTAGCTTCTTTGAACTCTGACTGTAAGAAGGAAATATGCAAGTCCACAATTACTTGCCTTATTTACTCTGGAACTTTGGGGACCACAGTTCCGGTTTTTAACTTATTTGTTGAGCAAGTGGGCCTGATACATTTGTCAAAGCATTCAGCTATCGACAGGACAAAACCAATGTGGTGATATCTTATCAACGTCGCTAATTCCTTTCACCACTGTTCTGAAGCTGGAACAAAGACTGAAGTGTTGGGTTTATACAAATAGTGAGGAGGTAGCTGGACCGCGGCAGTTCACACAGAGTGAGAAATAATCCATAGCCTAACACTTGGGAACCCACAAAAGAGTAACTGAAGCACATTAAGGAGTGACGTTATTGACATTAAATCTTGAAAAAAATGATTTTACTAAAGATCAGTGCGTTAGTGCCAGGGTAAGATCCCTTTGTCCTAGGGCAGCATTTTAAACTATCCTGCATGTTTAAGAAAATTGTTCTAGCTTTGTGTTTCTGGAGATAATGTTTTTTGTTCTCCACTCAGCCATACCAGTTAAATACCCTCCTGTTTACAGAATGTGTGTCTGGGTTTGTTCTGGAAATTACTGTATCTACACGTGTCATTTCCTCCTTTTTTTAAAGAAGTACCTGCAAGGAAAAGAAGGGATGGGGATAAAGGCAGGGAAATGAGAGAAAATAATTATTCTCAGTGAAACAGTTGTGCTGTAGACACCAGAATTTCAGGCTAAAGAACAAAATCTGCAAGAAGCCCGCAGCAAACAGTGGACCAGTCTGAGGGTGGAGGACTGAAGGCGCTTTGCTATTACACTCTGTAAGTCAGTATTTCATTTCTTCTTCCTACAAAACTCGGAACATCTTTGGAGCCTCCTATGCCAAGTGCCCACATGGCACAGGAACTTTGTAACGATCGAGTGGCCATGAGAATCAGCACTTCTCAATATGGCTGAAAGAAACTGCTGTAGACTGAATGTCTGTGCCCCCCGCCACCACCAGCACCAAAATTCATGTTAAAGCCTTAATCCCTCTGTGATGGTATTTGGACGTGGGGCCTTTCAGAGGGAATTAGGTTTAAATGAGGTTATGAAGTTGGCATCGTTTAAGAAGAGGAAGATGAGAGACCTCTTTCTCTCTCTCTCCCCCTCTCCATGAGCATGCACCAGGAAGAGCCATGTGAGGACATAGGCAGAAGGCAGAATATATGTAAACAGGAAGAGGATCTTCAACAGGAACCCAACCTACACCTTGATCTTGGACTTCCCAGCCTCCAGAACTGTGAACAGCAAATGTCTGCTGATTGAGCCACCGGTCTACAGTGTTTTGTGATGACAGCCCAACTGACTGAGGACGAAACCCCATAGTAAGCTTTTCTCTGATTTCCTTCCATATATTTTCATAAGAATCTGTTTTTGAGCCATTGGTGAGGTTGGAACTTGTCTTAAGATTTGAAGAATTGAAGCCAGGCCTCCAGTGGGGAAAAGGACAACCTCATTTGCAACAGAAACCCATAATGGGTGAAATTGTCATCCTTAACTGAGACCTCTCTGCCTTCCCTTCCTTTTGTCCTTCCGCACACCTCTTGTTTGTCCCCTTGTTATGCCTTCTCTCTTTAAATGGAGACTCCTGGTCTCCCTTATCTCAGTGACTAACAGTATCACCATGCACCCAGTACCCAAATCAGGAAATCAAGAAGTCATTCTTCATTCTTCCCTTCCTTACCCCTCTTGTACAAACTATGTTATTTCAGGTCCTCCAAAGACCAGACACCGCAACGAGATTAATTATACAAGGATTTTTACTAGCAGAAATGCTTATGTGAGGAAAATAGGAAGATCACTGTATGAGGCTGGAAAGGTGGAAAATCCCAGTGGGAGCCTGAGAAGCTTGGGTGGAAGTGTCCTGGGCCGCCTTGCTGACAGCTGTCCTTGCCTACGGCAGGTCCAGCAGTGTCATCAGAAAGTCCTCAAACTGGTCAGCCATTAGAGGAGGGCTGTGTCTCCCAGGAACAGGTCTACTCGGGATTCTTGCTACATCAGTTACTAGAAGCCCACAGGAAGAGCCGCCTAAGCACAGCTCAGCGATGCATTTCACAGAGCAGTAGCTGGGCTTTTGGTCACCTACGCGTCCTCTGGTTGGAGGTCCTTCAGGCACATCCTCATGGCTGCCACAGTGCACCCCTTGAGCTGCACAGATCTGCTTCTCCACATAGTTTCAGGGAGCAGTGCTTCCATGGGTCCCATGGGCCTTTCTTCCCAAGAGAAACTCATAAGAAAGAGTTTAGAGGGATGAACCACAGCCCCGTCATGTAGCTGACCTCAAGGCAGCAACTCATCCACTCCCTCCTCCAACATCCGTTCTGAATTCCCTTCACCGCCACAGGTCACCTTATCACATGTTGGTAGCTTAGCTAGTTGTGCAACTCACAACCTTATAGCTCCTGAATCCTTGATAGTCACACCCTTTTTCAGTTCAGGGTTGCAGCATGTGTCTGTTCACAATTACAATGGGGCGAAAGAGGACCAGGGGCCCCAGGGTGGATCTTCTAGGTTCCCTACAACTGTATCCTCCCTGCTCCTAGTGTGTAAAAGCAGCTGGACCTCGTCCTGCTGAGCAGGATCAATTATCTCCACCAGCATAACTGCTCCTTTATCTTGCTAGGCACTGGGCACCGGAAGTTCAGTGTCTTACAGCAGTTCGTAATTCAGTGACACCCTTGCAGTATCACCTGGCAAGAATCTCTTCTATTTGGGATCAGAACCTCCAAAACCGAATAGCCCAGAGTTGCACTGATAGCACAGAATCCCCTGATAGGTCATCAGGAGTGGTGGTCAGCAGGGCCATTCCTATATATATATCCCTTGATTCCAGGATCCATGGACTCTTCATCTTGAGAACAGAGCACCAAATACTGGTCTCTGAATTGATATAATTACACTTGGTTGGAAGATGGCACCCCATTCTTTCAGTGTTTCTCCAAGCTAGCACTTCAGCTGTACCTTTAGAAGACTGCTCCAGAAAGTTCCCTAAGGATAGTGCAATATGTGATACAGCCTGTAGATCCCATGGTTGTGGACCCACTCCTGCACCTCCCACACTGTTGAGTTCCCTGGTCAAATACTGTGTTGGATGAGATTCCCTACTTGTGGATCAAGAATTCCATAAACCCAGAGAGTGCTGTGGCTGAAGATTTGTTGGCAAGAAAGGCAAACTCAGATCTGGAATAGTCATTCCTGTAGGGATGAACCATTGGCTCTTCCAATGTGAGGCGCCTGATGTAGCCAACGAAATGGGCAACAAATAGCCAGTTGGTTTCCTCGAAAGCTTGATATCAAGGACTCTGATCTTGATCTCTGTTGCTGACAAGTTGGACATTCAGAAGCAGCACTAGCTAAATCAGTCTTGGGAAGTGAGGGTTGATGCTGTTGGACCAATGCGTGGTCTCTATCTTTGCCACCATAGCCATCCCATGCATGTGCCCATCGTGCCAGTTCTGGGCTGGTGACCAATTACTAGACGGTCAGCAGTTCACCAATGTTCCTGTGGGGTGACTCACTGTTGCTTTAACTTGCACTTTTTTTTTCTTATGTTCAGTTAACCAACATATAGTACATTGTTAGTTTTTGATGTAGTGTTCAACACTTCATCAGTTGCATATAACACCCAGTGCTCACCTGCACTTCTTTGATAACTAGTGAGTTGAGCATCTCTTTACATATATTAGCTGTTTGTTTTCCTCTTCTGTAAATTGCTTTCTCGTGTACCTTTAACTGGGTACAGTCATGTATACTGTGCAGGTGTTCTCAACACCACATCATTATCTCAAGGCTGTGTCCTTGGAGCAGCCACTGGGAATGGGAAAGGCAAGCAGAACCACATTCCAAAGACAGGGGAAGAGGTGAGGATCTTCCCATCTCCTGGGTCCAGCTCACAGGTCAACTGGTGGTCGGGTCTTTTCGATGACCTTTCCCAACAAAGATGTATACTATAATCCCTGAAGCATGCACTAAAATAACACAACAAAGTTTATGGCTAATAAGCCAACAGATGAGATAAAATCAAATCATAAAAACATTCATCGAAAAGAAGCCAGAAAAGGAAGAAAAGGGAGACAAAATACAGATAGGAGAAATAGAGAAAAATGATTAGATGAGAGACTTAAAGTTAACACAATCACATCAATAGTCAAAAACCAAAATGGGGAGAAAATCACATATGCAAAAAATGACCATTCTCAGTAATCGTATTCCTCTGAGATTTGTGTCTGTGTAATAGAGGTTTAAGTAAATGAGTGATTAGAAGAGATTCTAATTATATTTAGTACTCTAGGTCCTTGAAATCAAGAGTTACAGCATAAAAGAAAGGAGGTACCGATATAACATAGAAGAGGTTAGGTAAAACATCCTGTACTCTTGAATTTTAGTTGGAAATATCAGTATGAACTCATGAAGTATTTTGGGGTGTGTGTGTGTGTGTGTACTTTTCCTAGCTCTGTCCATTGAAGAAGCCTAGAAACAATGACCAATTCTTCGTAGCAATTAGCAATCCTTGTACCCAGATTGTGATTTTGAAATATCATGTTTCATTAAGAGAAACAAGGGCTTTTATGGGGAAATGGTCCATTCCACGCCTGGGGCAGAGAAAAAAAAAGTACAAGATAAGTCAAGAATATATCTTCACACCAGATAAAGAAAGCTACTAGGCTCATGTGAAAATGATTCAGAAGCCAAACTGAAGGGATTTCTACTGAGCAAAAATAGAACACTCTTAGCTTTAAAAGGCCTAAGTGCAACTGATCGAAACTCTTCAAATATGTTTAAATCCATAGCTTCACAATGATTTAAAAAAAAATGGCCCGTTTTGGATTGCGATAGGGATTCAATTCATGATTTAAAAACTTAGAAAGAATCAAATATTTATCCTGTATTTCCCACATAAAGTTGAACTATTGGTTATTGACCAGAAAAGATGGAATTCTTATAAAAATGTTCCACCTTACAAATGTATATAAAGCATTTCAATGAATAAATGAAAAATAAGTTATTGAATTAGAATATCCTTATTTTACAACTCCCAATAAGCTAATCATTCTAGACATTGGGCATCAAAAGCTGCTAATGTCACAAAAAGAGAAAACCAGACATGTATGCCTCCTGATGAAGGAACACAGCACCACCTATAGTCTTTTCAAAGGGATTTTATCTAAGTCTGATAAAGCATCTGGCTCCAGGAGCCAGTTTACAAGAAATAACAGAGGATAGAGGAACATGTTGAACTGCGCCAAGAGCAAAATCTAGACTATGGAACTACAAAAAAGTCCTGAGATTGTCATCTGAAAAGGTGTAAAGAAAAGAAAAAATGGAGAGGAGTCCTGAAGACTAAAAGACCCTTTAAAGACATTGCAATTTTTTGAACGGTCAGGACTGTACTATAGAGTTTAGGATTGCCCACAAGTGAAAAGCTGTAAAGAAGCACAAGAAAGTATCGCTGTAAAAGACAGGATAATGGATACTTTTGGAGGAAGGGTGTTGAGATCAGAATGGTGCATATGGATAGATTTCTGGGGTAAATGGCAACTGTCTAGCCACCTGGGTGACCTGGGTGGTAGTTACAGGGGTGTTCACTTTATAATAATTCAGTAATGATACATTTGTCTTGGGGGTGTTCTGATGCTGTGTTTTAATTATTTTACAATTTTATTTTATAAAAATACCTGAAGATACAGTGGTTATTGACTCTTTAATAGTCAGAAACAATCAAAGAGCAAAGTTTTAAACTGCCTGATAATATAACAACTCCTAAAAATCAGTAAGAAATTAAACTTCATTTCTGTAGGAAATCAGGTGAGAACTATGACCAGGCAGTCTACAGTAAAAGAAATACAAATAGGTTTAAATGTATGAAGACACTCAACCTTACATATGAGATGATTAAAGCTGCCCTGAAATATTTTTACCTCTCAGATGCGCAAATGCCCATAAAGTTTAATAATACAAGGCGTTGGGCAAAGTGTGGAAAAACAATCACTCTAACACGTTGCTGGGATCATAAATTTGTACAACTTCAGCAGGGGACAGTTAAGCTATGCTTGTTGAAATGATAAACCAATATGCCCTGTGTCCAGCAATTTTATTACCAGGAATTTATCCCAGAGACCTAGTTGCACATAAACAAAATAACATATATTTTCATTTTCACTGTTTTTATTTTCAAAGGATTGGAAACAACCTAATGTCCATCAGAAGGGACTGGCTTAGTAAATTAAGATGCATCTATACAATGGAATAATATGCATCCATAAAAGAACAAGGAAGACTTTTATATACGGACATACAATCATCTCCAAGATATATTTTAAGTGGGAAAAAAAAAAACACAATAAAGAAGAGAATGTGTGGATTGCCTTTCTCAAAAGAGAGGAGAAAAAGAAACTCAACCAGCAATGTTGGTTGACCCTAGGAAGAAGAACTCAGTGATATTTGAGTTGAGATATTAAAAATAAAAATAGGGGTCACATCAATATTTCACAATGCTATTTCTTGTTACCAGACTTTTATATACTTTTAGGAACTGATTTTGAGTCTTCTTCGTAATCACTACTATATTTTATATTAAAATTTGGCTTTCCGGATTTGTTAAATTACCAGGATCAGAGTCCACACTTTCTCCTAGGTGGTTTGTGATCATTGGAATTTGTTGATTTGGCAACAATTGACACCTTTACAATGTTAAGCCATCTCATCCAGAATCCTGGACTATTTTCTCATTTATTTAAATATTAAATTATTTCCTTGATACAGTTTTTTTTCTTTATTGAAGTCTTGTGAATTTTTTGATAAATTAATTTTCAGAAACATTTTGTTGTTGTTGTTTCTATCATTTTCTTCTTACTGGTTATTGCTATTTGAGAAAAATGCTTCTGATTTTTGAGGTTCTTTGTACCTGGCAAACTTTTGTTGGTCCTGTTTATTTCTATGAATCTTTTTATTTTGCTTTTTATCCTTTCTGTATGAGTGATCTGCATACGGATGGTCTGCAAATAATGTTTCCTTTCTAACCTCTCTGTCTCTTATTTTCTTATTTTATAGCTTTGACCAAGACCTCTGGTATTATATTAAACAATACCTGTGAATCAAATGCCCCTTTGATTTGCTTCTGTAGTACCATATTCCTTTCATTTGCCATACTGCTATAGTTGGAATTTCATAATTATTGAGGTGATTATTTTATTATTATTAATTTCCCTCATTGTACTATAAGCTCCATGAAGGCTGGAATTATACCTGATTTTTCTCGCCATTGTATCCCTGGCATAGTGCCTGGGATGTATTTATCTCAATAAATATTTCTTGAATGAGTATTGAATGGCCTAAGCTGATAAATAAGAATTAAAGAAAATCATAATAGATGAGGATCATAATTTTCTTATCTTGCCTTTTCCTCCCCTGTTCCAATTACAAGCTCATTAACACTCAGGGTATTTTGGCTGCAAGCACCAAAACTCTGGCTGGCTAAATTAAACAAGAGGGGAATTTACTGGAAGGAGATAAAGAGATGGGGATTAGAAGATGAAAGGAAGGCTGAAACCCTATGCAGAGAAAAGAGCAATTCCGAGGGTGTAAAATAGAAACTACTCGACAGTTTTGTCATGGTGTTGCCACTGCAACTAAGAAGCACCAAGGACTCTCATCGTTTTCTCTCTCTGATCAAGATCCCCGCTCCACCTCACGACCCTGAGATCACCACCTGAGCCAAAACCAAGAGTCGGAAGCTTAACCGCTGGAGCCACCCAGGCACTCCTACCCAGGTTTTCATATGCTATTTATGTTTCATTCTTCACATTTATAAGTTTGGTCTATTTGGAGTTTTTATACATATATATTTTATATATATATATATATAATTACATATATATACATCATAAAGCATTTATATATATATATACAAGTTTTTCCTCTTCCAAATAGATATCCAGAGATCCAACCCTATTTATTTAAAATATCATCTTTTTCCTCAGTGATTAGAGATGCCACTTAAATCATATGCTAAAATTTTCCATATGTTTGGGCCTATTTCTGGTCTTTCTATTCCATTGGCCTGTCCATTCAGGAACCAATACTACATTGTTTTAATTATAGACGTTTTATAATATGTTTTAATAACTGATACGGCCACCATAATCTACTGCTCTTTAGAGGGGGCATTCCTGTCTAAATTATTTATCCACATGAACTTGAAAAGTTAACTTGTCTAGCCCCAGGAAAACAAAAAACAAAAACATGTATCGATATTTTGATTGGGGCCATGTTAAATTTACATATTAACTTGGGAAGGATTGGCATCTTTAAAATGTTTATCTATCCAAGAATAAGAGATGTTTCCATTAGTTCAAGTCTACTTTTGCATTTTGGGGTGTATTTTAGGGTTTTCCTCATTACAGGATTTGCACATTTCTTGTTAAGTATTTCTTTTTGATATTGTTTGTATCACAACAGTCACCAGTAAAATACAAAGCTATTGCTTTGCATGTTAATTTTTTTTATTTTATTATATTATGTTAATCACCATACAGTACATACCCAGATTCCGATGTAAAGTTTGATGCTTCATTAGTTGCGTATAACACCCAGTGCACCATGCAATACGTGCTCCTTACTACCCATCACCAGTCTATCCCATTCCCCCACCCCCTCCCCTCTGAAGTCTTCAGTTTGTTTCTCATAGTCCATAGTCTCTCATGTTTCATTCCCCCTTCTGATTACCCCCCTTTTCTTTATCCCTTTCTTCCCCTACCGATCATCCTAGTTCTTATGTTCCATAGATGAGAGAAATCATATGATAATTGTCTTTCTCTGCTTGACTTATTTCACTTAGCATTATCTCCTCCAGTGCCGTCCATGTTGCAGCAAATGTTGAGAATTCGTTCTTTCTGATAGCTGAGTAATATTCCATTGTATATATGGACCACAGCTTCTTAATCCAGTCATCTGTTGAAGGGCATCTCGGCTCCTTCCATGATTTGGCTATTGTGGACAATGCAGCTATGAACATTGGGGTGCATATGGCCCTTCTCTTTACTACGTCTGTATCTTTGGGGTAAACACCCAGTAGTGCAATGGCTGGGTCATAGGGTAGTTCAATTTTTAACTTTTTAAGGGACCTCCACACTGTTTTCCAGAGTGGCTGTACCAACTTGCATTCCCACCAACAATGTAGGAGGGATCCCCTTTCTCCACATCCTCTCCAACAATTGTTGTTTCTTGCCTTGTCTATCTTTGCCATTCTAACTGGCGTAAGGTGGTATCTCAGTGTGGTTTTGATTTGAATTTCCCTGATGGCTAATGATTTTGAACATTTTTTCATGTGTCTGTTAGCCATTTGTATGTCTTCATTGGAAAAGTGTCTGTTCATATCTTCTGCCCATTTTATGATTTGTTTATTTGTTTCTCGTGTATTGAGTTTGAGAAGTTCTTTGTAGATCTTGGATACCAGTCCTTTATCTGTGGTGTCCTTTGCAAATATATTCTCCCATTCCGTGGGCTGTCTCTTAGTTTTTTTGACTGTTTCCTTGGCTGTGCAGAAGCTCTTTATCCTGATAAAGTCCCATAAGTTCATTTTATCTTTTATTTCTCTTGCCTTTGGCGATGTGTCGTGAAAAAGGTTGCTCTGGCCGATGTCATAGAAGTTGTTGCCTATGTTCTCCTCTAGAATTTTGATGGATTCCTGTCTCACATTGAGGTCTTTCATCCATTTGGAGTTTATTTTTGTGTATGGTGTGAGAGAGTGGTCAAGTTTCATTCTTTTGCATGTAGCTGTCCAATTTTCCCAGCACCATTTATTGAAGAGACTGTCTTTTTTCCACCGGATGTTTTTTCCTGCTTTATCAAAGATTAGTTGCCCAAAGAGCCGAGGGTCCATTTCTGGGTTCTCTATTCTGTTCCATTGGTCGATGTGTCTGTTTTTGTGCCAGTACCATGCTGTCTTTGTGATCACAGCTTTGTAGTACAGCTCGAAATCCGGCATTGTGATGCCCCCAGCTTTGTTTTTCCTTTTCAACAGTTCCTTGGAGATTCGGGGCCTTTTCTGGTTCCATACAAATTTAAGGACTATTTGTTCCAGTTCTTTGAAAAATGTCCTCGGTATTTTGATCGGGATAGCATTGAAAGTGTAGATTGCTCTGGGTAGTATGGACATTTTAACTATGTTAATTCTTCCAATCCATGAGCATGGAATATTTTTCCATCTTTTTATGTCTTCCTCAATATCTTTCAAAAGTGATCTATAGTTTCTAGGATATAGGTCCTTTACGTCTCTGGTTAAGTTAATTCCAAGGTAACGTATGGTTTTTGGTGTTATTGTAAATGGGATGGATTCCCTAATTTCTCTTTCTTCAGTCTCGTTATTCGTGTATAGAAATGCAACTGATTTCTGGGCATTGATTTTGTATCCTGCCACCTTACTGAATTGTTCTATAACTTCTAATAGTTTGGGAGTGGATTCCTTTGGGTTTTCCATATAGAGTATCATGTCATCTGCAAAGAGAGACAGTTTGACTTCTTCTTTGCCGATTTGGATACCTTTGATCCCTTTTTGTCTTCTGATTGCTGTTGCAAGGACTTCTAGTACTATGTTGAATAATAGTGGCGAGAGTGGGCATCCTTGTCGTGTTCCTGATCTTAAGGGAAAGGCTTCCAGCTTTTCCCCATTGAGAATAATGCTTGCAGTAGGCTTTTCATAGATGGCTTTTATGAGATTGAGAAATGTACCCTCTATTCCTACACTCTGAAGGGTTTTAATCAGGAAAGGATGCTGTATTTTGTCAAATGCTTTTTCTGCATCAATTGAGAGGATCATATGGTTCTTGAGTCTTTTCTTGTTGATATGATGTATCACATTGATTGATTTGCGAGTGTTGAACCATGCTTGCATCCCAGGTATGAATCCCACTTGGTCATGATGGATAATCCTTTTAATGTACTGTTGGATTCTATTAGCAAGGATCTTGTTGAGGATTTTGGCATCCATATTCATTAGAGAAATCGGTCTGTAATTCTCCTTTTTGAGGGGGTCTTTGCCTGGTTTGGGGATCAAGGTAATATTAGCCTCATAGAATGAGTTTGGTAGCTTTCCTTCTGTTTCTATTTTTTGAAATAGCTTTAGGAGAATAGGTATTATTTCTTCTTTGAATGTTTGGTAGAATTCCCCAGGAAAACCGTCTGGGCCTGGAGTTTTATTATTTGGAAGGTTGTTTATCACTGACTCAATTTCTTCATAGTTAATTGGCCTATTTAAGAAATCTATTTCTTCCTGTTTCAGTCTTGGTAGTTTATAGGTTTCCAGGAAGGCCTCCATCTCTTCCAGATTGTTTAGTTTTTTGGCATATAGCTGTTGATAAAAGTTTCTAATAATCCTTGCAATTTCAATGGTGCTGGTCGTGACCTCTCCCTTTTCAGTCATAATTTTAATAATCTCAGTCCTTTCTCTTTGTTTTTGGACAAGTTTTGCCAGTGGTCTGTCAATTTTATGGATTCTCTCAAAGAACCAGCTTCTAGTCCTGTTGATCTGCTGTACTGTGCTCCTGGTTTCTAATTCATTGATTTCTGCTCTAATCTTGGTCAACTCCTTCCTTGTCAGTGGGTTAGGCCTGTCCCTCTGTTGCTGTTCCAGTTTCTTGAGGTGAGAATATAGAAACTGCATTTTAGATTTTTCTATTCTTTTGAGTGAGGCTTGGATGGCTATGTATTTCCCCCTTAGGACTGCCTTTGCAGTATCCCATAGGTTTTGGACCGTTGTGTATTCATTCTCGTTGGTCTCCATAAATTGTTTAATTTGTTTTTTGATTTCCTGGTTTATCGAGTCATTCTTGAGCAGGATGGTTCTTAGCCTCCAAGTGTTTGAGTTTCTTCCAGGTTTTTCCTTGTGGTTGAGTTCCAATTTCAGAGCGTTGTGGTCTGAGAATATGCAGGGGATAATTTCAATCTTTTGGTATTGGCTGAGACCTGTTTTGTGTCCCAGAGCATGATCTATTCTTGAGAATGTTCCATGGGCATTTGAATAGAATGAGTATTCTTTGGTTCTGGGGTGTAGTGTTCTATATATATCTATGAGGTCCAACTCGTCGAGTATGGCATTCAAAGCCTTTGATTCTTTGCTTAGTTTTTGCCAGGGTGTTCTGTCTATTTCTGATAGTGGGGTGTTGAGGTCCCCTACTATTACTGTGTTCTTATCTATATGTCTCTTTATTTTGGTTAAGAGTTGGCTTGTGTATCTTGCTGCTCCCCTGTTGGGGGCATATATATTAATAATTGTCATATCCACTTGTTGAATACTTCCTTTAAGAATAATATAGTGCCCTTCTGTATCTCTCTCTATGGCCTCTAGTTTAAAATCCAGTCTATCTGATATGAGAATTGCTACTCCAGCTTTCTTTTGAGGTCCATTTGCGTGGAAGATGGTACTCCATCCCCTTACTCTAAGTCTGAATGCATCTTTGGGTTCAAAATGAGTCTCTTGTAGACAGCAAATGGATGGGTCATGTCTTTTTATCCAATCTGCAACCCTGTGGCGTTTTATGGGAGAGTTTAAGCCATTTAGATTGATAGAGATTATTGACAGATATGATTTTAATGATGCCATTTCTCTTTAAAGTCTTTGTATCGGTTGTGACTTGCTGCTCTGTATCACTCTTGGGGCCTTTTTACCTTTATAGAGCCCCCCTTAATATCTCCTGTAGGGCTGGTTTCGTGGTTACGAAATTGGTTAATGATTGGCGATTTTGGAACGTCTTTATTTCTCCATCAATTCTGAATGACAGCTTTGCTGGATAAAGGATCCTTGGCTGCATGTTTTTCTCTGAAAGAGCTTTAAAAATGCCCCCCCAAGCCTTTCTCTCATTCCAGGTCTCTGTAGACAGGTCTGACGTAATCCTGATACCTTTGCCTTGGTACGTGAGAAATTTCTTTGCCCTGGCCGCTTTCAATACTGTATCCTTGGATCTAATATTTGCGAATTGCACTATGACATGCCGTGGCGTAGGTTTGTCCTGGTTGAGCTTGGATGGGGTCCTCTCTGCCTCTTGGACACGAATGCTTGTTTCCCTTGCTAGATTAGGGAAGTTTTCAGCTACAATTTGTTCAAATATCTCTTCTAGACCTCTGTTTTTCTCCACCCCTTCAGGGATGCCGATGATTCTGACATTGGATCGTTTCATAGAGTCAGTAATCTCCCGTAATCTACATTCGTGGGCGTGGATTTTTTTAAGACCAGCTTCTATTTTCGTTTTTTCTTCTACTAACCCATCCTCCAATTCGCTAACGCGTTCCTCTGCCTCGGTGACCCTGGCCGTCAGAGCCTCTAGTTTTGACTGCATTTGGCTCATAGAATTTTTAATTTCTGTCAGATTCGCTCTCATTTCTGCCCTTAGGGATTCTATATTCTCAGCAACGCTTTCTCTGATGCTTTTTTCAAGTTTACTCATCATCTTGACCATTGTTGCTCTGAATTCCATTTCTGATAATTGGGATACATCCATATGTATTAATTCTGTGGCCGAGGCCAATTCTGTGGCAGAGGCCACAGACTCATTATCTTTTCTTTGCTGGGGGGGACTTCTCCTTCTCGTCATTCTGATGAAGAGAGATTGCAGGGTTGTCCAGAGCCCAAGTGTTGACTGGGACCCAGGCCGTGCGCCCTTGTTTTATAGAGATCTTAGGGATGTGGGCTTCTTCCTTAAAGAGTTTATTTATTTATTTGAGAGAGAGAGAGACAGTCAGCAAGAAAGGGAACCCAAGCAGAGGAGTGGGAGAGGAAGAAGCAGGTTCCCGGTGGAGAAGCCCGATGAAGGACTCCTTACGGAGCGTTGTGATCACACCCTAATCCGAAGACAGGTGCTTGGTGACTGCGCCACTCAGGCGCTCCGGGTTGTGGGCTTCTTGATTTTTCAGCCTGCCTTCTGGGGGAGGGGCCTGCCTGCAGGTACTCAGAAAACCCTGTTTGGGTAGAGTCTCTGTGTCCCTTGCGAGGGGGGATGGGGATGGGCACCCTGTGAGCCGGTATTTCCGGGCTTTTGTTCTCTGGCGGCTTTCCCTGGCGGTTTGCTATGCCTCTTCTGAGAGAGCAGCAGCGGCTGAAATTCAGCCTCTGTCTCAGAACAGAGGGATCGCGGATCGTTCTCCACTGATGTTCTGGCCACTTTAACTCTGTTTCTGTTGGTGCTGCTCAACCCTGCAGCATCCCGGGCTGTGCGCCCCACACCCGGCGTCCCAGCCCTCACTTCCAGGGCCGGCACGTCTCTGTCCTTTGTGTTTCCAACCCCGCCCGCCGCCAGCCGCCCCGCGCGGGCTCCCGGAGCTCCCCGTCTCAGTCTGGTGTCTCACGGGTGCTGACCGCGAGTCCGCCTGCTCCCCCGTGCAGGTGGCCCTCCAGCCGCCAGCCGCCCCGCGGACGCTCCCGGAGCTCCCGGTCTCAGCCTCGATCCAGTGAGCACACCGGAGCTCCGGAGCTCCGTGAGATGCTTGGTGGTGCACGCTCCCGGCTCACGGACTCAGTCTGCCGTTTCCAGAGTGCGGGTCCGCGGTCCGCCCGCTCCCCAGTGCAGGTGGCCCGCCAGCCGCCCTGCGCGCGCGCCCCTGGAGCTCGCGTTCTAAGTCTGCTGTCTCGCGGGTGCCGTCCACGAGTCCGCCTGCTCCCCCGTGCAGGTGGCCCGCCAACCGCCAGCCGTCCCGCGTGCGCTCCCGGAGCTCCCTTCTCAGCCTGCTGTCTCAAGCGTGCGGGTCCGCGGTCTGTCCGCTCCCCCTTGCAGGTGGCTACCGCTTCCCGGCGCCCTGACACGGCGGCTCCCTCCCCCTTCTGTTTAGCTTCCGATATCTGTGCGCGGTTTCACGGCTCCCCGCTTCGTACCTCGATACTCAGCGCTGGAGATGTTCATTTGTAGAGATCCAGATGTATCTTCCTGCGTCTCAGGCTGATTCCGGTGGATGTTCCTGCTGGTCTGGTACCTATCCAGCTCAACTCAGGGGACCGGCTAAAAAAGGGGTCCCCTACTCCTCCGCCATCTTAACCTCCTCCTCCTGCATGTTAATTTTTATCTTGTTACCTTGCTGTATTACTTATTACTGTGCCGTATTAGTTTCAATTTGGATTTTCTTGTGTTTTCCACCTAAGCATTCAGATCATCTGTATGTACTTGCCTCTTCCTTTGCAATCCTGATTTCCCTCATTGTTTTCTTTTGTCTAATTGTTTTGTTCTTTACACAATATGATGTTAAAATGTAATGGAGGTAGTGGATATCCTGTCTTCTTGACTTTCTGCTTACTTTCCTTTGATGAGAATGCCAATAGTGTTTCCCCATTAAACAAGATGCTAGATTTTATTTTTTCTTCCCCAAAGATTTATTTATTTTTTAAGAGAGAGGAAGGGGCAGAGGGAATCTTCAAGCAGACTCCCCGCTGAGCACAAGGCCCAACAATGCAGGGCTCCATCTCAAGACCCACGAGATCACGACCTGAGCGGAAACCAAGAGTTGGACGCTTAACCAACTGAGCCCATCCAGGTACTCCTAGATTTTACTTCTTAGAAAATCAGAAATGGCTGTTGAATTTTGCCAAAGGCCTTTTCATCATCCATGGAGATAACCATGTTTGTTCTTAAATCTACTACCATGTGAGTTATATGAACACATTTCCTAATATTGAACCATCTTTCTATCAGTAATGCTAAATCACCTTAAAATGTGCTATAGATTCTGTTTACTAATACTTTATTTAGGACTTCGGCAGCAATATTTATATGAGACTGGTCTGTGGAGATTTTTGGGCAATCTTTATCAGATTTAGATATCAACATTATATTTGTTTCATAAAAAGAAAACTAAACTTTCCTTCCTTTTTCTACATTTTGGAAGTTTACCTAACTTTAGGGATTATTTGGTACTTTCCTCCTGAAACCATCTGGGTCAAGTGCTGTTTTGTGGGAGTTAATTCTTTGATAACTTTCTCTATTCCTTCTGTGGAAATTTTTGTCACTTTCCACCTGAGGTAGGATAAATTTCAGTGAATTCTATTTTCCTCGGAAAGTAATCATTTATCAAATTTATTTGTACTGTTATGAGAGTAATCCTATGTTTGTTTGAATACCCTGTTTTACTGGCTATTTCTCCCTTTTATTGATTGATTGATTATTTTTGGCATTTGTGCTTTCTTGACTGAGCAAGCTAAAAGATTGCCTTTGGTTTTTTATGAACTCTGTTACTCATTTTACGTCTAATTATTTTCTGCTTTATTTATCTTCATTAAAGAATTCTGGGGGAGGGACCTAAATGTCAGAACTATGGGATTCCATTACATCAGCGATGAGGGAAATCCACAGCTTTTAAATACTTTATGTAAATAATGAAAATAAAAATAAGTGAAGTAAATATTCAACTCAAAAAAGAAAGTAAACAAAATAGATGGCAATAAAGATAAAGTGCTCGACCTTCTTCAAGTCAGATGCTGGCAAGATGGAAGCCAACTGCAAAGTCGTTCTCCTAGATTGGCCCCTGGACGGGGACTACTATGGGATGGTGACATCCCAGAACAGTCTGAATTCATGGCTACTGATCCAAGCACAAGGCAACCATCTCCTCAGGTGACTCAGGCATTTTAACCAGAGACAGGATGGACGTATAGTTTTTACACGTGGATCTTTAAAAATATTCTACTACTAGCAATCCATAAGAGCAAACGGGCAGCATTTGTGCAACTCAATCCTACTAGTAATTAATACTAAGCTGAACTATGCCCCAAAATGACCCATACACAGTTACTACAGTTACCTGAAAATTAAAGCTGAACCTAAAATACACCAAAGTCTACGAGGTTGTATGAATCTCAGCAATTAAGGATAAAATTTTATGTTTACCAATGTTTAGTATTTAAAGGAATTTACTTCCTGATACCTTATCTACCATCTTCAATGTCAATTATATTTGACAGACATTAAGAGCAGATCAGGGAAAATATTTATAATAAATAAAAAATAAAGCATACAAAATTACACATGTAGTAATGACTTCGCAAAACAAAATATAAATATGCCATATTTTATACACCAAAATATTCACAGTGGTAGTAACTCCTTAAAGGTAAAAATCCCTGTCTTACTCGTCTTTATAGTGCCATCTTACAGAAGAGTGCCTGGTACAAAGTAGGTATTTAGTAAGTGCTTGCTGAAAAAAATGAAAGTGAATAATACACATCTTCAAAAAAAGGTACTCGATCAAGTAAATATATGAAATTTTAATATTTTTATCTGAAATATACAAAGGACTAAAGACAAAGTCAATACCTAACTAAAATTCTCTTAAGTAACTTCATTATTACAAAGTTAAATCTTGAGTCAAAAATCCAACTCTAAAAATATGGTCTCAAAAATCACATATCTACATATAATACTAAGACAAGTAAATTGTCTTATGCTGCATCGTCATCATCCACTGCAGCGTAGATGGCTTGATTCCTCCTCTTAATTTTCTTTCTTTGTTCAGGTTCATGTTCATCACTCAGCCTCTTCAATGGCAACTCGGTTAAGTCGTTTCCATCCCCTGACTCTGCAGCCTCACCAAGTTTCCCCTCTCTGCCATCTGGAGAACCCAAAGTATCATCAGATGATACAACCATGGAACCCGGCAAGATCCTGACATCAGAGAAGCTTGCAGAGAAGTCAGAAGCTTGATCGGAAGAAGGTTCTACAGACGGTGTATTCATGTCACTATGCGTACTTACAATACTATCTTCCTCTTCCTCTTCTTCATCTAACATTATTTCATCGGGATTAATAGAGGACAGGGCAGATGTGTCTGTGTTATATTCACTGCGGTCTTCTCCAGAGTCACTACCCTCCATGTCATCCTGCTCTTCATATTCACCACACAAGGGATGTTCTTCCTTGGCCTTCTGAAGCCTGACATTCATGTCAGTGACACCAAGTTGGGCACAAAATTCAGTAGTTTGAGGATTGATCCTATGAACCAACTGCATTTGCGTCTGTGGCTTGCTAGGGTCATAACAAGCAGCTGTTATGCTAAAGTTACATGGAACTTTGAGGTCATGATTCATTATTTCCAATACTTTGTTCATAGCTTCTTCTGTTGCACTATAATCCCACCTACAAAAGTCCAAAACAATAGCTTTTTACATTTTATCAGCCTCAGGCAATAAAAGATGAAATCTAACTATGGACTTCGTGTGCAAGGATAAAATATAAACCATACATAAAAATTCCATCTAATAAAATTATTGTTAATTTGCCAAAGGACCATTTTGAAATAAAAACAATTCTTAGAAAAAACTGTTCTTAGCTCACACTCTAAAACTATACAAGTATAAATTAATGTGTGACTCAAATCTCCATCATATTATAGTTTTAGGCATGCTTATTCATTTATACACTTATTTGGGTTGGTATTCCATCATCCATTTTTATATCCCAGATGGAAAATCTGTAGTTTTCTATACCAGTCAGTAAACCCCGAATTACTCTGACACTCATTTAACAATAATTCCCTTGATTTTAAAAAAAGAAAAAGGTGGAAGGGACAAAAATCGGGCACGCAACAGAGAGAGCAAACCCTCAATAAGGTCAGACGTACCTTGTATGCAGGCCATTATTTTCAGGCATATTCCACTGGCGCTCAGTCACATTAATAAGATCATCAGTAGCCCTGAGAACAGTGAGCCATTCAATGTCATACTCTAAGTACTCAGGAGCACTGGGGTCATGTTCTATTTCTATTACCTATAGAAAAGAAATCGGTAAGTTTAAGAAATACATTTCTGTTTTTAATATTCTAAGAATTTCAATATAACAATAAAATTTAAAAGGAATTTAATAGCTTACAAACACTAACATTGTCCTCAAAGAATTCTCAGAATACATAAATTATAGAGAGCATAAATAAATGCTAAAGGGAAAACTACTATTTTTCTAATCATTGGAAGAGCAAAACTATATTATAAAGCTATTTCATTTTCTTTTTACCTGAAGAAAGTCTCTATGTGGTAGGCATTTGTCCAAGGCTAAAAATTTGGTTGCTTTGGCTGTCTGTCCTTTATCCTTGACCTAGAAATATGAACCATGATTTAAGAAAAAAATGTTAAAACATCACAGGTAATTCATACACAGAACAGGATGGAAACAATCTATATTAAACACACCCCTAAGCCGTGTGGCAAAGCAACAACTGTCACTGTTCCAAAATAAGTGAGTTCTATAACCACCTGTGTAATGATGGGCAAGGCACTTGAATTCTGTGGGCTTCAATTTCCTTACAAAAGTAAAAGCAGATACACACGCTGATGATAATAATGATACGTTAAATCAAAGCACATAACGTAAAGGTTATTGATAACAGAAGAGCTTTAAAGTAATCTGGCAGAACTAAAACTAACAACTTTTAGAAGAAATTATAGGGAAAAATCTTTATAACCTTAGGTTGGGCAAAGATTTCTTAGATACAACACCAAAAGTAGATATGATACATTCACAGAATGAAATATCGTTCGACAATAAAGATGAAAAAAATACTAAACCTGCTGCATGAACGAACCTTCAAAACAAGCAAAGGAAAGAAACCACAAGCCAAAGACTATAGATTTTTGACCCCATTTATATAAATGTTCAGAAGAGGCAGATCCAGAGAGACACAAAGCAGATTAATGGGTGCCTGGGGCTGAGGATGAGAACAGGACTCTGACAGCAGACAGACCCAAAAGATCTTCTGGGGTGCTGGAAATGTTCTAAAACTGGGCTACGTGATGTTTGCTCTGGAAACATCTGGAATTCTGGAAATATACTAAAACTCACTGAATTGTACAATTAAGTAGGTGAATTATACGTTATGTAAACTATACTCCAACGAAACTATTAAAAAAAAAAAAAGAATTGGCAGAAAGAAACACGGGCAGGAGGTGGTGGGTCACAAACACGAAGTTCATATTGGATGTAGTAAAAAAGTGACTCAGGGAGAAGAGTAAGGCACACGGAGGAAAAAAGACAAGGAAGCAGGCTATGGGCCATCCTGCTGAGGGCCAGGTTTCAGTTCACTGGTGGTAAGGGACTAAGGGACGTGCAAGGCACACGGATTACAGGCAGATAGTGGCAGCAGGGCAGTTCTGAGAAAAGGTGATTTTTGGTGTTGGAAAAGAGGCTGAGACAGAACACTGGCAAAGTCAGAGGAGGTTGAGGAGCTAAGAAAAAGGGATCAAATATATTAATTCAGAGATTTAAGTCCCTGAGGTTGACAACAAAAGATGGATGGGGAGGAAAGGACCAAATCTGATGCTTCAGTAAAAATCCAGGAGTGTCATGAGCCCCAGGAGACGGAAGAGAGTAACACAGACGTAGAACAGGTGACTGATAGAAATGGATGAGCTGGACATTAAAAGAGGATAATCACTTTGGCAGTAGCCCAAAGGAAAATAAAAGGAGTAACCTTGCTTCCTCTTTCCAGTGAAACTGGGGCGTGAGGATAAGCCTACAGGAATGTTTTCAAACAGAACTTCTCCAACTGTATTTGAGGAACATCATTAAAGTGTACCCCCACCATGGAAAAGTGTTGGGTCAAGTTCAGGAAGCACTGCACACCACATTCCACTCTTGGAGAAAGGCAGTGCCCATTAACACATTAAAGACTCTCAGAAATTCTATGGAAGCCTTCAAGAAGAAGTCTCTACCCTTGTTAACCCAGCATTTTCTAAATGTTTTCCCTATGGAGTACTTTATGGGGAAAGTCAGAGTAGGTGAGAATGGGAGGGGAAAGGGAGAACCACACATTTCCATAGAAGCCTAACTGTAAGTATAAATTTATTCTCTACCTTCCATCAAGCACTAGCATCTGCACAGTTTCCCAAGGAAAACTCTGGGAGTCCCTCTGTCACCAAATCCTGACGATTCTGCTTCCAAAAATCTCTCTGGAAGAGAGATTCTCGGTGTTCCCTCTTCGCTGCAGGTTAGAACCTCATCTTTTGCTTAAATATGCCTCCCATTTTACTTACTACAATCCATACACAAAACTGCTACCAAACTAATCTTTCTGAAATGAAAATCTGGTTTATCACTCCTCAACTTTCCCCATTACCTTCTGGTTAGAACCCACACTCCAGAGCGTGGCCCGGAAAGCAGCTATGATCTTGTTCCAGCCCCATCTGTCCCTCTGCCTCAGCCGTAGGCACTGCTGCAGCCCCCGAAGTGCGCCAGGCATTCAGGCCACCAGCCTTTGCACACACTGATCGCTCTACCTGGATGGTGTTACCTGGATTCTACCGCTTCCTGGCACAATCAATTCCTCTGCAAAACCTTCTCAATCTCTTCATCTCCCGTCCGCACCCCCATCTCAGCACAGTATGGCATAGGTGCTCCCCCAGTATCCTGCACTTTTCATCACAAATTTATTACACTATTTTATAATCACCTGCGTGTCTCTTCCCCCCAAGCATACGGAGTTACTCACAAAAGCAAAGTTATCTTTGATCTCTCTCTCTCAATTTACAACTGTGCCCGTAGTGCCTTAGCCCACACATATTTGATAAGTGTTTGTTAGATGAAAGAATAAATATTTTTGGTTTCTACCTGATGCTGCATCAAGGCTGCAAACTTCACGTGAAGGTGTGCGGAAAACCAGTACGTGGGCTTGAAGTGCTCTAAGAGCTCTGAGGCAGCAGGACTTCCCAGTGTGTTATTTTCCACTTCTTGTCGGAAAAAAGATTTAGTCTTAAGAAGCTGCTGCTTATTTCCATAATGATAGATCTTTCTTGGCCAATCGTGAGATAAGAATATGTCCATAGGCTGCTTCAGCTTTAACAGAAAAAGAAAGAAAACTTTTAAAAACAGATGAAAAGCAATCCCTAGCTTTCTCTCCACCACGACACAACCATTTGCCCACTTAGAGCTTGAGATTTCTGTGTAATTCATTCTAAGGAAACTTCATTTACGAAGGTCACAGAAACACTAAGAAATACTAAACTTACTCATCTAAACCAGGAGAAACTGCTTTCTCGCTCCTCACAAATCACCCCTATTTTCCATGGCAAGGTAGGGCCATACAGACACACTTTGATCAGACTGTTAGCCAGCTTTGTCTTTGGTATAGGGCCTCTAAAATATATAATAACCACCATTCTTTTCCTTTCTAGTGAAGAAACTGTTTTAAATACAGAGACACCAGATTTCATGAGATCTCTAATGTAAATAATACAATAAAACCCAAAGGTATATTTTTTTTTCTTAATGGACTCATACACCATACACCTAAAAAACTCTGTTTACTACATAAATTATAGTAGAGGTATTTAAGGTGGCTGGTGTCTTCATGGGGAGGCCACAAAATATACTCCATACTTTACTGATTCCCAGCACCTTCAAGTAATCTGCAATAAATACTTAGAAAACTAAATTAAAATAACTTAGGTGTTCAAGACAATACAAGGTAGGACTAATCACGGAATAACTGATTCAGGCAGTAAATGCAATGAAATTTCAGAATAGGCTTTAAACTAGAACACTGGTGGAGCACCTGGGTGGCTCAGTTGGTTAAGCGTCTGACCCTTAATCTCAGCTCAGGTTTTGATCTCAGGGTCATGAGTTCAAGCCTCACGTTGGGCTCCACACTGGGCATGGAGCCTACTTAAAAAACCAAACCAAACAAAAAACTAGAACGCTGGTATCTAAGCTGGTTCTTCGAAGACTGGTAGGACTGAAGTGGGTAAAAGGGAAAAAGCATTCCAACTAGGTAACTGTCATGAGCAAGGTATTAAAGAAATGCCCACAAAGCATCCTCAAACTCCTGCAGAGTCTGTAGGGTATGGTGGGAAGGGCCTGAGGGCATCAGGCAGCCTCCACCCCTTAACTCCTTGGGAAATCCGGGGCAGGCTACTTACCTATCTGAGCCTTGGCCTTGCATCCTTAACATGATGAAGTCAGAGTAACACCTACTTCATAGAATTGTGTGGCAATTATATGAAATATCACGTGCGAAAACTGCTTAGCCCAGTGTCAGGCATTTAATACGTCCTCAAACAAAAACCTAGTTTCACCTACTCTCCAGTTAAGCCAGTGTCCCAATACCACCTTCACAATTTTACCATATTCTCTACCCTTTTTACCACTATTTATTTCCTATTTAATACCATTATTTAAAATATTTTAATATTTTCTTTAAAGTATCACCTTATGCCAATATATATTCTTTAGCCTTATCCTAAGTAGTGATACCTGAAATCATGGATTAAATGTTCTATTTTATTATTACTCCCTAAAATAAATCCATAACATTAGAATTAAAAAATGTTCATCTGTGAACCTCCTAAAAGCAACTCAAGATCCAAATTTTAGAAATACTGAATTAGGCTCTTCTTGGAAGTCGTATACCAAAATGATCAAAATACACTTTGGTACAGAATTACTTTAACACTTTTTCAAGTCTGCTATAATGTACTTTTTACATACCTGTTTTAATTTATAGACTTCAATATTTCTCACATGATATATACTCCTTATTGTAGCTGGATTATAAGGGGGGCACTCAAAATGACCTTAAATTAAAGAAGAGAAATAAGCTATATTCAACTCCCTTAAATACCGCAAATACAAATATATACACACACTTCTCCAAAACTGAGGTCTGTCGTTAATGCTTTTGGTTCTTAAAAATTTTATGAAGACACTGCTCTTAAAATACTGGTATTTTCTACTAATAAGTGATCACTAACTAGAAATCTAAATAATTGAGGGGCTTATAATTTTTTAAATTAAATTATATTTAATATGGAATATGTTGGTTATTCACATAGTTTAAAATTTTAAAGATACCATCAGAATGGAATAAGAGTAGATCAGTGATGCCTAGGGCCGGGGTGGGGGCAGGGATTAACTACAAAACTTTTGGGAATGATAGAAATGTTCTAAATCTGGATGGTTGCATAACCCTATAAATTTACTAAAAATCATTGAATTGTACACTTCCAAAGATATGTAAATTTTACTTCTACAAAGCTGCTAAAACAATGGGAGGCAGGGATCCTCCCATTCCTGTCCCCCAGCCACCAGTAACGCTACCTAGAGGCAACCAGTGTTAATGAGGTTTTAGTATTTTATTCCAGGGATATCAACTATGCAATGCATATAATAATACACAAACTACTTTATTCTTCCTTTTTTTTTTCCATACAAATGGCAATATAGTTTATACAAGTTCTGTGCCTTGTTTTTTTCACTTATCTTGGAGTTCTTTGTATCTCACACATAGAGATGCTTCTCTTCTTTAAAAAAAAAATAGCTTTATAGCACTACATTGTATTATTTTATCATGATATAGTTAATTAATTCCTACCTTTTGCCATTACAAACAAGGCCAAAATAAAAAAATGTGTACACATCATTTTGCACTTGTGGAATATATCTGTAAATTATATTCCTGGAAATAGAACTCCTCGGTCAGAGTACTTTTATAATTTCCACAGACTACCAGCTGTCCTCCAAAGAGTGGAGGACAGTTTGCACCCACACTTGCCATGAAGGAGATGGCCTATTTTTGTACTCCTGTGCCAATAGTTCAGAATCACGGAGAACAGCGCAGCAGAGAACAGACTTGTGATTTAACAGTTACATTGAGGATATAAGTTTTAGCTGCCAACTCAAAAAATTTTGAAATCACTGTGAACCCAAGTTATTCCTTTAACTTTAAAACCAAGGTATAATCTTTTCAGATACAGTGGAATGAATAAGCACAGTGCGGTATACTTCCACAATGGAATACTACTCACAAATTAAAATGAGTGAGATGTATCAACATGGATTTCAAAAAACATTAAACATTGAAGCAAGCTGCAAAACGATACATTCACATGAAGTTTAAAACATGCCATATCATACACTGTTTAAAGCTGTTACACATCTTGCAAAGACATAATCAAGCAAATGACAAATACCAAATTCAGAAGAATGAATGTCCGGTGAGGAAAGGGAAGCATAAAAGGAGAAGAATGGGACTGAGGACAGATAAACAATGAGCTCTGACTGTATCTGTACTGTTTCATTTCTTAAAAATCCTAATTAAAAGTTACAAAATACAAAGACTTGATAAAACTAGATGGTGGATACATAAATAGTAGGTTCTAGTGTTCTCAACATTTTCATATGTATAAAATATTTCATTAAAAAAAGTAATAATAGTTCAGAGAAAAAAATCCAATGAAAAAGTCAAACTATATATTATGCTTAAGTTACTCTGAGGCATGCAAGTTCTAAGGTTTAAAAACAATTCTCAGAATAATACCTTTTCGATAGTCATGAGATTTAAAGATACCAGAGATGCCACCAATCCTTACACCTCGGTATTTTACTACACCAGCCAAACCTGAAAAAGTACACAGTTAAATAAAATTACCAAAGGCAGAAGTAATCTCTTTACTAACTAAATGAACAGTTTAAAGGCCTAGAACTCCACGTAGTCCTAAAATTATTTGAAAATTAAACGTCATGATGAAGTTACTCTTTTACATAGTGATATGCCAACAATATATACAGCAGACTAGGGAGAAGAGCCCTAGAAGCAGATAGGCAAGAGATTAAGCAGAAAGGAAGGAACAAATGAGATAAGGTATGGTAAGGGAGAAATAGACATACAGTGGGTTGGGCGGAGGGGGAATAAGGAAAAATGTCCTATGATGGATTTATATGTTATAAATCTGAAAGTGAACAGGTATAAAGAACCTGCAGTTTCTATATTTCATTTCTGACTGACCAACTTCAAACATCTTTTCACAATATTGCAGCTGTCAAAAAATCAACCAATAACAAGGTAGAGAAATTACATGTCTGAAGTTATGGTGTCATCATTAGAGCTATAAACATTTACTTTTTTAAAAAGATTTTATTTATTTGAGAGAGAGAAAGCACAAGCTATGGGAGGAGCAGATGCGGAGGGAGAAGGAGAGAGAGAATCTCTCGAGCAGACTCCACGCTGAGTGAGAAGCCCAACGTGGGGCTCTATCTCACAATGCTAAGATCATGACCTAAGCCGAAACCAAGAGTCGTACCCTCAACTGAGTGAGCCACCCCAGCGCCCCACCAAAAACATTTAAATAAAGAGAAGAAAGGACTGTATAGTGTAACAGGACTAAAATTGAACCTGAATCTAATCAGACTATGAATCTAAACACAGATTACAAGTAATGCAGAGGAGAAAAGGAACATGTTAAACAACATAAGAAATTCCAATCAGCTAAATCCAGAAAGCGGGAAATTCTGTAAGACAAATTTCTCATTTTCTTCAACAAATAACACGGGGTGGGGGAGAAAAAAGACCTCTTATAGTCTAAGAGGCTTTAGAATGAAATGTGTGGATCTCGTTTGGATTCTGTTTGAACAAGTCAATTGTAAAACCAACCTCTTTGTGATAATCACAAAAATCTGAACATGAACCAGGCAACAGATAACGGGAATTACTGCTACTTTAGTTAATGGTACTGTGGCTGTGCTATTTTAAAAAATCCTTATCTCTTGGGGCACCTGGGTGGCTCAGTTGGTTAACCCGCTGCCTTCAGCTTGGACCATGATCCCAGGGTCCTGGAATCTGGCCCCACATCCGGCTCCTTGCTCAGCGGGAAGCCTGCTTCTCCCCTGCCTGCCACTCCCCTCCCCCCCGTTTGTGCTTGCTCTCTCCCTCTGTCTCTCTCTGTGTCAAATAAATAAATAAAAATCTTCAAAAAAAAATCCTTATCTCTTAAAAATATGTACTGAAGTATTCACAGGTGAAATAATCTAATGGTTTGGATTTATTTTACAATACTCCAGTCACTTCTTCCCACAAAAAAGTTTGGAGGGGAGTGGGGTTGAAATAAGGATGGCAGAATGATAATAGTTGTTGAAGCTGGTTAATAGGTACAAAGATTCATTATACTATTCTCTACTTCTGTGTATGTTTAACAAATTCCATTATAATAAGTTTCAGTTTTCTTAATAGAGAAAGAGAAAAATAAAGGGATTGCAAATAGTGTAAAAGGTCTTTGCAGTTATACTTATTATTACATTATATTATCTATATTACTTAAAACACTAGATGAGGCACGGACATATTTTCATGATTACCTACTTAAATTAACTGTTTTAATTACATTTTCATAATTACCTATTTTAATTAAGAGGCATTCCCAAAACACTATACATCTCAAGATGCTGCCCAACTATTATACAAATCCTGACAGGCTCTTCCATTCCAAACCAAAAAATTACCCACCTACACATACCTAAATAATAAATGTTTGGCGCCACCCAGCCACCATAGGGTAACTCTTGCAAATGATTTGAAGCTTCATGGTTTCCCCCAATGAAGATCGTGAGAACTGGAGCCTTTTTCTCTCCAGAGTAATACCTAGAACATAAAGGTAAAGTTGTCAGTTGGTATAGCAGAAATCAGGCATAGAGAAAAGCAAGAACTCAACGCTTATAAAATTGGGCATAGCAGAAAAGCAAAATAAGGTCCAAAGGAAAAATCTGAGCTCACTATAAAAAATTAAAAATCTCTTCTAATCGAATTGCCTATGCTTGTCCTTAAGAATGAAGGGGCTGCCACCTTGGGTTCAAAGCCAGTGTGCATTCAATGAGGTCAGGAACTTTGTCAGTTCTTAACCTTAGCTTCTAAAACGTGGACGAGCACAAAGTAGGCATCCAATAAAAACTCCTGGATCAGTAAATAAAGCAGTCCCAGAGCCCTATCAAGTACAAGGTGGATTAACCTGTCAGCTTCTTCCAGCAGGTTTTCCCCGCTCAGGCTTCGGTCCCTTCCGTAAACAGACAAGACAGGTGAAAGGAAATGAGAAAAGTGACATTTACTAAGCACCCGTTCCGAGACACAGCGTGAACAAAGAAGGTAACTAAGTAAGACAACTAGTCAGTGGCAGGGAAGAATTCGAATCCAGTCCGGGTTCTCTCCCACCCACTGCTGGATAGTCACACCTCGTACCGCCGGTCCGAGGCCCGGGCCCCGCCGCTCACCTGTAGAAGGTCTGCATGTGGCGGTACTTGGGCGGGACGGCCATGCAACGCAAGTCGGCCTCGTTGCGCACCGCCTGGAAGTCGCCGCAGCAGAGCAGAAGATCTATTGGCCCGGGGCCGCGCTTCTCCGCCAGCGCCAGCGTCTCATAGATCTTGTCCAGCTCGCCGTGGCAGCAGCCGGCCACAGCCACCCGCATCCTGCCGGCTCGAGGCGGGGAGCGCTGCCCGCAAGCCCCTACACCAGAGGCAGCCCAGGCTGGCCAGCAAAGAGCAGACAGATCGCTCGGCTCCCGCCAACACTGAATGAGCCCACCCCTCGAAAAGACGCCCGAAATAGAATTCACTTCCGGTTTCCAAATCTCGCGAGAGGGATAGGAAAGGGCAAGAATTACAGGGTTTGAGAGAGCGTTCTAATCGGCTGGGGCTTTCCCTGTCTTCCTGGCTCCTTGAATTCTAGCAGTCTGACAGATGATAAAAATCATAACCAGGGGACGCCTGGGTGGCTCAGTCGGTTAAGCGTCTGCCTTCGGCTGAGGTCCTGATCCCAGAGTCCCGGGTTGGACTCCCGAGCCATTGGACTCCTGGTTGTTCAGCGGGCAGTTTGCTGCTCCTTCTGCCTGCCGGCAGCGCTCTCTCTCTCACACACACAAATAAATGAATAAAATTTTTTTAAAAAAATCAAAACCAGAAGTTTTTTTTTTTTTAAACCCGGGAACAGTAGTTTAGTTTGATAAAATTAAGCCAGACTAAACAAGTGATACCGTGGCATTGGCTAATTCCCCAGTACAAACATCTCACGGTAAAGATAGTTGCCTGAAAGCGAATTAGAAATTAAAAGATTTTTAAAAAGACACATCAAACTAAAAATAATTTTTAAATAAAACTTAAAAACTCCCTGGGGGTTTCTAAAATTATCAGTTATTTTTTTAAAGGAGCCAGGGACTCTTCTTTTTCCTACCAAATAGGTGTTTGCATAACTAGACTGCAGGCTCAATGAAAGCTGAAGAATGTCTCGAAAACGTCCAGGAGGAAAAAGAACCAAACAATTTAAAAAATGAGTGGCCAAGACAGAAACAAGCAAAACAGTAAAACACCTCTGGCCAACTTAATCAAGAAATGTAATCTGATCAAGATAATACAGAGAGTTAAAAATACATCAGTCATTTTTTTTAAAAAATGCATTAAATAACATTGTAGGAACAATGACACCAGAATTAATTCAAAAGTAAGCAGAAGATGTTAACAGAAACATGACAATAAGAAAATAGTGGAAAAGTTGAAGAAATCCATTGAAAGACATTGTACCCAGAGTGGCTTACAGGCAATTTCTTTCAAATTTACAAGATATAACTTTCATGGTGTTTAAACTGATCAAGAGAGAAGAAAGGAATGGGAATCTAGTATTTCCAATTTTTTTAATATTATATTTTCCTTCTGATTTGGATTTTTAAATATATGAGATGCTTTTTACAGCATTGCTAAATTTAACTTTTTCCATTTGATTTTTAAAATTTTATTTTATTTAAATTCAATTAACATATAGTGTATTATTAGTTTCGGAGATACAGTTCAGTGATTCATCAGTTGCATATAACACCCAGGGCTCATTACATCACGTGCCCTCCTTAATGTCCACCACCCAGTTACCCCACCTCTCCACTCCTCCCCTCCAGCAACCCTCAGTTTGTTTCCTATAGTTAAGAGTCTCTTATGGTTTGTCTCCCTGATTTCATCTTATTTTATTTTTCCTTCCCTTCCCTTCCCCTAAGGTCCTCTGTTTTGTTTCTTAAATTCCACATAGGAGTGAAACCATAAAACTGTCTTTCTCTGATTGATTTATTTTGCTTAGCAAAATACCCTCTAGTTCTGTCCACATCATTGCAAATGGTAAGATTTCTTTTTTTTTTGATGGTTGCGTGATATTCCATTGTGTGTGTGTATATATATATATATATATATATGTACATATATATATACATATATATATATATATATACCACATCTTCTCTACCCGTTCATCTGCTGATGGACTTTTGGGCTCTCTGCATAGTTTGGCTATTGTGCACATTTGCTATAAACATTGGGGTGCAGGTCACCCTTTGGATCACAATGTTTATATTCTTTGAGTAAATACCTAGTAGTGCAATTGCTGGATCATAGGGTAGCTCTATTTTCAACTTTTTGAGGAACCTCCACACTGTTTTCCAGAGTGGCTGCACCAGCTTGCATTCCCACCAGCAGTGTAAAAGTGTTCCCCTTTCTCCACACCCTCGCCAACATTTGTTGTTTCCTGANCACCAGCAGTGTAAAAGTGTTCCCCATTCCCCACACCCTCGCCAACATTTGTTGTTTCCTGACTCATTCATTTTAGCCATTCTGACTGGTATGAGGTGGTATCACATTGTGGTTTTGATTTGTATTTCCCTCATGTTGAGTGATGTTGAGCATTTCTTCCATGTGTCTGTTGGCCATTTGGATGTCTTCTTTGGAGAAATGTCTGTTCATGTCTTCTGCCCATTTCTTGACTGGATTACTTGTTTTTTGGGTATTAAGTCTGATAAGTTCTTTATAGATCTTGGATACTAGCCCTTTATCTGATAAGACATTTGCAAATATCTTCTCCATTCTGTAGGTTGTCTTTTGGTTTTGTTGACTGTTTCCTTTACTTTGCAAAAGCTTTTTATCTTGATGAAATCCCAATAGTTCATTCTTACTTTTGTTTCCCTTGCCTTTGTAGACGTGTCTAGTAAGAAGTTGCTGCAGGGGCACCTGGGTGGCTCAGTCGTTAAGCGTTTGCCTTCGGCTCAGGGCGTGATCCCAGAGTCTTGGGATCCAGCCCCATATCAGGCTCCTCTGCTGGGAGTGTGCTTCTTCCTCTTCCACTCCCCCTGCCTGTGTTCCCTCTCTCACTGACTGTCTCTCTCTCTGTCAAATAAATAAATAAAATCTTTAAAAAAAAAAAAAGAAAGAAGTTGCTGCAGCCGAGGTCGAAGAGGTTGCTATCTATGTTCTCCTCTAGGATTTTGATGAATTCCTGTCTCATATTTAGGTCTTTCAACCATTTTGAGTTTATTTTTTTGTATGGTGTAAGAAAGTCGTCCAGTTTCATTCTTCTACATGTGGCTGTCCAATTTTCCCAACACCGTTTGTTGAAGAGACTGTTTTTTTCCCATTGGATATTCTTTCCTGCTTTGTCCAAGATTACTTGACCATAGATCCATTGGTTTTAATCTACAAGAAATGTTGTTTTCTGGATCTTTTTTTCTTCCATGTAAAATATTTTAATTGAGGTCTGACTTAAAGTAACATGAACAAATAGAACTGAAGAGCCCATTTTGATGCATTTTTACATATGTAATCACTCATATGACCACCACCTGTATCAAGATATAAAATATTTCCAGCATTCAGAAAGGCTCCCTTGTACTTCCTCACAAGCCCCTACACCCAAAAGAAAAGCACTATTCTAACCTCTATCAACATAGATGAGCTTTGCTTGTTTTTTTTTCTAATTCCAGTATAGTTAATACACAGTATTATATTATTTTCGGGCATACAATACAGTGATTCAACAATTCTATACATTGCTCAATGCTCATCCTAAGCGGACTCTTAATCTCCTTCACCTTTTTCACTTTTGCTTGTTTACAAACTTCATATAAATGTCGATATACATTATGCACTCAATTTAATGTCTGTGAGATTCATCTGTAAATCTATAATATAAATAGATATAACCGTAGGATGCTGTTTCTTATTACTGTGTAGTATTCCATTGTGTGAACATATCACAGTTTGCTTGTCTATTGTCCTGCTGAAGGACAATTGTGTTGTTTCTACTTTGGAGCTATTGTGAATAAAACCAGCATGCACATTCTTGTAAAAATCTTTTAGTGGACGTAGCACTTATTTCCCTTCGATTATGTCCAGGAATATAATCTCTGAGTATAGAGTAGATATATGTTTAGCTTTGATAGATAGGTCAGTTTCCAAAGTGTGCCAATTACATTTTCCTAAGGAATATAAAACCATTCCAATTATTCCATGTGCTCAACAGCCTTGGAATTATCTGTCTGTTACATTTTAGCTATTTCCTTACATTTTGTACAATGGTATCTCCTTATGATTTCCATGCAGAATTTATAATAAAATTTTAATATATCAGTCAATTTGAACTTTCTTCTTTTGTGACCAATAGGAAACAATAACTTAATACCATAACATTCAAAAACTAGCGGTCAAAGCAGGAAATAAAAGATGAAAATAAGGATGAAGAAGTGCATTGTGGCTCAGCTCCTGTTTCTAACCCATACCCCATTTCTAGAGGCCATACCAGTGAGTAAACAAACTTGAGAATTCTCACTGACTTTAAATCCAGAGAGAATCAAATTTTAAAAAAGCCTCACCCTCTTCCCATTCTGAATGAGGAGAAATAGAAAAATAGTTGGAGAAAAATGGATTGAATGAACAATGAAGGTAATTCATTTTACAAATGTGAAAAGCCACACTACTAAACAGACAAGTATCCTCAAAGTGTGTGTGTAGTCCCATGGGGAAAACAAACAGGTCTCAGACCTGCTGGGAAAGAAATTCCTTGATTCTACCAGTGCAAAGGCAATATCTAGATAGAAGCACCCAGCAATGAGCAAGATGAAAAGAGAAACCACATGTCAACAATGGAAACATGCTAAAAAGAGCATAATCTGGAATGAGGTTGAGCAGGTGTTCATTAAAACTTCTTAGGGACAACCAGACCTCGGTTTCTAAATACCATTCCCCTCTAAAAGAAATGAAGTCTGCTTGTTGAAGTGGTTGATTCTAAGACAGAGAAAGTACAAAATGAGCCTGGATCATCTCATGCAAGAAACCAAGGAAGTATTCAAAGAATCTCAGACATCAAAAGACACCAATTGAACGTTTTGTCACTGTTCAAATCTGAAACAATTTCAGCATCAAAATGCATAATCCTAGTAACAGGCTATAGGACATCAAATAAAGTAGGAATCTACTACAGTTGACCCTTGAACAATGTGGGGGTTAGGGACTCAGACTTCCGCACAGTCAAAAATCCATGTATAACTTTTGATTCCCCCAAAACTTAACTACCAATAGCCTACTGTTGACTGGAAGACTTAATGAAAACATAAACATTTAAGTAACACATATTTTGTGTTTTATATGTATTACATATTGTATTCTTACAATAAAGTAAGCTAGACCAAAAAAAGTTATTAATAAAATCATAAGGAAGAGAAAATACATTTACAGTACTGTACTATAAAAAAAATCCATGTATAAGTGGACTCTCACAGTTCAAACCCATGTTGTTCAAGGGTCAACTGTATTCTATACTGATATAAATAAATAATAGGGGAAAGAGAGGGATCTTATTTACACAAGAATGCTGACTGGTAAATATGGGAGGAAAGTTGTCTTAGAGATCACCATTTTATCGTCATCATCACCGTTTCGACCAAGAATCTTCAACTAATGCTAAAACCACTGAGTGAAATTTTAAAGTGTACTAGGATACTTACATAGTTTCAATGTATCTATTATTTGAGACTACTTATAGAGTCTTAACGTATTTTTCCAAAAGATACTTATTATAACACAAAGAAAAATAAGCATTTTACACTAGAGAAACCTGGCAGACACCACTTTAACAGAATGATCAGTTAATCTTATTAGGAGTGACTAATCTACACCATGTGCCTCCTGATATGTCATAAGTTATTTCCGTGGTATTCCTGCCAAAAATGCATAACTCGAATCTAATCTTGAAAAATAGGAGACAAATTGAAAGACAATTGAAAAGTAACTGGTTTATCTTTCTTAAAAATATGCTCATGAAATAAGGGACAAACTGAGAAAGATTAAAAATTAAAGGAGATAGAAGATTCATACACTATAAAAGACATTAGGGCAATTGGCCAAATATGAATAGTGTCTGTAAGTTCAATAATATTGCTCAGGGTTAATCTCCTGGTTTTGTTAATTTTACTGTGATTATATAAGGGAATACCTTGTTTTTAGGAAACTTACATATTATATATATATATACATAATTATAAACTATTTATTATATATATTATACATTATTTAGGGATAAAAGAGTATCATTTCTGCCACTTACTCTCATATATATAATACCTATTATATATGACAGATATATCATTTATATATATAATACATTATAGATTTTTGATATACAAAATACTCCCTCCCTCTGTGTGTGAGTGTGTACATTTTTAGTTTCTGCCCATCCATGTATTGCAGGCTAGAACTAAGGAACTCCATTTCTTAGACTGCCTTGCCAGCTGAGGTCCTGATTTGGTTCTGCAAATGAGAAACACTTGAGTGAAGTTAGAAGGGAGAAGATAGGTAAAAGCTGTTTCTGTTCTCTTCTGGCTTTAGCCATGGTAGTGGCAGATCAGCATCTCAAACTCCTTCAGTGGTGGTGAACTTTTTACTGTTCCTGATTTCAAGTAGAATATGTCCCCCCCCCACCTCGTTTGCATCTTTAGCCCTTCCAAAAATGTTGTGATCTTTTTGCTTAAAATACCTAGAATGGGGGCGCCTGGGTGGCACAGCGGTTAAGCGTCTGCCTTCGGCTCAGGGCGTGATCCCGGCGTTGTGGGATCGAGCCCCACATCAGGCTCCTCCGCTATGAGCCTGCTTCTTCCTCTCCCACTCCCCCTGCTTGTGTTCCCTCTCTCGCTGGCTGTCTCTATCTCTGTCGAATAAATAAATAAAATCTTTAAAAAAAAATACCTAGAATGGGTTCTGCTTTCCTATATGTTATACCAGCCAAGGTGTCACTCAAGTAAAAGGCAACAAGCAGATGTTTTCAGCCATAAAAGAACTCCAAGGAAACAATACCCCTGGGGCCATTTTTGATGAAAAAAAATTTTTTGACAATGAAATCCAGCCAATTAAGAACAAATAAAAATAAAATAATGAATAAAATGAATAAGGATAAAGAACACAGGAAGAAAGAACCATATTTAAAAGACGGATGATTAAAAACAGAGCAGTGTGATGGGATAGGAAATGCTGAGATGGGGAGTAGGGTATTTCATGAATATAGTGTGGTTCTAGAAGACCATGTTGGTAGGGTGACATTGAGCAGAAACCTTCTTGAAGTAAGGGAGTGAGCTATGGAGATATTTGAGCAATGAGTTTTTAAGTCTGTTTTTAAATAAAATGTGGCAAACATCAAGAAAAACATCCATCCTTGCTATCTGTATCTTATAATTGAACAAGGTGATTTTGTCACCTGCCACCACCTGATGGCAGCACACTCTAAAGGAAAACTAAGAAGAGACCAAGTCTGTGGTGGTAAAACTAAACTGTATGGAGGTTCCTTAAAAAGTTGAAAATAGAGTTCCCTAGGACCCAGCAATTGCACTACTGGGTATTTACCCCAAAGATACAAATGTAGTAATCCGAAGGGGCACCTGCACCCCAATGTTTATAGCAACAATGTACGCAAATAGTCAAACTATGGAAAGAGCCCAGATGCCCATCAACAGATGAATGGATAAAGAAGATATGGTATATATATATATACAATGGAATATTAGGCAGCCATAAAAAATGAAATCTTGCCAATTGCAATGACATGGATGGAACTAGAGGGTATTATGCTAAGCGAAATAAGTCAATCAGAGAAACACAATGACCATATGATCTCACTGATACATGGAATTTCAGAAACAAGGCAGAGGATCATAGGGGAAGAGAGGAAAAAAATGAAACAAGATGAAACTAAAGAGCGAGACAAACCATAAGAGACTTTTAATCTCAGGAAACAAACTGAGGGTTGCTAGAGTGCAGGGAGGTGGGGGGATGGGTTAACTGGGGAATGGACATTGGGAAGGGTATGTGTTGTGGGGAGTGCTATGTATTGTGTAAGACTGATGAATCACAGACCTGTACCCAAAACAAATAATATATTGTATGTTAATTTAAGTAAGTAAGTAAGTAAATAAATAAATAAATAAAATTTAAAAAAAACTAAACTGAAGAGAGGCAAACATCACAAAAGAATAAAAGTTCTGTGGTGTTTCTAGCTTCTGAATCTTAAACTTGTCAGACATTTCATTGGACTTTTTTATTTCCTTAAAAAAATAAAAAATAAAAACAAACCTCAATATTTCTTGTTTACAAGTTTGATAACTTCCAGATTCCGTTCCTGCGTTGTAAATGGTGAAAAGCTTTACTTTACCTAACTTGTTACCTTCACGTCTTCATTTTCAAACCCATCTGCCTAATGCAGTCGCCCTTGTTCCGGGTGGAGGTGTGTTTTCATTACCCAGGCAATCCAGAAGATGCTATAGCCAACTGAAGACCTCCTGCTTTTATAGTATCTCTTTTCCTATAAATAATTGGAGCTCTGGTCCTAGCATTGATTTTCAAGGATCTGTCAGTGTTTCCACATCTAACTACAGAGAAGTGGTACCTTAATTGTTCAATGAGATGGATGTTTATGGACAAACCAAGCTCTGTGTGGAGTAGCACTCAGGGCTTTGCCTGGTGTGTTCCTCTTCACACTTCAGGTCAGAGCTTGGATGCCACCTCCATGGAAAGGACTTCAGTCCTGGTGATGTTTCCCTCCTAGGGGCTGCCTTAGCCCCATATCCTTTTACTTATTATTCTACAATCTAATGACTTTCCTTTTTCTCTTTTTCTTTTTCTTTCTTTCTTTCTTTCTTTTTTTCTTTCTTTCTTTCTTTCTTTCTTTGTTTTTGGCAGATAAAGGTTTGTTTTATTGAATAACTCATCTGTGTTAAGGTCGAGTCCACTATGTACAGACGAAAGAGGGGGAGTTTTATTTCTTGGTCTCTTCCTCCTTGGACAGAGTCTTGCCGATTCCTCCTTCTTGGGCTGGAGCTGCTCTTCACTGCACTAGCGAGCCTCCTTGGTCTTAGATCTGCGGGTCTTGGCCTGGTCAGCCAGAAGCCCTTTGGGAGCCGTGTCTGCCTTCAGCTTGTGGTTGTGTTAATGAGAATCCACTTGTTTTTGAACACGCTACCCTTCACTCTCAGGTACAGGCTGTGTGATACATGTAGCGATCAGTCTTCTTAGATTCACCGTACCTTCTGAGCAGCCAGGGCAGAATTCTCATCCTCCTCATCCAGATTACCTTCTCAGGCATTCGAGCACTGGCAGTACCTTTTCTCTCACCAACGCCCATACACCCACCCTTCCAGTGGGCCAAAGTGTTTTTCCAGCACCGAGCCCAGGAATGGACAGTCACAGGCTTTGGGATGATCAGTGCATCTTTGATCAGTTTTCAGATCTGTTGATGGGAGTTGCCATTGGTGATTTCATTGGTCTCATTGGGGTCCAACCAGACGTCCTTTTTGCCACAGTGGAGGATACTGTAGGCAAGCATCTTCTGACGTCTGAGCATACTCATGGCTGTGGCCACAGCGCTGAAAGGAAAGTCTAATGACTTATTTTCTTGTCTCTCTTTACCTTTTGCCTGAAAGCTCTGTGAGAACAAGGAATGTATCTATCTTGTTCATAATTGTATTGCCCACTCCTGGGCACTGCGCCTGGGACATAGTGGGTACCTAATATGTACATTTTGTCGAATGAACACATTTCCAGGGTCCTTGGTGCTCTTTCTAAAAACTATTCTCTAAATGAGTTTCTTTTTCATTATTAAAGAAAAAAACATTAGCTTAAGTCACAGCTACTCAATTTTTTATACTTAAGTTTTTCACTGTGTATTTCCTGAGAACAAGGGCATTCTCTTCATAAAAACAGTACAATTATCAAACTCAGGACATTAGCAATGATTAGCAATCATCTCCAGATTTTGTTCAAATGTTGCCAACTTTCCCGTTGAGGACATTTGTAGCAAGAAGGGGAAAATGCTTTTTCCCTTGTCCAGAATTCAATCCCAGATCACAAGCAGCATTTGGTTATCATGTCACTTTAATTTCTTTTAATCTAGAAAAATTCTTCAGCTTTTCTTTGTCTTTCATGACAATTTTAAAGGATGAGGGTGTGTTGTTTTATAGAATGTCCCTCATTTAGGGTTTGTCTGATGTTTCCTCATGAATACACTTGTGCATTTTTGGCAAGAGTACCATGGAAGTGAGTTATATCCTTATCAGTGCATCCTACCATGATGTCTATTTATCCTATAAGTGGTTATATTAATTGCAATCACTTGAATAAACAGGTGTCTGCCAAATTTCTCTACTATCATTAGTCACTTGTGGGAAGATACTTTGAGACTGGATAAATATCTTGTTTTTCATTATATTTTCACCAGTTAGTTTAAGCATCCATTGATGATTCTTGCTTCAAACAATTACAGCTCCCATGGTTGCCATGTGGTGGCTTTCAAATTCCATCATTTCTTCTATATTTGTAAGTCGGAATTCTACTATAATTTGGTTATAAAAAGAACATTTTCTTTTTTTTACTGAAATTTCTAATAAAAGACTTTTTCAACACCTTACTACTTCTGCTTTATGCACATGCATATTTTACACCCTCCAAATACCTGATGAATTACTGATGCATTATTTCCCATTGTAAAGCCCTTGTGGATTTTGCTTAATTAGCCGGTTGCTGAGTTGAGTGCTTAGTTGTCCCATGTAGGATGGGCCTGTCAGGTCCCAGGAGACGATGAGGGCTTTGGTAAGGATTTTGAAATAGAGAAGCCTGTGCCCAAATTGATTCAGCCTCTTATTCATCCCCTGAGCAACCTTGAACAAATTGTTAAACCTCTCAGAGTCTAACTTTTATTCCTGTCTCCTTGAAGTTGGGAACCATGTCTTTATACTACTTTGAATCCCTAGTATAACATGTGCACAAGTAAACTCACAGTCAGGGACTGTTAAACTGAACGATACCTCTTCTGCACCACCATTAGTGCAGCTTCTCTTTTTGTTCTACTTAAAGACTCTCCTCTGTTGTCAAATATTGTTAAAGGTTCATCTAAAGTCCTTTTGAGGCCATTCAGTTTTTGGTTTACATCTATCTTTCTATACTTTAGGCTTTCCTCTTTTTGCGTAGGTATGTTTTTACTTCCAAAAATTCGGCTTTCTCTATCCTGTCAATTGCACTTAGATATTTATAAATACTTTTCAGATTTCTTCCTGGCTACTTTTTATTTTGTATTACTGTTTTTGCCTTATTAAATTCACACTTTGTTGCCATTATTCTTTCAGAAACGAGTACTGCTCTGGGCCTCGAGGTGGTTCAGTAGGTTAAGCGTCTGCCTTCAGCTCAGGTCATGATCCCCGGGGTCCTGGGATTGAGCCCTGCGTCAGGCTTCCTGCTCAGCGGGGAGCCTGCTTCTCCATCTGCCCCCTCCCTGCCCCTGCTCGAGGTTGCACTCTCTCTCTCCCCCTCTCTCTTTGTCAAGTAAATAAATAAAATCTTTAAAAAAAAAAAAGAAAAGAAATTAATACTTCTCTGAGATAAGAGCCATGGGAGGATGGGGAGAGATTTCATTCCTGTTTGTAGGGAAGACAGTGTGGATATTTTTCTCTTCCCACCGCTGTGCTGAAGCTACCCGTTCTGTTGTTGCTGTTACAGGAAAGCAGAATCAGAATCTTATTACCCCTCAATTCCTATTCATTAATTGGCTTTGAAGAGTATACCTAAGGTTATTTAGCATCAAAATTTGAGCTAGAAATGAGATTCCTGACCCTCAAGCTTAGAAGTTTGCTAATCAATGCTGCCTTCCTATAAAATGGTTATGTCAGTCTTCTGGACATAAGATAGGAGGCCTGAGTAGCAGAGATGTTGGATGCTGTAGTCACATTCCCTAGCTCTTGTCCGCTCTGATTTCAGCCACAGCTGTAATGAGGGTTCTGCTGCAAGCTCAGACGCATGCTGTCTATATTGCACCCTAAAAACAAGCCTACAGATTCTGCTTTTCTATACCAGGTTAAGGAAGCCCTCTCTGTTCTGTGCACAAGTACAATCCAGGACAGTTACCAGCTCTGGGGAAACCCTCAACCATTATAGGATGGGAGGGTGGATAAATGCTCCAACCTCCAGAAGGATATCCAGGGGACCATTCTGTACGTTTTTCAGAGATTCTCAAGGAGTAAGCAGTGATTTTAATAATGGATCCTTATATTGACTTTTCCTTCTTTCTTTTTTTACTCCCCCTGACCGATTAATTCTGTTCTCTGGAAACACTTCCCAAATAAACTCCCTGCACCCAAATCACTGTTCCAGGATCTGCCTGTGGGAGTGCCCAAATGAAGTAAAAAATTCAATAAGCATTTAGCAAGTGACTATTTTATGCTAGGCAGTGAGATAAAAGACCTAGTAGATAAAATTCCTAGTACTTGCCCTGAAGCATATAATGGGGAGAAAAACAAGTAAACAATAACAAAAAAATTACAATATGGGGCGACTGGGTGCCTCAGGTGGTTAAGTGTCTGCTTTTAGCTCAGGTCATGATCCCAGGGTCCTGGAATCGAGCCCCATGTCAGGCTTTCTGCTGGGTGGGGAGCCTGCTTCTCCCTCTCCCTCTGTTTGGTGCTCCGCCTGCTTGTGCTCTTTCTCTCTAGCTCTGTCAAATGAATAGATAAAATATTTTTTAAAAATTACAATATATTGTTGGAGATGCTGTGTTAGTGACAAGAACATGATGCATAAAAACATGGGGGAGGGGTCACTTAACTTATACTTGGGGAAGGGGCTTTCTGGAAGATGTATTGCTTGAGCTAATGGATGAAGCATGGATAAATACAGCTATCAGAACTCTATAACATACTAATGTCAGCTGAAAATTCAATAGATACTTTTGTATCCTCTGTTCAAATGTTATGCTCTGCTCTCTTGCAGTATGCAGTATATGACATGATTTTAGGTGATGAATGGACATTTAAACTTTTTTGTAGTTATTATGTTAATATGGGCTAGAATAAAGATAAGGAACACATAAAAGTCGATTTTACAGACTATAATGGTTTAGGATGAAGATAAAACTATTTAATGAATTGAAATTGACCTTAAAAAACATTGAGTGAATAATAACACCTGGGTGCAGACTGACAAAGATTGCATGGGTGGTATGCAGATTACTGAAGTTTGGGAAATACTGCAGAAGGAAAAATCTAAAGTAGAATTCCTGCTTTCCAGAAACTCAATGGTTGTTTAGGAACACAAAGCCATGAGTAAGGATGATTAGGGCTACAATAAATTTGGAAACCAAATACAGGTTTCCCCCACTATCCAAACTTAGAGAGTTCTTATTAAACCTTTCTAAACCAAAATGGCATAAAGTGAAGAAGCAATTACCATTACTTTATATGGAAACATTTTTGAGCATTCCCAGACCTGAAAAATAACCTTAGGCATTTCTGATACCTTAGGACATATCTTGCTAAGAGATGCACAAAATAAATGGAGATAAAGCACAGATGCTCACGGACAAGTTCAAACCTATGGGTGACTTGATGCTGAGTTGCTGAATGTAGTTCCCGGGGAAGGAGCTTGGGGATGTCACTCTCCCCTGCTGCCTGCGGTTGAGATAAGCCTTTATAAAGGCTCACTGCAAAACAAACTCTAACTGCTATTTTCATTTACTACATTTTTCATAAAAGTAAAAATTCTCTTTGGATTCTATTGGTTAGTAAAAACGGGTTCTAATGTGAGGCTTTTCTAAAAGCAAAGTGGCTTAAAGGGAACTTTCTAAAAGGGAGGGGTACCTAAACAGGAAGAAGATAGGAAAGCAGTGAGGAGCATTGGAACGCTATTGCTCTAGTCCATGGGAGAGGTAGTAAAACAGCTTGAATTAAGGAGTGGCTATAAAAATAGGAAAAAAAAAAAAAAGACAAGTAATGAAACAGGATCATTGCAACCATTCTATGAAAACTTACTGGGTACAGGCAGTACGCAGGTGAAACCTGTCCAGCCAAGTCCGGGGCAGTTTTGTGCACACAGACACACAGACACACACACACACACACACACACACACACGGAGTGGGAAAGCTGAATTAATCAATCAGAAAATATAATTAGAAGCATGTTTTTATTTGGCGTCAGTTACCACATCACTTCAGTGTTAATTCTTCAGATATTTGCCCCCCCTTTTTTTTCTATTTGACTCAGAGGCTGGGGAAATACTAACACATATACAACGCTTTCTACATTCCAGGCATGTTCTGAAGAGTTTTAGTTTTCCGTTCTCATAACCCGTATTTTATAAAGAGAAAGGGAGGTTAAGTAACTTGCTGGAGGTAATGCGGCTGATCAGTGAAATAGCATAGATTAAGCCCAGGCGTTCTGGTTCTAGAGTATCTATTCTTAACACTACACCAGAATAAATGGGTCGGGCAGATTATGCTGAAGACCTGGTTCTGAGACCACAGTCCCCCCATCTGTAAAATGGCGATAATAACAACGAGAGGAGTCTGGTGCAGAGGAATGAGATAATGGATATGAATGTGAACTTCAAATTACGTATGTGACTCCACATACTAGTTTTTCATAATATAAATGCGCGAGCTCCTACATTCCCACAAATCAACCCGTGAAGTTAGCAGCACCAGAGCGAGACCCCGCCCCTTTGGCTCCGCCCACCGCGAGCGGCAGGTGGGGCTGGCAGATCTTCTTTGCGCATGCGGAGACTGCTGCCCGCTCCCACCTCTAACCCAGGCTGAGAGTAGCTGCCGTTTCTGAGAGGACGATTCGTGAGGAGGCCCTTGGCGCGGTTTTCCCTTTCTCTCCCTTCTGCGAGCCCTGGCCCTACTTCTGCCGTGCCTANGCCCTACTTCTGCTGTGCCTAGAGCGTGGTGTGTTCTCGTCTATCTGTCTGACTTTCTGCAGAAGGTGCCTGTCGTTGGCCCAATAGTTCCCTGTCGAAAGTGCCGGCCCCCGCGCCGGCACCGGCCGTAGCCGGGTGGGAAGGCTCAAGATGGCGTGCCTGTTGGAGACCCCAATCCGCATGAGCGTCCTCTCGGTGAGTGACCGCCGCAGCTGCCCGCCAGCTCGAGAGCTCGGGCCGGCCCGCAGCATTCACCCCAAACGCGGAGCGCCTCCTGGACACCACTCCTTGGGGTGGCTTCCGGCTCAGCTTTGGGCCATGGAGAGAGAGGGTGGGCGGGAGAAATAGACGGGACCCCGACCGAGCCAGAAACGTCTCCAACTCCAGGAGCTCCCACCGGTGCCGTTTCTCGGGTGGCCTCTGGCGGACACGGTGGTTGGGCGTACGGGCAGCTGGCCCGGTGGCGCGGCTTCGGCTTTGCCAGGTGCTTCACTGAACCTTCCTCTCAGCGTTGCTGCTTCTCCGGGCCGAGCGTTCTGCCCGGTGAGGCGCGGGGCTTGCCGCTGGCCTGGGAAAGAGCGCCCACTCAGCCCTCCGCGGCTTTGGCAAGGAGAGGTGCAGGCACTTTGGGCCCCCACAGCCTGAGAGTGGGCAGGCCAGGTCTGTGGCTTGTATCGCGTCCCGGCACGAGCTAGAACTGCTTGCTTTTTGGCAACGAAGATTTCGTGTCAGCTGCAGCATACCTTAGTGTATGTAGTTATTTAAGCCCCTTTTCTCCTCTCTGCTTTGGAGGTCGCGGCTCGGAGTCTAAAGGAACCTGTGCCTGGCATTACTTTTTCCTTTGTAGGGAGTCAAACACTGGGGGGAAAAAATCAATTTTTCTATTATTGAAAGAAGGGAATGTATTGACCCGCCAGGAAGTAATACCTAGTTGTTTGGGGTGTTTTTTTTTTTTTTTCAAGTTTAAAAAAAAATCCAAAATGCAACTTTCACTTTTCACTGTATTGCTCTTGAGAACCAGGACCCGGAGTGAAAGTTACTCAGGGATAACTTCAAAGGGTTTTACAACAATTTAGAGCTGTCCAACCAGAGAATAGTCATTTTACCAATGGTCCATTTGCTGTTGTTAGCAATAGGCAAAGACTGTTTGGCCATCTTTTGTACTTAGGGAAACTGTCTGATACTGAGAGGGTGGTTGGATTACAGATTACCTGACTTGTCAGGTTCCTAGAATCTATGATTCCAACCGGTTTCTTTTCTCTTCCCTGACTTCTCCCACAGAGACACTCACCTGTCTGTAAACACTTAGGACATTTGCTATGATTTAGGGTTAGAACACTGTGGCATATACTGTAACCTAGATAATTTAATTTGGGGGGCCTGAGGCTGTCATCCAATTTGTCTCCTGGTCGATTTTAGCAGTCCTTTTCCTTATTTTATACAGCTTGGGAAACACTGTTCATCTAAGTATTGAATCAGGTTAGCCTTTTATTCTACTTCTGTAATACCCAGGAATATTTTGTGGGCAAGCAGGTGAATGACTTTTCCTTCATTATGTTTTTTTAAAAATTATGCCTCTCAACTGTCCTCAAGTCCCTTTAATTATCTTGTTTATCCTTCATTTCACCTGAAGCTTCTTTACTTTTTGTATATTGTCAACTTGTGTCATGCATACAATTGAAAATTTTCATTTGTTTCACTCCCTCAGTAAATAATATTTCCTGATTAATTTTATGCAGAAACTTCTTGGAGACTAGTCCCTACTTCTAGTGGGGATTTGCTTCAGTTCTAATCTCGTTGGGGGCTTATGTATTTTTCGCAGTCCCAAAGTCTTATCTGTGAATTCGTCGGTTATATAGCCTTGGGAAATCAGACACCACTATGGCACCACCTTTTAAAATACAGAGTGCAGGTGGAACAGGAAGTATTAATCAGAAATTACCTTGAAAATAATTGATTCCTTTAATAGGCTGCTTACTGTGCACCAGTTATGTACAACGCTCTTTAATGTATACTTTTAGGGAATGCAAGTATGAGATCAGATGTGCCCTCAGGGATCTCACAATCTGAATGAGTCCATGGCGTGATAAACATAAATTAAGCAAGGGGCAAATCATATGGCTTTAAGGGTTTCATTCAAGGCCCTTTATACCTTCTCCCCTATGATAGATCTCATTCAGTCTTAAACCTTAAGTGTGACCAACTCACATATTACATTGCCAGCCTTGACTTTTTTTCCACCTAGTCGCACATCTTCAATTGTGTGGATGTTACCTAAGAATTCTTACAAAGCACATTCCCTTTTCCTAAGAGGACTTAATTATGACTTTCCATTTCTGTTAATGGTACTGGCTTTCACTGATCACTCACTGTTAAGCCTCTTGGATCATCTTTGGCCCTTCTCTGTTTCATGCCCCTGTATCTAATCAGTCCTTAAGTTCTGTTAGTTCTTAGTATTTCACACATGTGGCTGTTCCCATGGCCACCTTCTCATATCATTTTGTGCCTGCATTACCACAGTATCCTCAGAATTATTTTTACCACTCCTTATGTCTTACCCTCTCAGTTCAAGTCTGTTCTCCACAGTAATTTTCCTATAGAAGACATTGGACACACTACTTTCCTGTTTCAGTTCTTTAGTGGGTTCCTGTTGCGGAAAGGTCGACAATGACACTCAACTTTGGATAAGATTCTTTATCCTCTGCATAAACCTTCTATCCCATATAAATTGGCTTTCTCAAATTGAAGTAATCTTGGGTTCTTTCAAACCCAATAACTCTTACTGTATGCCTGCTCATTTGTACATATGAATTATAGCTTTGTATGGATTCATTCATTGATATTTTGAACTTCTGTCATTTGCCAGGCATGGCATTGGGTTTGGAAATACAATGGTGAGCTACATAGACCTGTCTCTGCCCTTTGGAAATTTTAGCCTAATGGGGAAAATAGATTATCAAATCATTACACAGTTCTTTAATTGTGAATGGTGATTAGTGTTATGAATGAAAAATATAGGGTGCTGTATAAGTATGTAGTAGGGGTACCTGACCTAATATAGAGGGCAATGAGGAGAGCTCAGGAGGATTTCCCCGAAGAAGTGACAATGAACTGAGAGTTCAAGGATGGTTAAGAACTAACTAGAAAAACAGAAGAGTGTTCCAGGCAAAGGAAACTGCTTTTGCAGAGGCCCTGGGGCCTTTAATAATTGTTCTAACTTCTTAGTAAATTAATTCAGAGGTAAGTGCTTGACCTTTTTCTTTACCCCACTGCTATTTATAGCGCTGTGTCTTGCATATACTAGATATTCAGTAAATGTTTGGTTGAACTATTTATTTGGGGGAGTTGAACAAACTCTCCAGCTATCTTTCTAGGCTGCACCACAATCATCCCTATCCACCTTTGGTTTGCACTTTGGTTTGCATTACCCTTTTCAACAAATTTATAAATTCTCCCATGTTTCCCAAACTCTTGGATGATTTTACATTGATTGGATTGTTTAAAACTTTTTATTCTGAAGTAATTATAGCTTCATGGGAGGTTGCAGAGTATCTTTGTATACAGAAAGATCCCTGTGTACACTTTGCCCAGTTTCCCCCATTGGTTACATTTTATATAACTATAATACAGTATCAAAACCAGGAAGTTGATACTGGTATAAATATATGTATAGTTCTCTATCATTTTATCACATGTGTATAGCGTAGCCATCACCACAGTCAAGATACAGAATTAGTCTATCACCACAAAAATCTCCCTGTGCTACCTCTTTATAGTCAAACCTACCTACCCCCTGCTCACTGTCTCTAAGCCCTGGTGACCACTAATTTCCATCTCTGTAATTTTGTCATGTTCTATAATGTTACATAAATACAGTATGTGACCTTTTGAGATTGGCTTTTGTCACTCAACATAATGTCCTTGAGATCCATCCAAGTTGTGTGTAGCTATAGTTTGTTCCTTTTTTACTGTTAAGTAGTATTACATGGTATGGATGTCATATTTTAGCTATAAACCTATTAGACATTTTGGTTATTTCCAGTTTTGGGCTGTTACAACCTCAGTGAACAATCGTGTATAGGTTTTTGCGTGGACATAACTTTTCATATCTCTGAGATTAATGCCCAGGAGTGTAATTGCTAAGTTGTATGGTAAATGTATGTTTAGTTCTTAAAGAAACTGACACTTTTCTAAAGTGGATGTACTATTTTACATTCCCATCAGTAATGTATGAGAGATCCAGTTTCTCTGCACCCTCACTAGCATTTGGTATTGTCATTATTTTTTATTTTAGCTGTTCTAAATAGATGTGTAGTGATAACTCATCATGACCTTAATTTGTATTTCTGTAATGATAAGTAGTGTCAAAAATATTTTCATTACTCGCCATCCATATTTTATTGAATATGAAGAAATATTTTAGTGAAGTATTTCTTCATATCCTTTTGCCCACTTCCTAATTGGGCTTTTTGTTTTTTGACTGTTGAGTTTTGAAAGCTCTTTATAGATTCTAGGTATGAGTCCTTAGTCAAATAGGTGCTTTGCAAATATTTTCTTCTAAGTCTGTAGCTTATCTTTTCATCCTTTTAACCATAGTAAAAAATGAACTTGGATCTCAGCCTCACACCTTATACAAAAGTTAATTCAAAATGGATCATAGATTTAATTATAAAACATAAAATGAAACTTTTAGAATAAACAAGAGAAAATCTGCAGAACCTTGGACTTGATGAAGAAGTCTTAGACATAACACCAAAAACATGACCTATTTAAAAAAATTTTTTTTAATTAAAAATGAAATTTATTTTTGTGAAAGACTGTTAAGAGGATGATTGCATTTTACTTTGGTCACTTTCTAATGATTTGAGAGAGGCAAGGTAATAAAATTTTATTGAATAACATTATAGGCTGATATAGACAGCTAAGGCATCTATTAATTTTAATTGTCTCCTTTACAGTGTTTTCCTAGTGCCATTATGCCTTTTTGACTAGCAGCTAGTAGAACTGTACAGGGTATTCCAAGTCTGAGTATTCCTTGGTTTTTGTTCTGTTCTTGATAATCATAAGCATTTGTTGGCCTTAAGCTGGGTATTGATTTGCTCTCTTAACACAGACAATTGACAATAGGAAAAATTTTTACGTGATGTTAAGGCCAGCTATACTATAAGCATGAATTTGGCCTCTCTTGGCTTTTAGTAATAAATGTAAAGTAAAATCTGGTCAGCACATTTTAAAGTTTGCCATTAATCCACTCCACAAAGGAGTGGGAAGCTCCTGGGAGCTTCCACCAGGAAGCTCAAGGTATGTTAGGGGGTGTTCTTAACAGATATTTAACAGTATGAACTTCCCAGTCTTTACTGGCAATGGGTGAGGAATGGGAGATGCTCATTGTATGTTTCCAGACATCGTGTTGTCTCTTTAAAGGAAGATTGCCACCTAAATTCAGACACTGGGTGCTCAAGAAGTTTTTTAAGCTTGGGGTGTCTAGGTGCCTCAGTTGGTTAAGTGTCTGCCTTTGGCTCAGGTCATGATCCCAGGATTCTGGGATCAGGCCCCACATCCGGCTCCCTGCTCAGTGGGGAGCCTGCTTCTCCCTCTCTCTGCTTGTCCCTCTCCCTGCCCCCTGCTCATGCTCTCTCTTGCTATCTCTCTGTCAAATAAATAAATAAAATCTTAAAAAAAAAAGTTTTTTAAGCTTTACCAAGAGTTAGATACACCTTAGTGTAGGGTCTTTCTATTTCACATGGAGGTTTATCTCCTGTCCCCTCCCATTCTCATTAAGAATTTCAGAGTAGTGCCAAGAGCCAGGAATTTCAGTGGTTTTGACTCGTATCGTTTTCATTTCTGATTTGGCAATTGCTTTGCAGTGCCATCTGTCATGTTGGCTTCTGGGTAAAGATATGGAGTTATTGACAAAGAAAAATTCCTGTTACCTTCTGGAAACCAGAGAACAGCTGCCTTCACTGAACAGTGGTGCTGTGATCCCTGGGACTATTTAGATAGGAATGAAGGGTATTCCAAATAAGAGTCATTTTGCAGAAACAGCCCCCACTTGTCACTTTGATAAAGGAAAACTGTTTGTCCTCTTTCTATAAAATCAGAAGAATAATGTGTTAGCTACATTCTCCAGTACTTTCATAATACAGTTATTGGAGGAGGTATTATGCTGCCTTATGAAAATGAAAAGTTGTGGTCCAGTGGGAAGAGTTTCCAGCTTATAGGATCTGTTAATATTTGGTAGTCTTTACCACCAGCAAAATTATTATAGAACGTGAGATTCTTTCTCTTCAGGAGTGTTTTGAGATTCTTTCTCTTCAGGAGTGTTTTAAGGGCACCTGGGTAGCTCAGTTGGTTAAGCGGCTGCCTTTGGCTCAGGTCATGATCTTGGCGTCCTGGGATCGAGCCCCGAGTTGGGCTCCCTGCTCGCAGGGAACCTGCTTCTTCTCTCTCTCCTCCCTGCTCATGCTCTCTTTCACTACCCATCTCTCTCTCTCTCAGATAAATAAATAGAATCTTTTTTAAAAGGGAGTGTTTTAAGAATTTATTAGGCTTTCAGAAAGTTATAGGTGGTCAGTGATTGAGTGAGGGGAAATGAGGAAGAGTCATAATCATGATCAAACAGGATTGACAGGATTTTTACCTTTACAACTAGGTGGTATCATCTACTGAGGATTAGGAGAGGAACATGTTAGGCAAGTGAGGAGGAAGAGTTTCATTTTAGACATGCTGAGTTTGCAGTGTTTTCTGTCCAATAGGCAGTTGGATATTCTGGAGTGTTTTTCAACTACCAAGGAATTCTCTACTTCTCTGTGGACCCCAGCCAGGTGTTGTACAATTTAACCGACACTGTCTACCTGAAGATAGAGTCAGATCCCATAGGGTTTAGTCCTACAATACTGCCCCTCTTCAGGCACCAGTTACAAGTCCAGGTTGTTCTGTGCCTCTGACCAGTCAGCTATAAATCAGAGGTTCTCACAATGCCCTCCTTGGTTTCAGTAATTTGTTAGAATGGTTCACAAAGCTCAGGAAAATCTTATATTTGCCAGTTTATTATAAAGGATACAGATGAACAGCCAGATGATGAGGTACATAGGACAAGATCCAGAGGTGTTCCAAATTCAGGAACTTCTTTCCCCATGGAATTGGGGTATGCCACCCTCCTAAGACTTGGATGTGTTCACTAGCCCAGAAGTTCATCAGATTTTATTGAGCTTTAATCTCCAGCACCCCCCACCTCCTCCCACACACCATTTTTCCCCTTCCCAGAGACTCCTGGGTAGGACTAGAAGTTCCAACCCTCTAATCACTGGTCTTTCTGGTTACCAGTCTCATCCTAAGGCTCTCTTGGGGCCCTAGCCTAATTGTTTAGTAGCATAAACTCAGGTGTGCCCAAAGGGGGATCCTTATGAATAACCAAAGACACTCCTATCACTTAGGAAATCCCGAGAGTTTTAATAGCTTTGTGCCAGGAACTGGGACAAAGACCACATGTATTTGTTATACCACAAACATAAAGATCTATTGATTAACCTGGGGTGATCATTATTTGGGAGTCATCACCATATTGATTAGTGATTCTAATCTTTTAAGGATATGAGTCTCAACATCCTCTTCCCCAGAAAAACATGCAGCTGCCTAAAGAATCACATAATTTCAAGTGGTTCATGATTCCCTGGAACCTATATATCAGTCTTGAGTTAATAATTCCTTTTTTTTTTTTTAACTGATCCCAAAGTCAGTCACAAAAACATATATAGCAAAATTTAGAGGTCATTTACATTGTAAATGTAGAATATAAATGTAAAAATTGTAACAATAATAAGGTTTTAAAACTCATACAAGGTATCATGTGGGGACTTGGCCCTGAAGAATCATAATCTTTTGCCCAGAGTATGCTGGTGATCTTCTATGAGGTGTATGATCTCTACAGAAAGGGTTTTGTGTAGCAGATGGTGTAGCAGGCCTGGGGGAAAAAGTGTAGGTTAGCTGGAAATCCATGCTAGGACAAAGTAAGACACTTGGAGAGTCTGGACACAGGCAAAGTGGAATAGACAGTTTACAAGTGGCCCATGATAGTGGCATGATTGTCACAGGCCACAGTGTGGATGATGGATCAGACAGATCCTTAGTGGTACTGTAGTAGGAAAGCTAATGCATCAATTGTTGGAAGTGGTGGGCTGAGTCTGAGTCAAGCACCATGGATAGCTCCGAGGCAACGGTGTTCACTGTCTCTAAGACTCTGAAGCAAATAAACATTTTTTTTTTTTTTTTTTTAAATAAGGAGCCCNCCTGTCTGGACACTACCACTTACAAGGTGTACCGTGAAAGATGGTACCCAGGATCTCTAAGTCATTATATGATTTTAATCTTGAATAATAATTGAAACTATTCTTGTGGTCCACCCATGTATGAGTAGCCTCATTCTGTTTTGTCAAGATTGAGAAGCAAGCACCTGAATACATTCTAGTGGATTTTCAGGGCTCTCTTACCCTCTTCGGAAGTATTTAAATGAACCTCAGCCAACCCAAAGAGTATGTTAATCTTTGTAAAACTCCTTACAACCCTTGTCATTCCTGTGCCCCAGAGATGGTTTTTTACCTCCTTGAACTTCCATATTATGCTGCTTTGTACCATTGATCCTTACTTAGTTCTTTTTCTCTATCTGGAAGGATCTCTTCTTGGCCCTCAGTCTTCAGACATTCCCATCCACGTTGAAGAGTAAATTAATAGAATTTAATAGTGAGAAGGAACCTTAAAGATCATCCAGACCCAGACAACAACTTGTGATTTGACCATACTTTAAAAGGATAAACATTGCAGTACCTGATTAGAAAGAAGCATGAATGCTAAATTCCTTCCAGTTCTTGTGACCACCAAAGCATGTTTATGCAATTGTTGATATTATAAAAGAGCTATAATAATATTTTATTTCATTAAAAACTCTCTACAGAAAAAGTAAGTCTACTCTTCATAACCCCTTTAATTTAACTGTGCTCTGGTTTTTAAACTATGAAAAAAAATCCCTCTGTGTGAGTGTGAATTATGGAGTCTTTGGAAGAAATCGGCAGATAATGTTTAGTTCATTCTTGTCATTTTTTTTTTTAATTGGGGAAAACTGAGAACTAGAGAGGCAGACTTGCCCACTGTCATATGCTATTATATAAAGTGTCAGAGCCATATATCCAAACACCTAATTAAAAAAAAAAATAAAACTATGTGCACAGCCTTACATTTTAGAATTTTATTTTCAAACTCTTAGCACTGATTAACTATTTTAAAGTGTTTCTTTAACATGTGAAGTCCAATTTTCAGTGTTATTTATTGAGAGTTCAGGGTTGCCTCTTATCCAGGTAGATTAAGTTAAAAGTTATGTATTTAAGTATTTTCATGATTGTATTTGTGAAATTTAAAGTTGATTATATTCTAGGAGTCTCAGTTGTCATAATTATTTTACATTCTGTGTAGATAGGACGCACCCAAACTGAAGTGCCATTTTATAAGCCTTCCAAAGTTGCTAGAGGCTGCAAAAAAGCAGGGCTTTGCTTAATATGGAGAGAGAGGATGCTATGAACCTCTAGAAACACCAAGGTACGAATCCCATGATAAAAAAATAAGTAAAGGATAAAAATAGTTGCAAAAATCCTGTGTCTGAAAGAATTTGAGAATCTGATTGAGTTCTAATGAGGCCAGAAGTTTACCAGAATTCAAAAAGTAAAAGAAAAACAACAAAACACCAAAATGTTGGGTTTTGAATAGTATGTGGGCATTTTCTTATTTTTCTTCCTTTTGGAGGCAAGTGGGAATCTTGGAATACATAGGGCATGATAGCTGTCTGCAAGGAAAAGGTCAGTCTTTGTTGATTTTATTTTTTTGCCCTCAAAATTAGGAAAGAATTGTCTAGCAGTTAATTTTGTTTAATAGTGAAATAAACTGTCTGGCAGAGGAATACTGTGTATCACCGGAACTCTTCAAGCAATGGTGAGGCAGTGTTTAGGATTTTATGAATTTATGTCACCAGAACACAGCCAGAATAAAGGGGGAGACATTTGATTTGAAATTAAGGCACACTTTAGTAAAATACTTTGAAAATATTGATTTCAGGGGCACCTGGTTGGTGCAGTCAGTTAAGCGTCCAACTCTTGGTTTTTAGCTTACATCATGATCTCAGGGTCCTGAGATCGAGCCCTGTGTTGGGCTCCACACTCAGCATGGAGTCTGCTTGGGACTCTTTTCCTCTCCCTCTGCCCCTCCCCACCACTTGCTTGCTCTGTGTCTCTATCTAAAATAAATAAATTAGTCTTTCATTAAAAAGTATTGATTTCTGATATTCTGGATTATGGCAGCCCTACTCTCTTTAGGGACAAATACAAGCATATCTAGTGTCCCTGGGCTTTAAAATGAATAATTGTAAATTTGTGACTGATCTAAGCAGTACACTTATTTGGCATTTCAGAAATTGTCAGTAAAAAAAGAAAGCATTTTTTTGGACTGAGAGTTTTGGAGGTGTCAGAAAATCAAATTTTGGTTTCACATTATTTGGGGAATGGATAAGAGATTTTGGCATTTCTAGTTGACTGGAACTTAACTAAGAGCTGTTTCAGTTGGTGGCTCCCAGCACTGACAGACTCCACGCCCTCTTTTTAAATATACTTTGTAGTGTCTCCTTGGCTATCCTGAAGTGAAATTTCATAGTTAATTGTTCTCATGTGTTACTTTTATGTTACTTTTATTTATTTTTTAAAGATTTTATTTATTGATTGATTGAGTGCGTGTGAGTTAGGGGAGGGGCAGAGAGAGAAAGAGAATCCCAAGCAGGCTCCAGGCCCAGTTCGGAGCCCAACGCTTGGCTGGATTTCATGACCTGAGCCAGAATCAAGAGTCAAGACACTTAACTGAGCTACCCAGGTGCCCCTCACGTGTTACTTTTTTTTTATTTTTTTTTATTTTTTTTATTTTTATTTTTTTTATTTATTTATTCGACAGAGATAGAGACAGCCAGTGAGAGAGGGAACATAAGCAGGGGGAGTGGGAGAGGAAGAAGCAGGCTCATAGCAGAGGAGCCTGACATGGGGCTCGATCCCAGACCGACAGGATCACGCCCTGAGCCGAAGGCAGACGCATAACCGCTCTGCCACCCAGGCGCCCCTCACGTGTTACTTTTAAAGAGTTGACGTTATGGGCGCCTGGGTGACTCAGTCAGTTAAGCGTCTGCCTTTGGCTCAGGTCATGATCCCGATGTCCTGGGACTGAGTCCCCACCCCACACGTTGGGCTCCCGGCTCAGCAGGGAGTCTGCTTCTCCCTCTCTTTCTCTCTCTCACTCTGCCCCTCTCTAACTTGTTCTCTCTTGCGCTGTCTTGCATGCTCTCTTAAATAAATAAAATCTTAAAAAAATATAAAGAGTTGACATTATGCCCCAGGTGGTATTAAGGGAGAAAGAGCAGGAAATGATACAATTTGAATAGTACTCAGGGAGTACTATATTAGAAAGAAGTTATTACCAGTAGTGATATATTTGCAGGTGTACTAATTTGGCTGTGACTGTGACTGCTACATTATAGGCTGATATAGATAGGATGTAACGACTACTTAAATACAGTAAGTGGTGTTGTTTTTGATGTGACTTTCTGAAATGAACAATTTTTGGTAAAGTTTCACACAAGATAAATTACAGCTTTTTCGTTATTCATATGGGAGTGGCATTCTTGGGAAAATTATTTACTGTAAAATACAAAATATATTTTGTGTTTATATGTAAAATGAAGTTAGATTCTAGGCTCAGGTAATTAATTTTTAAAATTTTGTTTTTGCCCTACGTGACTGCATAGTGCAAAGTCTTTTGGATGTAGGCCCATTGTCCCATACATTGCAGAACATCCATCCACCTTCCTTAGTCCTTGCCCGCTAGATATCAGTAGTACCCGTTGGCATTTTTACAACCAGATTCACTTACATGAATTTATAAAATGTGTCTTAGGGAATAGTGCTGTTCCTGTTTAGAGCTGCTGAGGGCCTGGGAATTTCTGAGTGGTATATCTTATTGTATCTCCCTCTTTCTCTCCTGCCCTTTTCCTTCCCCCCAGCTTGTAAGAGTATATAATATAAGGACATGGAAATAAAATGCGCTATTAAATGTTTTTCCCCCGTAGTGTGTATAGTTTTCTAATATTCTTACTTATTACATTTATTGCTTTTTGTCTTTCTTCCCCTGCTGAAATGTTAAGCTCTGCAAAGGTGGGTTGGGGGGTGGAGGGGTATCTTTGTTCCTTACCTAGAACAAAAGTGCTGCATAGTTGTTTAAATATTTGTTGACTGACTGAATTAAAGGGTACAACTTCAGCTTTGTTTTGGATTCCCAAGTGTATACTATATACTACATCATTATAATTCTAAATGGCATTTCACAAACACACAACATTGCTTCAGAACTCGCTTGTGCATGTATTCTGCTCTCCACCTAGAGTCCTTGTCTTTTTTTTCTCCCTTTTTCACCTAGCAAAATAATACTAGTTTTTCAGATTAATCATCCTCATCCCTTAGACATCACCTCCCATTCCACCCCTCACTTTAGTACTTAATTATATCTTCAACTTTCTTTTTATCTTGTATCCACTTACTACCTTTATCCTATGTTATAAGTTACACTTGTAAGTTACATATATCTGTTTTCTTTCTGTGCTTTGGGGTAAGGGATTCTTATCTCTTACCAGCACCTACTGTAATGCCTGATAAATTAATTAAAGATACTCACATGTTGAATTTCAACCTGAAATAGGTTTTAAATGGAATCTTCATAGAGTTGAAGCATTCTGTATTTTTAGTTGTGTTTCTTTCATCTCTCCCCAAATCTAAGATTTATCCTTATGGTGCTGAATGACGAGCATTATGAACAATTTTATCTTGAAGTTTCTAGTAATTTGTGGAATAATTGAGATATTAAATTTTGATTGGCAATTACTAATTTAAATATTTCTTAGGGGTCAGAGTTTCCCATTGAGAATTGTTACATTTTTATTTCTAAAAATCATGTGATACAAGTGAGAAAATAGATAGGAAAATGTTTTGTAAACTAACATACTAAGCAAGTGTCAGGTATTATAAAACTATCTCCCTTTTCTTCTGGGTTGGTTGTATGGGAGGGAGAACACTATCCATTGATTATTTCTTAAATTGTAATTGGTATTGTTAACTGTGATTTATGTTCTCTCTGAGTCCATGGTAACACCTACAGTTATGGAATATATAAAAATGCATATATATTACTTTTATACATTTTTAGTGGATTTTAAAAGTCTCAATGGAAGTTTGGGTTTTTAAGTTCAGCACTCAGATGCATATTTATTTCTTGCTAAGTGCATAGCTTGCTCTGGGAAAAAGGTATCAGGTAAGAAAACGTATCTTTGAAGAAACAACAAAAGAAAAGGTATCTGTCTGAATAATTAGGCTTTAGCCATGAATATAATTAACCAAGGGAATCATTAGTGTACTTGTTAAAGCAATTATCTATTTTATACAAAAATATAATTTCCCTGAAATCAGTATTTGAATGGTACTTTGACATGGAGTTTTCCTGTATGTTCTCTCATTTGTTTCACACTCTATGTGGTAACATCACCATTTTATAATTGAAGAAACAGTCTTAAATTTTTATTTTTGCCTTAAGTCACAAAGCTAGTAAGTAGTAGAATGAGGACTCAAACCCAAGTCTTCAAATGCCAAATCATTTGTTCTTTCTAACACACAATTCTTGAGTATGTTAGAAATAAAGAACATTGTATTTTAATGAAATGTGCATACGGCAAGACCTCATTGCCAAATGAAATAAATAGCTTGTTATTTTCTTATTAATACTTACTGTTACTCTTCATTTTCTAATAAACTCAATGTTTTACTTCAAGTTCTAAAACAGCAGTAGAAAACTTTTATAGCTATAATTTTTAAGTTAAGTCCCATATATGGCAAGTCTGGAATTTAGTAATTTGGCATTCAAAGCCCTTTCTTAAAAATGTGGTTTTCTTCCCCAAATGACAGGGATTTGTTTATTTTCATTTATTGCGGTGTAATTGGCATACAGTATTATATTAGTTTCAGGTGTACAACAGTGATTTGACATTTCTGTGCATTGTGAAATGGTCACCAAAATATGTCTACCATCTGTCCCCTTACAAAGTTAATACAGTGTTATTGACTCTATTTCTCATGTTCCATGCTGTACATTACATCCCATGATGTGTATTTTATTACTGGAACTATATATTTATTGATTCCCCTCATCCATTTGGCCTGCTGCCATCTCCCCCCCCCAATCTCTTCTCTCTATCTATGAGTCTGGGTTTCATTTTGTTTTGTTTTGTTTTTTAGATTCTACATATAAGTGAAAACATGAATTATTTGTCTTTCTTTATCAGACTTATCTCACTTAGCATAATACCTTCAGGGTCCATCCATGTTGTTACAGATGCCATGATTTCATTCTCTTTTATGTCTGAGTAATATTCCATAGTATATACTGTTGACCCTTGAACAACATGAGGGTTAGGACACTGATTCCCCTCCCCCATGCAGTCAAAATCCACATTTAACTTTTGACTACCCACAAACTTAACTACTACTAGCCTGTTTTTGAACAGAAGACTTACTGATAACGTAGTCAAATATCACATATATTGTATATGTTATATACTGTATTCTTACAATAAAGTAAGTAGAGAAAAAGAAAATATTAAAATCATAGGGAAGAAAAATACATTTATAGTACTATAAAAAAATCTGCACATAAGTGGACCTGTGAAATTCAAACCCTTGTTGTTTAAGGGTCAGTTATACATGCTACATCTTCTTTATCCATTAGTACGTTAAGGGACACATAGGTTTTCTTCGTACCTTGGCTATTGTAAATAATGCTGCAGTGAACATAGGGGTGCATATATCTTTCTGAATTAGTGTTTTTGTTTTTCTCAGCTAGATACCCAATAGTGGACTTGCTGGATTATGTGGTAGCTCTGTTTTTAGTTTTTTTGAGGAACCTTTATACCATTTTCCATAGTGCCTGCACCAATTTATATTCTCTGCAGTGCACGAGGATTTCCTATTCTCCACAGTGTTGCCAACACTTGTTATTTCTTGTGTTTTTTATTCTAGCCATTCTGACAGCTGTAAGGTGGTAGCTCATTATAGGTTTGATTTGCATTTCCCTGATGATTAAAGATTTTGAGCATCTTTTCATAGGTCTGTTGGCCATCTGTATGTATTCTTAGGAAAATGTCTATTCAGATCTCTGCCCATTTTTTTAAATTGGATTTTTTTTTTTTTGTTACTGGGTTATATGAGTCCTTTGTATATATTAAATATTAACCCCTGATAGGATATATGATTTGGAAATATCTCCTCTCATTTAGTAGGTTTTCTTTTTGTTTTATTGATGGTTTCTTTTGCTGTGCTGAAGCTTTTTAGTATGATGTATTCACATTTGTTCACTTTTGCTTTTGTTTCTGTTGCCTTTGGAGTCATATCTAAAAAAACATTGCTGAGACCATTGTCAAGGAGCTTACTGCCTATGTTTTCTTATAGGAGTTTTATGGTTTGAGGTTGTACATTCAAGTTTTTAATCTATTTAAAGTTGTTTTTATATATAGTGTAAAATAGCTGTCCAGTTTTATTATTTTGCATTGTAGCTATTCAGTTTTCCCAACATAATTTAGAAACTGTCCTTTCCCACTGTATGTTCTTGGCTCCTTTGATATAAGTTAATTGACCATATCTAATTGAGTTTATTTCTGGGCTGTCTGTTCTGTTGATCTGTGTGTGTTTTTGTGACATTACTGTACTGTTTTGATTACTATAGCTTTGCAGTGTAATTTGAAACCAGGGAGCATGATACTCCTGGCTTAGTTTTGTTTTTTTCCTCTCAAGGTTGTTTTGGCTATTCGAGGTCTTTTGTAGTTCCATATACATTTTAGACTTATTTGTTCTCATTCTATGAAAAATGTTGTCGGAATTTTAAGAGATTGAATTGAATCTGTAGATTGCTTTAGGTAATATGGATATTTTAACAGTACTGATTATTCCACTTTATGAGCACAGACTATTTTTCCATTTATTGGTGTCTTCAGTTTCTTTCGCCGGTATCTATAGTTTTCAGTGTATGGGTCTTTTACCTCCTTGGTTAAGTTTATTCCTAGGCAATTTATTCTTTTTATTGTAATTATAAATGGGATTGTTTTCTTGACTTCTTTTTCTAGTAGTTCATTATTAGTTTTTGTGTATTAATTTTGTATCCTGCAAGTTTATTGAATTCCTTTATTAGTTTTAATAGTTTTTTGGTGGAATCTATGGATTTTCTATATATAATATATCACCTGCAATTAGTGACCATTTGAATTTTTCCTTTCCAATATTATGCCTTTTCTTTTTCTTGCCTAATTGCTGTGGCTAGGACTTCTAGTGCTATGTTGAATACAAGTGGAAAGAGTGGGCTTCCTTGTCTTGTTCCTGATCTTAGTGAAAAAGCTTTCAGCTTTTCACCATTGAGTATATTAGCTGTGGGTTTGTCATGTATGGCCTTTATTATTTTGAAGTATGTTTCCTCTATATCCACTTTGTGAGAGTTTTTTAAAAAAAAAAAAGGATATTGAATTTTGTCAAATGGTTTTTCTGCGCCTATTGAGATGATCATGTAATTTTTATTTTTAATTTTGTTAATATTAGTGTGTGACATTGGTGGAAGTTGAACGATCCTCGTATCCTGCCATAAGTCCCACTTGATCATGATGTATGATCCTTTTGATACATTGTAGAGTTCGGTGTGGTAATATTTTGTTGAGGATTATTGCATCTATGTTCATCAGGGATGTTAGCCTGTAATTTTCTTTTTTCATGGTGTCCTTGTCTGGTTTTGGTATCAGGGTCATGCCTGCCTCATAAAATGAGTTTGGGAGCTTTTCCTCCTCTTGTATTTTTGGAAGAAGTTTGAGGAGGATCAACTTAAATCTTTGAATAAATCTTCAGGAATTCACCAATAAAGCTGTCTGGTCACGGACTTTTGTTTGTTGGGATGTTTTTGATTACTGATTGAATGTTTTTACTAGTAATCAGTCTATTCTGATTTTCTATTTCTTCATGATTCAGGCTTGGAAGATTTTAAATTTCTAGAAATTTATCCATTTCTTCTGTCTTATTTAATCTGTTGGCACATAGCTATACATAGTAGTCTCATGATTTCATATTTCATATCAGTTGTAACTTCCCTTCTTTCATTTCTAATTTTGAGTTTTCTCTACTTTTTCTTCGTGTGCCTAACTAGAAGTTTGTCCATTTTATCTCTCTTTTCGAAGAACTGGCTCTTCATATCATTGATCTTTTCTATGTCTTTTAGTCTTTGTTTTATTTATTTACACTCTGATCTTTATTATTTCCTTCCTTATGCTAATTTTGGGCTTTGTTCTTTTTCTAGTTCCTTTAGTGTAAAGTTAAATTTTTCAGTTGAGATTTCTCTTGAGGTAGGCCTGTATTGTTACGAACTTCCCTCTTAGACCTGCTTTTGCTGCATCTCCTAGATTTTGATATGTTGTATTTCTGTTTACATTTGTCTCTAGGTGTTTTTTGATTTCTTCTCTGTAGTTGTTCAGTGAACATGTTTAATCCCCATGCATTTGTAATTCTTCTAGTTTTTCCTTGTAATTGACTTCTAGTCTCATACTATTTTGTTCAGAAAGATGCTTTGCATGATTTCAGTCTTCCTGATACTGAGACTTGTCGGGTAGCCTAATATGTGATCTGTCTTGAAGAATATTCCATGTGCACTTGAGAGGTATGTATATTCTTTTGCTTTTGGATGGAATGTTCTGTGTGTCTATTAAGTCCATCTGGTCTAATACGTCATTTAAGACCAATGTTTTCTTATTGATTTTCTCTCTGGATAATCAATCCATTGATGTAAGTGGGGGTGTTAAAATCCCCTACTGGTATTGTGTTGCTGTCAGTTTCTCCTTTTATGTCTGTATTTGACATGTGTATTTTGGAGCTTCTCTGTTGGGTGCATATATATTTATAAATGGTTTACCTTCTTGTTGGATTGACCTCTTTATTATTATGTAGTGCCTCTTTTTGTCTCTTATTAGAGTGTTTTAAAGGCTATTTTGTCTGATGTGAGGATAGCTATGCTGGTTTTCTTTTTGTTTCCATTTGCATGGAATATCTGTTTCATTCCTTCACTTTCAGGCTCTGTATCTTTTTGTCCTTCTGAATTGAGTCTCTTATTGGTCTCTTTAAAAAAAAAATCTAGCTACTCTGTCTTTTGGTTGGAGAATTTAATCCATTTACGTTTAAAGTTACTATTGTTAGGTATGTACTTACTGCCATTTTGTTCATTGTTTTCTGGCTTTGTTTAGCTCTTCTCTATTACTTTTTTCTTTTTCTTTTTTCCCTTGTGGTTTGATGACTTTCTTTAGTGTTATGTTTAGATTCCTTTCTTGTTTTGTGTATTTACCATAAATTTTTGCTTTGTGGTTACGGCAAGGTTCACATATATCATCTTGTGTATGTAATATATTTTAAGTTGATAGCAACTTAAATTTGAACACGTTGCAAAACTTTATTTTTACTTTCTCCTACCCCACATTTTATGCCCTTCATGTCACTTTTTACGTCTTTTTATTTTATGTATCTCTTGGCTAATTATTTTAGTTTTAGTTTATTTTATCATATTTGTTTTTTAACCTTCTTAATAGCTTTATAAGTGATTAATACACTACTATGTATTTACCTTTTTTGGTGAGAATGTTTGCTTTTGTATACTCTGTTGTTATTAATTAGTATCACTTCTTTTCAGGTTAAAGAAGTCCCTTTAATATTTCTTGTAAGGCTGGCTTAGTAGTGATGAACTTCTTTAGGTTTCGTTTGGAGAACTATCTCTCTTTCAATGATATCTTGCTGAATGATAATCTTGCTGGGTATTCTTGGTTGGAGATTTTTATCCTTTCAGCACACTGAAAGTGCTGCCTCCTGGTTTGCCACGGTCTTCTGGTTTGCAAAGTTTCTACTTTTAAATCTACTGATAACCTATGGGTTTTCCTTGAACATAACAATTTTGCTTTGGTTGTGCTGCTTTTAGGATTCTCTATTTTTAACTTTTGACATTTTTTTTTTAGATTTTATTTATTTATTTATTTGACAGAGGTAGAGACAGCCAGCAAGAGAGGGAACACAAGTACGGGGAGTGGGGGAGGAAGAAGCAGGCTCCCAGCGGAGGAGCCTGATGTGGGGCTTGATCCCATAATGCTGGGATCACGCCCTGAGCCAAAGGCAGACGTTAAACGACTGCACCACCCAGGCGCCCCTAATTATAATTTGTCTTAGTGTGGCTCTCACTGTGTCCATTTTCTTTAGAACTCTCTAGGCTTCCTGGACCTGGATGTCTGTTTCCTTCTTTAGGAGAGTTTTCAGCCATTATTTCTTCAAATACGTATTTTGCCCCTTTATCTTTATTTTCTCCTTCTGGGATCCCCTGTAATGCAATTGTTATTCCACTTGATGTTGTTCCAGAGGTCCCTTATTTTCATTAAAAAAAAATTTTTTTTTTCTTTTTGCTGCTCTGTTTGGGTGAGTTCCATTGATTTATCTTCCGGCTCACTGATCTGTACTTCTGCTTCTTCCAGGGTATTGAATCCCTCCAGTGTATTTTTTCAATTCAGTTATTATTTTCTTCAGCTTTGTGATTTCTCTTTGGTAGTTTCTCTTTGTTGAAGTTCTCTCTGTGTTCATCCATTCTTTCAAGTTCGATGAACATTATGACCATTATTTTGAATTCCTTATCAGGTAGATTACTTGTCTCCGTATCATTAAGGTCTTTTTCTGAGGTTTTGTCTCATTCTTTTGTTTGAAACATATTTCACTGTTTCTTCATTTTGTTTGACTATCTGCATTTGTTTCTATCAGGCAAAATAGCTATCTTTCTCAGTTTTGAAGTTTTTTTTTTCTTCCAAGATCTCATTTATTTATTAGAGAGAGAGAGCATGCCTGCAAGCAGAGGGGAGAGTCATGGGGGAGGGAGAAAAATCTCAAGCAGACTCTGTGCTGAATACGGAGCCCAATGTGGAGCTTGATCCCATGACCCTGAGATCACAACCTGAGGCAAAACCGAGAATCAGACGCCCAACCGACTGAGCCACCCCATCGCCCCTTGAAGGAATGGTTTTAGGTAGGTTCTGATTCTTCTCCTTCAACCTTGTCCTAGCTCTTGGTTGTCTCTTGCACCTTTATGATTGTCTAAACTGCCTGATTTATTCTTGATATGCCCCCGTTGTCGTGGATGTGCCAAGACTTGTCAGCAATCCAAGAGAAGGAATCTCTTTTAGCATCTAGTTTCAGGCTGATTGGAAGTCAGTCCTTCAGGCAGCAGCTTTTCAAGTGTGCAAATATATGTGGTCCTGTGGGGCTGCAGTTGTAATTCATGTGGGCCTCCAGACCAGATGATCTGGAGGTGTCTCCAGGGCAACAGTTGAAAAGTCTGGGTTCCAGACAAGTGTATAAACTCCTTCCTGGGGAGTCTTGCCAAGCCATAGCAAGGCCAAGGTGGTAAACAAGTATGGTGTTTCCCTGGCAGTGCCTTTTTAGCCTCTAGATGTGTGGGAAACTTGATGCCTATCCTATAGGCTAAAGTATTGGGCCAAGCAAATAGCCTTATTTTACAGGAAGACTGAGGTTGTGTTTCAGTCTTCTGTCTCTGCAGTGCCCTGGGGGTGGTGGCCTGCTACAAGAACTGTCTATCCAGTTGTAGTCCTGTACAGCTCTGGAAAACCAACCCTCTTGGCTACCAGGGCCAGATAATCAAGAGATGTTCCCTGTATGGATTGTGTGTGCCTGCTGGCTTTAGCAAGGCAGCCGAAGAGTGTGGTGTGTGGGGCAGACTCACAGGCTTCAGAGAAGGAGCAGAAAAACATCTTGTCTGTGGTTACCAGTGGGCTTCAACAATGCTGTGAGAAAGTGCCTTTTCTTTGTGTGTGCTCCAGCTTTAGGTTGGAAGTGGGAGAATGCCACTGCCACTGGTGTTTACCAGCCCCAACTAGGGGGCAGGGGAATATCACAACCACTTGCACTTGTGGACTTGAAGTAGGGAGCAGGAGAACTCAGAAACCATTTATTTGCACTTGCCTGCTCTAGCCAGGGAGCAGGTTAGCACTCCAACCACCCATGCTCTCTGGCCTCTACAAGTGCCGGGACCACTCACCCCCACGCATCCCAGCAAGGCAGTAGAAGGGTGCCGTGTCCGAGGTTACCCACCTGTGCTAGCATAGCAGTCTCTGTGGAGATTGCAACAATGGTGTCAGCTAGAACCTCTGTCTCTGGGGAGCATCTCAGCTGTCCCTCACCCCTCTAGTTGATGCCTCTAGATCAGCAAATGATTCTCCTTCATGTATAATCTATGTGCTTCTCAAACTGCTGTTTTTTCTGGGTCCTAGGAGAATGAAACCACATATGAGCCCTCCAAGAGGGAAATCTCAGTTTCCTATAGCACTTTGGGACCCCTGGGTATTAGCACCATTGGTTTTCTAAGACATTCTGGGGACTTGTTTTTCTGGTACAGATCTCAGAGGCCAGGGTGCCCAACGTGTGCACCAACCCCTTCCTCCTCTGGGAGAAGCACCTAACTGGTAAGATCCTTACCTGTTGTGTGCCATGCCAGGGGTAGGGTTTTTTGCAAGACCATTTCTCTTCCTCTCTTACCCAACTAGATGTGATCCTTCTATCCTTTGTCGTGAAAAGCATTTCATCTAGTTTTCAGATCTTTTTAAGAGGGAAATGGTCCATATGTTGCTGTATTGGTGTGTTCATGGGAAGAGATGAGTTCAGGATTTTGGCATTTGCTGAGGCCGGCATGGGTGGTTGGAGTGTCCCCCCCGACTCCCTGGCTGGTGTAGGTGTATGCAAATGGTCACAGTTCTCCCTCTTCCTAGCTAAAGTCTGCCATCTTGCATCCCCCTCCCAAAACAGGGTTTTAATTCACCCCAGTCATGGATAGCTTATTCAGAGGGGTAATTAGAAATTGTTTTAGTTTGCCTGTTCAGCATGTTCGACCAGTTTTCTGAGGTATAACTTTTGCCTCTTGTACTACTGAAGAAGAATTAAAGGTAGCATGATCATACAGCCTGATTTGTTTCTAGCACTCTTCATTTATGTGTATTACTCTGTGATAATGATTAAGAGTGCCCTCTCTCACGCTTCAAAATTATCCTAGCTTGGATGATAAATTTGAAGGTGTATTAGTTATCTATAATATTGTTATATAACAAATTACTTGGAAACTTAGCTGCTTAAAACTATGTTTATTATCTCACAGTTTCTGTAAGTCAGAAATTCAGGTGTGGCTTAGCTGGTGCCTCTGCCCCAAAGTTTCTGGAGAAGGTATTAGCAGGAGCCATGTTTTGTTTTTTTGTTTTTGTTCTTATTTCTGGTTTTTTGTTTTGTTTAAGATTTATTTATTTGAGAGAGAGGGAGAGCGAGCATGAGTTGGGAGAAGGGCAGAGGGAGAGGGAGAGAGAGAACTCTAAAGCTGACTCCATCCCAGGACCCTGGGATCATGACCTGAGCCAAAATCTGGAGTTGGCCACTTAACTAACTGAGCCACCCAGGTACCTGTAGCAGGAGCCATGTTTTACCTGGAAGCTCAGTTGAGAGAGAATCTATCCAAGCTCACTCACATGGTTATTGGCAAGATTTAGTTCTATGTGGGCTATTGGACTAAGGGCTTCGTCTGGAGGCTTCCTGCAGTTCCATTCTGTGTGAGCCTCTCCATGGCACAGCATGGCAGCTGGCTTTTCACACACACATACCAAACTCTGAAGTGACATCCTGTCACCTCCACTGCATTCTGTTTGCTAAAATCAAGTACCAGGCAGTGGGTATCATTGGGGGCCATTTAGAGGCTGCCTAACCCTAATAAAAGGGAAATTGTTTGCATTAATACTTCTCCATAATGGAATGCAACTCATTACCTGTTTCTGTTTTTGTTTTCCTGCAAGAAGAAATTTGCTTCAGGATTTTCTTTTTATAGTGATCAGTACCTGTTTGTACACACAGTGGATTCAGATCTTCTTAGAGTTAACTCTTAATTCACAAATTTGGTATCTACAAACTTTCTATTAAAGGGATCCATGTACATTTTCATGTAATATAATTTCAGGGGGTGCTAGTAAGCATAAAACATCACAGGTTTTTAATATATACATTGGTGGTGGTTTTATTGCAGCTTTGAGTGTGTAAAATGAGTTCAGATCCAGGTTTTAAGGGCTTACTAGGTCATTTGTTTGAAGCCTTGTGCCAAAAGGCAGAGGTCACAGTTTGCCCTTGGCTAGCATTGCTCTCCTTTATGGGCACAGACTGTACCTTGAGCTTTAGCTGGCCGCTTGGCACATTCACTTGGTTAGTTGGAAGGATGGAAGAATTACCATGCGTACAGCTAATGGAAGCTACAGAAAGCAATTTAAAAGGGCATTGGTGTTTTTGTTGTTGTTTTAAGTAGGCTCCATGACCAGTGTGGAGCCCAGTGTGGGCTGGGTGAACTCACCACCCTTGAGATGAAGATCTGAGCTTAGATCAAGAGTTGGACACTTAACTAAGCTACCCAGGTGGCCCATAAAAGGGNGTTTTAAGTAGGCTCCATGACCAGTGTGGAGCCCAGTGTGGGCTGGGTGAACTCACCACCGTTGAGATGAAGATCTGAGCTTAGATCAAGAGTTGGACACTTAACTAAGCTACCCAGGTGGCCCATAAAAGGGCACAGGTGTTTTGACATGAAGGTGAAGCCACATCTTGAAAGGACAGAACATCAGAAACCCTCCTAACCTTCTTGTCTGTATGGGCAGGAGGAAAGGAGGAACCCCCATGCTTCTCATATTTCTGGAGTAAATAAGAAGTGCCCAGATTAAACTGTCACTCCCCACATTGAAGAAGAGCCTCAGAGTTCTTTCCACCCCTACCTCCCCCGCACACTCCTACTCTTTCCCTTGAGGTCATCAGGATTGAGCTTTTTGTGTCTGTTTACATTAACTACCACAAGAAGCTCCGGGCTCTAGGGTCATTCCTTATGTGCATTTAACTCTTTTTACTTTCTATCCAGATCCCTTGCCTTTCTCCTGCCTCTCCTCTGAACATTCCTTCATCTTTTTTGTTTAGACCAAACTGGGATTTTCCACCGATAATACCTTTTCCCAGCTTTCTTTTGTAAACTTCTCAGTTGGTGATTCTTTTTCCTTCTCTATCTGTCATATCCTTTCTATCCCTAGAGATGGAGACTTGTTCCTCATTGCTCTTTTCAGACCTGTCTCTTTCACTTTTCTCTAAACACTCCTGCTCTGTATCTTACCAGACTCTACCTTGTTGAGCATCTGTAGACCCCTGGTTCATTCTTTCTCATTTCCTTGGGATTTTAGCTGCTAGCTATGGTCACTTTCTCTAGCACTACTTGTATGGTAATTTATGGAAATTTCATTGCCTATGTAGACAGTTTTTCTTTTTTTAAAGATTTTATTTATTTGTCAGAGAGAGCGAGCACGCATAAACAGGGGGAGCGGCAGGGAGAGGGAGAAGCAGGTTCTTCACTGAGCAGGGAGCCCAACGATGTGAGGCTCAATCCCAGGACCCTGGGATCATGACCTGAGTCGAAGGCAGACGCTTAACTAACTGAGCCACCCAGGCACCCCTATAATTTTTCTTAAACTGAAGGCTTCCCCAATGATCATATCCTCCATCCTGCCTTGAGGTACTTGTACCCATGGTTATTTCCTAGACTTTGACCTTACCAGTAACTAAAGTTCCTCCATAATCTCACTTTCAGATATCCTACCTAACACCTTCTGTCCTTCTAAGCCACTCCTTCTACTGCCCCAGTATCAACAATCCTTCTTCAGTCCATCTGTTATCTGCAGTCTATTAATACTACCACTTTTTCACTGGCCTTTAATAGGTCCATCATTATAATTACAACTTTGCATATACCCTCAACTGAGCTGACACCTTCCCCTAGCTTTGTGATCCTTGTGTTGTGAAATTCCAACTCTGGTTAAATCCAACTCTTTTTTTTTCATGCCTTCTGTATATTTTAATGTTGCTGAGGAAAAACACAGCCATGCTGACTGGTCATACTTTAAATTCATAACCATGAACCTCAAGAGGGCTAGTGCTGTCAGGCAGTCCTTGTATATTTTCTTGGCCCATTCAGTGTCATCATCTTCCTCCTTTCTTTATACCACCCACCTCCCCACCCACCCTCACCATTTTTTTACTCTCTAAAAAATAGGAGTAATCACAGACCGTGTCCACAGGTGCTCACTGCCATATCCATCTACTTAATTCTCTCTAGTTACTGTACTTTTCGTGTTCTACTTGGCCAGAAAATCCCGTTCCCTCTCAATTACTCATAAACGTTGTTCCAAAAGTTCTCCCTCTGCCCCAGTGAAGCATGTTTTTTTCTCTGTTAAAAAAATTTCCGTCAGTAAACAAGTGTGCTCTAATTTAGTCCATCTTTTAAAAAATGCTCTCCTGACTCCACTTCTCCCTCTAGGTACTACTCTGTNCTCTGTTAAAAAAATTTCCGTCAGTAAACAACTGTGCTCTAATTTAGTCCATCTTTTAAAAAATGCTCTCCTGACTCCACTTCTCCCTCTAGGTACTACTCTGTTTCTTCATTCTCCTTTCCAAAATGAAACTCCTTGCAAGAGTTGTTGGTACTTACTTTCTCTAATTCCTCTTTTCCCGTTCTCTCTGTCCTCTTCAGGCAGGCATTGGCTTCACCACTCTGTGCGTACTACTGTTGTCAAGGTTGCTGATGACTTCCATATTTCTGTATCAGGCCCTAGTCATCATCTTATGCTATACATATTTGGAATATTTACTTGAAACAGTCTCTCCTTTGGCTTCTTGGAATTCTGCTTGATCCAAGTGCTCCAGTTTTCAGTCTTCTGGCCTTTCTTTATCCATGGTAAAGTGAACTCCATTAGTGAACTCATCCCATTCACATGCTGACAATTCCCTGATTTGTATATCTAGCCCACAACTGAACTCCAGATTCATATATCCAGCTGCCAACTTGACATTTTCACTTGGTTGGCTAATAAAATACTCAAACCTGCATCACTCACAGTCTTCCTCATCTCATTAACTGACAACTCGTATTTTTTAGATACTGAGGCTAAAACCTTAAGTGTTATCCTTGGCTCCTCTCTTCTTTCACACCCTACATCTATTGTGACAGCATATCCAATCTGACAGTCATTTCAACTTCAACATTTATCTGGAATCAGTGAATTTTATTACCTTCAAAACTCATGTCCTAGTCCAGGCTGGCATCATCTCTGAAATGACAGCATTTCTGATATTGAAACAGCCTCCTACCTAGTCTTCCTGCTTTTGTCATCTAGCCCTTCCACACATTTGTCTGTTCTAAGAATGTAACCAGAGTGATCCTTTTAAAACAAGTCAGTTCATGTCTCTCTTTTCCCAAAACTGTAATGGCTTCCCAACTCAAACCATAAAACGCAAAATCCTTGCAATGACCAACAGGGGTCTATACCAGCCCTGCCCAGTGGAAAAATAATGCAAGCTGCGCATGTAATTTTAAAATTTCTAGCACCCATGCTGTAAACGTAAAAAGGAAACATAAGATAAATCTTAACATATCCAACTTAAACCAATTTATTGAAACGTTATTCCAACAATAACCAATATAAGGCATTATTTATTGAATTATTTTACTTTTTTATACTAAGTCTTCAAAATCTGGTGTGTATTTTATACAATTTGGATGCCAAATTTTGATTGGAAATACTTGATTGGCATTTAGGTTTCATAAAATTTACAGTTGAACAAGTAGATGTACATACCTAAGTAATTCTGAACATTCTTAAAGGTTTTCTACTAACTGAATCCAGTCTTGGTTTTTAAATTTAAAATATTAATTAAAGTTAAAAATATTTAAAATTCAGTTCTTGGCCACATTTCAAATGCTCAATAGCCACATGAGGCCAGTGGCTATCATATTAGACAATGTAGCTGTCTACATCTGGCCCCTCTTTTCTGACCTTCTCTTCTGTTGCTTTTTCCTACACTCATTCTGCACCAACTGTAATGGCCCCCTGTTCTTTGATCACCGCAGACACTTCCCATTTCAGAGCCTTTGCATTTGGTGTTCTCTTTGCTTAAAAAGGTTTGCCCCCAGGTGGCTGCATGACTTCCTCCTTCATCTTCCTCAGGTCTTTGCTCAAATGTCACCGTCTTAGAGAAGCTTTCCCTGACCAGTTTGTTTAATATCTATACCATTTGCCTTCTGTCTCAAATTCTTACATTTCCAGGTTGCCTTTCGAAAGAAGAGAGACGAGGGAGGAGGTGACCTGATCTACAAAGGGAAGCAGTGAGATATAAGAACTGTCCCATATAGACAAATCAATGAATATGTTAGGCTAAAGCGTAGAGTAAAATTGAGTAAGTGACTATATCCCCACAGCTTGCTGCTACCTAGGCAGCTCAGAGGATTGTTTTGTGTGTGTGTGTGTGTGCGTGTGTATGTGTGTGTGTGTGTGTATACATGATTTGACCCCGTTACAGATTGTAAGCTCCTTCAATGCAAAGTTCTGCCATAATATCCTTTTGTATCTTCTTTGGTACCTAGCATAGAACTTTGACCAAAAGACAATCTGTACTCCAATTATGGGCCACGTATTGGTTAGCCTTTTGTGTTTTATATTCTGGGTGGCATCTACACTCCCTTCTTTCTCAGTGCTAGCAACTGGTATATACTTGCTGATGATATATGTGTGTTGGCTTCACGTGTGCTATGGCTGTGATTGGGACACTGATTCTTCCTTGTCCTGTCTTGTGCACTCTTATTTGTTTTCCAAAACTAACTCCTCTAAGGAGTCTTCATCGCTGATTCTCCTAGTTTATTAACTCCCTCGTCAGTGCTGCCTGTATGTGTGTATACTTCTGTTTTGTATTCTGGTAGGCAACATAAATACATAAACATAATTACAATAGAAAATGAATTCTTGAGGACAGGGACTGTGCCTTACTCATTTAGAAATCTTTAATGCCTTCGTCAGTGCCTTGCAAGTAGTAGGTACTCAGTGCTTGTAAAATTGAATGAACCAGATACAGAGCAGTAAAGGGAGTTGCTGTTAATGAGCAAAACTTATGTTGTTTAAGATACAGGTCTTAAACCCAAGTGTCTTTTTCTAAACCACACTGAGAGGCAAGAGATGCAGAGCTGTGAGAGAGTATGTGAAGAGGAACTAAAATCCAAGATCAATCCCTAGATGGAAGGGAGGCTGAGGGTCTGAGGTACTCAGAAGAACTTACTATGTTGGAAAGCCAGGGAAGTACATGTATTCAAATGGAGTGATGAAACTCCTCTGTTTGTATTACAGGAGTATTGTTTTCAGTTTTACTCTAGATTATGCTCTTATATATTATTTCTTGATGTAATTGTATAGTTGTTTGCATCCCAACTTAAACTTTGACAATCTGGCATCAGGGTATAGATCCATCCCTCATTTGTTAACTAAGGGATTGGGATAAATATATATATTTTTAATTACGAAACTTTTTTTTTTTAAAGATTTTATTTATGTGTGTATTTGAGAGAGAGCACGTAAAAGCAGGCGGAAAGGGAGAGGGAGAAGCAGACTCCCCGCTGAGCAGAGAGCCCAATACTGGCCTCAATCCCAGGACCCTGGGATCATGACCTGAGCCGAAGGCAGACGCTCAACAGACTGAGCCACCCAGGCGCCCTAGGGATTGGGACAAATACTTATTAAGAATCCTTCTAACTCTGTGGTTCTGTTATTTTGAGTAAAACAAATCCTATTATCAGGTACTTTAATGGTACCCTGTTGGGCACAAGTATTTCTATCAGTTTTGCTTGTTTGCTGCCCCTGTTTGTTCTTTATAAATGGAGTGCACACTTAAAGTAGGTATTTGGGTTGCCTATGAGGATATTTTGGTAGAAAGCTCATAATAGGAAAAAATATTTTGATTTTGAATTAATTCTATTATCAGAAAATTAGAGTTTATGCACTTTTTCTCCAGAGATACTTTGGTGACTCAGAATCTTAAGCTGACACTGTGTCTTGTCAATTAACTGTTTCTGATCAGGGGTTCTGGGTAAACTGGAACATATTTCTTCCACTTGATGCTAATTCATTGTAAATGGGTGGCAGTACATGAGCACATTTCAGCAGGCATCGGAAAGAAACAGAAGGGACAAAAATTATTTTTCTACAGTTCTTAAACATATGTTCTTTGTTTTAAAAAATGGGGCGCCTGGCTGGTTCAGTTGGTAGAGCATGCAACTTGACTTTAGAGTTGTGAGTTTGAGCCCCACCTTGGGTGTAGAGATTACTTACTAAAAGAAAATCTTAAAAAAAAAAAAAAGTGATGAGAATTAAATATAAAAAATATTACCCCCCCAAATAAGTATTGTAAGAAATAACATAACAGAGGAAACTCCACAATACAAATAAAAGGAGGTGTCTCCCTTTGCTGTTTATGTTCTAACTCTCCCCCTTCGGTGTAGCTTCAGCCACTTCAGAATGGGTAACTCTGTTGGACTTGATAAATCTCTCTCTTTTTAAAAGATTTATTTATTGGGGCGCCCGAGTGGCACAGCGGTTAAGCGTCTGCCTTCAGCTCAGGGTGTGATCCTGGCGTTATGGGATCGAATCCCACATCAGGCTCCTCCGCTGTGAGCCTGCTTCTTCCTCTCCCACTCCCCCTGCTTGTGTTCTCTCTCTCGCTGGCTGTCTCTATCTCTGTCGAATAAATAAAATAAAATCTTTAAAAAAAATAAAAAGATTTATTTATTTATTTGGGGGGCAGAGGGAGAGGAGGAATCTTCAAGCACACTCCCCACTCGGCACGGAGTGCAGCACACTCAATCCCAGGACCCTGAGATCATGATCTGAGCCAAAATCAAGAGTCGGATGCTTAACCCAGGCACCCCAGAATCTCTCTAATTCTTAATTGCTTTTCCCTCACAGAAAGCATGACAACTCATTTGCTTTAGTTTTTATGTTTACATATGTCTGCTTCCTATCAGTGTGGCTTCTCTGCATCAGTCTGAAAGTCTCCCTCTTGCATGTGGACTGCCCCTCTTGAACTTTTTATGAAGTGCTTCCCCTTTTTTCCTTGCTGAGAGGCAGATTTTCTCTCCCTCTAGTGGGTACTAAACAAGCAACATTCCTATGTGTTGTTCATATGAAGGTGACATCCAACAGTTGATTAAGAAATTTATTTTGCTTCTTTACACTTATGCCCAGTTCTTCTGTTGGCACGGCTCACCACAAAAATCCCACTGTCTAGTTACGGTTTTAGTGAGAATGTGGTATATTCTTTCTTCCCCATCTTATTATTTATCTTGTCACAAGCTTTTCTCAGAATGGTTTACCATAGTAAGTATTTTATAGACACTCTAATGCATCTGCCTTAAATTAGATTAAATAGCTATTTGATGTTGTGGTGATGCTGTGAATTTGTGATTTGCATGGCTTCAGATGTCATAATTTTTCCCCCTACTTTCTAGGAAGTAACAGCTAGCAGTCGCCACTATGTTGACAGGCTATTTGACCCTGATCCCCAGAAAGTTCTACAAGGTGTCATGTAAGTAGTATGTATTTAAGAGTCTATCAAAAGTCTATCTTTTTGTTTTGTTTTGTTTTTTTAGTCTTGTTTGGTTTTGTGTTTGAATTTGCCAAATATAATTCTGAAAATGTAGGGTTAAAACTTTTTTCTTCTGTTTTAGGAAGATCCTTTGACATTCATGACTTAATATTGTACTGTAAAGAGTTGTATGATAGCTGTACACGGACATAGTTAACTTTTTTGTAGAATACTTTTTTTTACCATTTTAAAACATGTTTTTGGAGAACGCTTTTGTGACTTTTATATCCAACAAAAGCAAGGGGATAAAATTGATAATCTTTTATAATTGGAAAGGGGTGGGAAAATACGTCAGTAGGGTTTTCGTCTTCTGTTTTGTTTTTGGTTAACTCACTGACTATAAGGTTTGAAACAGCTGATGTTTTTTAAATCTCAGAGTTCAGAAAGCAGTCATTGGGAATTTAAACTCTTGATAATCTGAATGCCCACTTTTTTCCTCCAAAATTCCATAGTGTTTAATGAGAGGAAACATTTTTAAGCAACATACTCGAGGTGATAATACTTTTAAAAACTTAAGTCAGATAAGTGTGATAAGATTGCAAATGATTGAAAGATGAATTCTCTATCCTAAGAGCAGATTATCATGCTCTTGACACATGACTTCTGGGGAAGAAGATCTAGCCTAAGACTCCTCTTAGGGTTGGCAGACATGAAGTGCCCACAGGCCTGAACTGTGTCAGGGGACGGAAGGAACAAAAAAGGGTCGGGATGTTTGGTATATCAGTGAGGGCACACATGAGTCCATTTATTCTTCTCTTACCCTGTTATCGTCATCAGCCAAATAGTACTTTCCAGTTTAACTTTCGCCCCGTCATGGCAAGGTGAGGACGCTTTGTTTATAAAGTATCTACAGATTGTAATTCTTATTCAAACCACTCCCCTCACCCCCCCCCCAAAAGCGCATTGTATAAGGCTTGTCTTGGGGATGTGGATTTGTAGGGTGGAAGCAAGATAAAAGTGAGTAAGGCTGCTTGACTATTCAAATTGAGCTGGAAAAGAAGGTGACAGTTGGATGTAGACCCACCTGGCATACTTGATACCTTATTTCACATTTTCTCAGTTTACAGAAACAGGAGATTACAGTTCTTGTTTTCTCATTATGTTGACTTTGCCTTTGTTCCCTTCACTAGGAGACTTTGTAATGATTTAATCAGCCCCTTTGTAGACTAGTTTGATTATTACCAGAAAAAGTGGTCTTAAATCCATCTGTTAAATAAATCAGTTTGGGTTGTACCTACACACAGAAATTAGCTGTGGGGATAGTTTTCATTAACACTCCTCCTTAGGCAGACACTTCCCACACACAGCCAGACAGTTTTGTATATTAGTGATCCTCAGTATCATTTAGGATTATTCAATAAGCAGTTTAGTTGAAAATGCCAGACCCATTAAGTGTTCCATGAATGACAGAGATGATGCTGTATCATTATTTTTATTATGATTGCTAGCATGGTTGTTTAGGAGAAAAGCTAATTTTGTCTATCAAGATTTCTATGTGAAAGACTTTTATCTTGACTTGTATCAGAAATGAGTAGCTAGTTCAGGTATTACTTGCCACTGTGAAATTTGTCATTTCCCAAAGAACACTGTAGCTTCTTGAAAGTTGATAAATAAGGCATAAAAAATAGTGGAAAGAGTATATTATAACAAATCAGCTAAGGTGGAGTTTGATGGCCTTAGCGCCTCTTTAAAAAGTTATCAAGTCTAGGACACTAAACTGTCAGCTAAGACAGATTAGCAAGATTTTTGCAGAGGCATGGTGGAGTACAAAGAGTATGGGCTTCGGAGTTGGACAACAAGAGGTTGAATTCTTGGTTCTGACATTTCCTACTGGAGGCCTTTCCTAGCTCTGTGCTGGGGCAAGTTATTCAATATCCTTGAGCCTCAACTTCCTCATTTGTAAAGGGAAAGTAATATGCCCATCTTGCCAAGTTGTAAAAATTAAGTCAGAAACATAAAATCCAATGCCTGGTATGTTGATAACCACAGATTGGCACTGAAGTGCTTTATCATTATTGACCCTAATTTAAAATAACTTCGAAAATAAGATGATTCTTTACAAAGAAGAGAAAGAAAAACAAAAAATATCAAACGGAAATAGTTCAAACTGATGGAGATGAGGGAGAGGGGCTAGAATTCTTGATTCAGATGAGAATGCAAGTGATAACATATAAGTGTGAATGCTACTTACAGTAGTAAAATCTGTTTAAAGTTGGGAAGGCACAGATCACCCCAAGTGTTTTTACTTTATGTCAGAATAGAGCTAGCCTTATAGGAATATGTTTAGGGTGATTTGATGAAGTGTCCTTTTCCCTAGAGAGAAAAATTTATTCTTTCTGACTTACTATTTTCCTAAACTTTGTCACTGTCTGAAAATTAATTATACATAATCGAGAAAAAATGAACTAACATTTTTATTCTTAAGTAACATTTTATTCTTAAGTAACCTTGTCTAGTACTAGAATAATGCACTGTTGATAGAGGAAAGGAGGAACCAGAATGAGGTTTAGGAAAAGAGAGTTGACCATTTTTTCCCTCTTTTATACACATTACACAGCCACCATTGAATCATAGACCATTACTAGACTAAAATAGGTAGGTAGAAGGAAAGTAGCCACAGAGTATAAAAATTAACAACTAGCTTTAGCTATAAGACCACCAGAGTTTTATCATTTTTCTAGCTATAAACTTGATTTTTCTTAATAAGGATTGTAAACATAAAACATACCAACAGGAAAAACAAAATTGAAGAAATTAAAGGCAGGTAAAGACTTCTCATCATGGTCTATAATCTACTCAGCTGTGGTAGAGCCGTAGTCCTACCCATACATATAGGGAACTTCTTTATAGCTAACCCATGTCATAAAGGACCATTTTACATAGTTAATGAATGTGCCCTTATTGAAAAATACTATTAAGCAACACAAGTGCTTAATTTTAATTGTTGAAGAATGAGGAGTTCTCTAGGAATAACTGTTTTGTTAGTAGTACAATATTTAGTATAAATTTAAATGATCCTATTGTATCAAAAGTTTGAATAGAGAATCCGATCCTAAAAGAGCAAAGTTTCAAATACATAACTGAATGGAAGATCGTTAAGTAAGATAGGAACAGAAAACATGGAGGTCAGTTGTGTATGCCATGAATTATAGCCTTTGCAACTGAAACAGAGTAGCTATATCAAATAAACTACACTACATTGCAAATTCTGAGCTTCCTCTAGCATGGAGATCTGTATATTACCTTAAACAGTTACAGGATATTTTTTGGTGAAGTTACTAGTGTATTAGGTCAACCATGTTAAATCTCCTAGTTGAGGAAGGATAACTATTCAGCTGTTTATGTAGATAAAGTCAAAGCTGCTTAATACTCTGGGTTTTTTTTTTAAACATATCTAATAAGTTAGAGCACCTGATCTGGTTTTTACATTAGTGATTGTCCAGGAGAAGATCAGCAGATACCCCTGTGTGGCCCTGTGTTGAAGGGCAAAAGATGATACGAGTCAATGTGGCTGACTTTGTAGTTTCCAAGTTGAATACAACTAGGAAACTAGACTGGATCTCTTGGTAAACTTGGGCAGGCAGTTGAGGGTACTGTAGAATTGTTGGGTGATTTTCACCAAGTATCTACTTCTAAAAATTATTTTCTGAAGTATTTTAATGTACTGATGATATAAGTTTATTTTGGTAATGATTACTTGATTTTTTTGGTTCCAGGAAATTGTATACCTCTGGTTTTAGTAGATCATAGACAGGTTCCATTTTTCTTGCATGAACTATAGATATGAGCTTTCATAAAATGAAGGCTTTGAATTTTGAGAAATTTTAAATTAAAGGATAATTTTTAGAATAATTCAAAAGAAATAATCCTATCAGTTACTTTTAAAAGTGTTACAGATAAGCATAAATAAAGATTACCATATACCAAATGAAATGGAGTGACTCTGAGTCTTACTTATTTAAACCTGTGTATTCTGAGACAATTCAGTCTGTTTAAAAGGGTGGCAAGCTTTTCTAAAAATTATTAGATCATATTGACATAGTTTCACGCACAGATAGATAAGCTGTTTGTATGTCGTATTAACTTTGAATATCAAGAATAGCTGTATATTTGTATGCATGTGTGTGTGTGTGTATCTTGTCATATTTGTAGAACATGTAAAAGAATGCTACCATATTACGATGTAACATTTTTGTTCTTTGGAATGATTACATGTATTAAAAATATTTATTAATGTGCTCTAAAATACTTCGGCATTTGTTTTAATGCAATTCCTGCATTGTACTCTTAATTTTTGGAGAATGTAAGATGATTTGTAATCATACATTGATAAAACAAAGAAATATATTTCTGATTTCTGAGCTAGTATTTACACAGACTGAAACTGTATCTAACACCACGTACATTCCAACAGGATAACTTGTTTATTAAAAAGAAATAAGTTATTGTCAGCTCTCAGTTCTGTTCAACTTAGGATTATAGTGGGTGCACAATTCATGTTTCAGTGGACTTGAAATGGGAAGATCACTATAAATTTCTCAAGTGCCTCCTGGATCAAAGCCTTATCATAAAAATGGCTTCGGTTTGGATAATAGGTCACCGTTATCAAATTCTTTTACAGTTGGCAGTTCACATGTAGCATTGGTTAACTTTAATTAGAATATGAGCATATCTCACTCCCTAACCATGCTGGATAGCAGAAAGCTTATTATACTTGGATGTTTGGATGTTACATTCTCCAAAAAGGCATCATAATTAATTACAATTACAGGGACAGAGCAGTGAGTATGTTTGTATTTTCCAAGTCCAGATAATTTTACAAGTTGTTTACCATGTTGCCGTATTCTAGCTACCCACAGATGTAAATTTTCTCCTTATTTTATGGATGTCTTAGGACCAGTGAGTTTTCAGAAGTAGGTCAAACTTTATACTCAGGTTGTAGTTTTTCAGTATCCAGTGTATTTTTTGGCTACTTCACATCAATTAGACCAAGAACTGAACAGTATTCTAAACAGGAGCTTTTCAGGTAAGTGAAAAGTAATACGGTTCAAAATGATCTTTAGCTTGTGGCTACAGCCTTCCGTGATCTTAAAGATAATTTTCTGGTTTTAGATAGTTAGTTTTTATTTAAAATTTATGCTGTTTTGACTGTTTGAAACTATTCTCCAGCAGGTCTAGATCCCAGTTCTTTAAAAAAATTTTTTCTATTGTTTTAATTATAAAGTGCAGTGTTTACTTTCTCTCTTGGTTTTAATTTTAATTTTTATTTTTTAGAGAGAGAGAGGTGGGTAGAGGGGCAGAGGGAGAGGGAGAGAGAGAATCTTAAGCAGGCTTCTTGCCCAGTGTGGAGCCCAACACAGGGTTCAATCTCACAACCTTGAGATCATGACCTGAGCCAAAATCAAGAGTAAGATGCTTAACCAACTGAGTCACCCAGGCGCCTCAACTTTCTCTCTTGGTTTTGATCACCATCCCAACACTCTAATTTAGATATAAGTTCTGGTAGGCACTGTACATGTTGGTTTAATATTTGAGCCTTTTTCTCTACCACACTGAAAATTAATTTCTTTCAAAGTAAAGAAAGGAAGTAGAAAGGTTAGCCTCCGTGTAAAAGTAGATGCCTCCTGAGGCCATTTATAAGTGGACAAATAAAAGTTTCTAGCTAGATTTTAGCTGAGAATGTTCCGTGGCAAATTCATCTTTTTTAACATCTTATTATTGGCTGCTTCTCCCATCCTCAAAGAGTGGGATATCCTCAAGGCTTACTTTTTAGCTTTTCTACCTGGGTATTTTTATCTTACTTGGAAGATTATTCATTGTGTCTAAAATCAAGATAGATCCTTGTCTTGTTAAGGGATTTATTTTCTAAGCTTCCTACTGTTCTCTGCATCCAGGAACTTAGACTTGAAGTAGTCCCTTAAGACATGTCACATATCATATTTTCTATACCCATCAAATCATCTTGTTAACTGCTTCCTCAAAATGTCTTCTGTATTAGTGATTCCTGTGGCTGCCATCCTAGTCAGTCTCACATAACCAGAGACCTGGATGGATTGCATAATTCCTTCAACAAACATTCATTGAGTGCCTACCACGTGCTAGGCATCGTGATGGGATGAGAGTATGTAAGAATGAATAATGTAGTCACTGCTCTGGAGGATCCAAAAGTCTAATGAAGGACTCAGATAGCTAAATAGATAGTCCACTATAGTTTGGATAGTGAGTGCTATGATAATCATAACCCCAGGGCAGGAGAGGAAGGCCATTAGCCATTTAATTGCCTCTCTTGACGCTAGTATTCTCTGCATTCCCGTCCATCCCATATTCATTTTATCTTCCTTAGTCACTGCTTCCTTCATATCCTTTTTCTGATGGAAACATGATTACTCCTTAATCCATTCCCCTTTAGTTTGTCTCTTCTTCCTATCACTTTTCTTTATGCTCTGCTTAATGTTCCCACCTTAAAGGGATACTTCTTTTCAATCCAGGCTCCTGTTCCTGCCCCAGAAACATGATATATTCATTTCCAGTATTGTCTTCTGTGAATGGCTTTTCCATTTGCCCTTCCCATTCACTGTCCAAATCGTGGCCATTTTCTAAGGTTCATGTAGTTCCTACCATTGCTTCAAAACCTGTTAAGCTTGTCTGATCATCTACTTGTCTCAGCCGCTAAGCGCTCGATTTATGATATAGCACTACCTTACATTGCTAGTGTTATTTTTATCTCTTCAAGGAGATTGTAAACTCTTCAAGCATCCCATTATGTGATGCTTTTGTATCCTTCATAGAGCCTAACACAGCGCTGAGCTCAAAACTTAATTGTTGAATTTCAGGAGTATAAAAGTAGGGTATTTTTTCCCTCTAACATTAAAAGTTGGTAGATATGAGATAAATTTCTTCGATCTCCTGGGAAAAGGATGTCTTTAATTGAAAGTTAGAAATGCTTTTTCATTTTGTGTAAAAATGTAAAATTGAAACATTGAAGGAAAAAGGAAATATGTTAGCTCACTTCTTTTCGATCAGTTTGTTCTGAATGCCTGGTATGCTGGAGGTAATGGAAAAAACACTTGGCACAAAAGACATGGGTTGAAACTGGCTCTGTCATTTAATGTGGAGCTCTGAGAAAAGCCCTGAACCTGAGTCTTAGCTTCCTCATCGGTAAAATGGGGTTAATATTACTCAAGGTTGTGATGTAGATTACATAAAGTAATGGGTATGGAATGCTTTGTAAACTTCAAAACAATATATAAGTTTTGCATAATTTCGTTGTGCCCTATCTTGGATGACAGTTGGGAGTTTGTATTTTACAAAAGCATAGATTTCTATATGGTACATTTTGTGATCCATTGATAATAAGCTCTCTGATATTTTCAGGTCAGACTGGCTTTCTTTCCTCTCAAGAGGAAATAGACTTCTATCCTAACAAAGTAATGAGTGTGCTATGATAGAGGGCAGCAAGCTGGGACACCGAACCCAGACCTGGGAGTTGTCAGGGCAAGCTTCCTGGAGGAAGTGAAATTATTATCTAAGGTCAGATCTGAAAGATGAGTAAAGTTAGCCAGGGATAAGTATGAGGAGGAGGGGATAAGGAAATGAGAGAGAGAGAATAGCTCCACTCTGGCTATCTCTGAAATTGAATCCTATACCATATTTAGATCTGCTAAAGATGGGTGTATGTGATGATTATTATCTCTTTCGGTTGTAACTGTTTCATAGAAATTATCTTCTAGCATCCCTTTATAGTAACAACTGAATAGAATTTATTTGCTGGGTGTTAACATCTCTTCTTCCTTATGTAGCACAAGTATATTTTATTTATTAGAGCCACAGAAAGAATTACTTTCTTTAGATGTTGGTCCATTTTATTAATTCTCTTCGGTCTGCATTTACTCTATAACTACCAATTGCCTCCTTCATGTCTTTTTTGCAAACTATTAAGAGAACTGGAAAATTGGTTTTGGAGGGGTTTTTGTTTGTTTTTGTCTATAAAAACATTTACTTTTGCGTGGCTTCAGATATTTGGAACATGTTTATAAGGTAATATGGGGACACCTCATTTCTGCTTAGTTTAGGAAGAATGGAGAAAAATCTGGGGAAACGTTCCTGTTGGGAGTTCCAGAATAGAGAGAGTATCCAGAATGGCACATGGCACAAAATAGACTCTCAATAGATAGCTGCTGGACAAATGGTTGTGCTACAGTAGTATAGACAGAACACATTAAGAGAAGGAAAGAAGATGAAAATAAATGGCAAACTGCTAAGTTAGGGTCTATAAGCTAATGATTGGGAAGTAAGCCCTTATAAGGAAACAGAAGCCTAGATGTATAGTCTCACCTGTGCTTTGCTAAATGAGGCTTTGATATCACATAATTTTATAGTTGTCTATCAGAACTTGGTTAAAACCCTAGTTTTCAGCTAAGTCCCCATAAACGAAAAGAATACTCCTACTTACCCCCTATGAACCATGTGGAAGATCTGAGTGATAGTTTACATAGAGAACTAGATCAGGCCCTGAAAAAAATACTCCTACCCTCAGCTCCACTGACCTACTGGAAGACTAGGCCAGTAGTGTTTGGCTCAAAACTTGTGAAAATGCCATTCAAAACCTTGTGGCAAGAATCAGCTTTCAACAGATCACTGCATCATAGCAGTATTTTTCTGCTATAATTGAAGAAGGTAATTAAGGAGAAAGGGTATTAAAATTATTACCAGGGTTTTTAATGGCAGCGAATTTGGTTGGTATTAGAAACACGTGCTGACTATAACATTTAGTTGTTGATTTTTAAAAGTGACTTTTTCTCCTTCTGTTTCATACTCTCTTTTTCTACAAGATCATGGTTTGCCAATTATAGAATTTTTTAGGATTCTAAGTTTCAAAGTTGGCAAAAAATTTCCTATATACATTAGACCACTGCCACCTAAAAGAGTCAAAAGAGATGCTGGGTGAGAATGTAGGGGAACTTATTTTGGGATATGAAAGAAATGTGTGAACTAAGAACTTTGAGGCTCTATAGCGATGGTCTTAACACAGTCAGACCTGACTCCCCTCTATAAGTATTTCTTAATGACCACTGTACTATCCTGAAATTAAATCTATAATAATATAACTCCTCACATACATAACTCCAAAAATAATATAATGTCTTCCCTGCTTATAAGGAAGAACTTTTAAAAAAGATAATTTATAATGTTTCCATATGTAAATGTTTGATATCCATAACTCCAGTACTGGGAGTGGCCCCTGTGCTGGTCTGATTTTCCAAAATGAAATAACTTCTAATAAAAAGTGTAAGAATGAATAATGTATAATGAATAATTTCCTTTTTATTTACAGGGCCAGATGCAATACTGAAAAATACAGTTTTCTTTCAAACTGTAAAAAAATGCTTTCTGTCTAATAGTAAAACTGTGGCCAGAAATTTCCAGACACCCTCATAAACTTCAGAAGTGCCCCTATGGGGCTTTAATGCTCTCTTCCCCACTTTGAGAACCACACTATATAGAATCACATAGTATTCTAGTGTTTTATATTAAGGTAGCACTACTGACCAATTAGGTAAGTATTTTTTATTAAAATTTTAGTAGTACTAGGTTTATTTTGAGCCATTTATTTTTTTTCCACCTGTCCTTTGGACTAATCAGTGTTTGTGAACCAATTGGTCATTCATAGGGATACTTTTCATGTAGAATAGAGTTTTACTCCTGATGAAGTAAAGATCTGAGTATAGCTAGAATAAAAAATACTGGTGAATATGTGAGAAATAGAAAAGATTTTTTTTCTTATTTTTTAATCTCTTTAAAAGGTAATTGGCTGCTTAAGTAAAAAATAGTAACAGTATATTGTTATTTCTAATCAATTGAAAAATAAAATACATATGACAGTAATTAGTAAAAAGAATTGACAGAGAAATGGAAGTATATGCTTGCAAGACTCTTAAAATACAAATGAAATGAGATGCTATCCCTTGAAGACTAACTGTGATAAGTTAAAAGATACATATTATAAATTGTAAAACAACTGCTAAAAAACAATAAAACCCAAAGAGGCACAGCTAATAAGGCAATAAAGGAGATAAAATGGAATCATAAGAAATATTCAGTTCAAAGAAGTCAGAAAAAGAGAAAAGAAAGGAACAAAGTCATGATCCCTGAAACAAGGTCAGATACATTGTGTGGGCCTTTTCTGAAGAACTCAACATGCTTTGTATTGAAAGTCTTTTATGAGTACTCGGGGTATATCCCACTTTCCCCACTCCCACACTGTCCTATTTTACAGCCCCTAGGCTCATTTAGCACCTATCTCTGTTCCTTTTCTTTGGTACTCAGGTAGATTTGACTTTGTCACTAACTTCTATATTTGTCAATCCAAGATGTTGCATAATAAAGATAAAGTGGAATGAATTGATTACTGATTTTTCTGTGATGTCTCAATATACCTTACCCTTTTCTCTTCCCCTGAATTCAGAGACATGAAAAATGCTGTAATTGGAAACAACAAGCAGAAAGCCAATCTCATTGTTTTAGGAGCTGTTCCAAGGTATGTTTGCTATCAGTCCCTTTTCTGATATTCATACTAAGTTTCTAATGTATTTCTCATTCTCATCCGTAAGACCCATCTTTTTTCTGTATTAGATATCCTATTTTTGAAAGCCTCTTAATTTTTAAAATAAATGCTTTGAAATACATGAAGCATCTCTTTAGAAATTTTTAAGTGCCAGAGAATGGAATATGAAGCAAATGTATTAATACTTTTTGGAAATTCAGGAAGATCATTGAACCTGCAATAAAAGGATGTGTTGGGTAGATAGATGATATACATCAGTCTGACTCTGAAAGTTCTCTCTTGGGTAAACCTCTGTGATCTCTGAACCATACGTCTGGATAGTCCAGGCCCCTTTCTAGTCTAAATTTAAGATCTGACAGTACTTGGCATTGAGTATTCTGTGTCTTCATATCCTGGAGTGGCAGATAAGATGAACTGTGGTGCTGCTTTGTCTATGTGTGGACAACTTTCAGATTAATAGTTCTGATAAACTCTAAGATTATATATAATAGTCCTTTTGCCTAAAATGAAGACAATCTCTTTTGATTTTTTACCCAAATACTCCTTTATTAAATTAGTAGCTGATAGAAACAAATGATCATTTCCTAGCCGTCTGTGAGCTCACCAACCATATTTTTAGCATACCCACATTTGGGGTATATTTTTCTGTTACATTACTTTTAGCTAATTTACTTCTGTTTGTTTTAGTCTCCTCTGTTTATCAAATTCCTTCTTTTTAGATTGTTGTACTTGCTTCAGCAAGAAACCTCAAGTACAGAGCTGAAAACTGAATGTGCAGTGGTATTGGGAAGTCTTGCTATGGGTACTGAAAACAATGTCAAGTCTCTTCTAGATTGCCATATTATCCCTGCCTTACTGCAAGGTATGTAAGGAAGTCATTTTTGTACAAGTAAAAATTAGAATCAGTTTGCAGTGTTTAAAATACAGACTGAAAGGATGAGTCTCAAGTCTATTTTTTGTTAATAGGACTACTGTCTCCAGACCTGAAGTTCATTGAAGCTTGCCTCCGATGCTTGCGCACCATCTTCACCAGTCCTGTCACTCCGGAGGAGCTACTGTATACAGTGAGTTTTAGAAGTTTTTGAATCATCAGTTACATTTCACTAACAGCATACCTCTACTTTTACTCAGCATCTCAAAACTCATCATAAATATATTATAGAAAAGTCTCAAGAAGTATTTCAGTTCTTGCTAATTTGCAATTATCAGATGTTCTAGGTATTATAAAGAAGCGAAAGATAGTATCAGACCTTGAGGAATTTATAAACTGTTTAAAGAAAGACCCATTTTGATCTCTTAATATCAAATTAAGGCAGTATATTTAATATACTCACTTTAGGTTAAATCCAGCAGAGTAGGGTTTACAGAGAATTTGACCTAGATCTTGTATAACGGATAAGATTTAGAGAAGTGGAGAGGAAAGAGGTCATTCTAGGAAAGATCTGTATAAGAGAGAGGATGCAGGGCAGTGGGTAGAATAGTCTAATGTGGGATGGACGTCAGTGTTCGTTTCAATGGAATAGGTGAACCAGAAATGGCTTGCGGGAGGCTTACTTGCCAGGGTAGAATCAGAGAATACGTTGAGAGAATCCAGAGATCTTTGGAGTCGTTCAGTAGTTTTCAAAAACCTTAGGGATTACTAGGGGGCCTTTTAATCTGTTGATTACATGAGACTTTCTTAACGTTATCCAGGCCAGTATTTTTCAAACTTTCCGATCTACAGTCCACGATAAGAAGTACATTTTCCATCACCACACTGTATATCTGCATGCCTGTGTGTGTGTGGGAGTGAGAGAGAGAATATTCCTGAGACAGTCTTCATAAAACAATTCCATAAATGTGATACCCTCTGGTTTTTAGTCTATCCTTTCGCATTTTTAGAAAAATGCTGGTTGTGATTTGAGCCAAGACAAAGAATCACAGTGTCAGTAGGACATATATAAGTCAGAGATCTTATCTAAAATCACATTTTACAAATATTTCAAGAGCATAAGCAATCAGGAAGCATAGGCAACAGAAGCGGGGTGGGGGCATGTCATGAGGCTCCATAGTCCATCCTTCCCACATCAGATACATGCTCTGGCCCATAATGGTACATGAAGTCTGTAATGTGAGGTTCATGGGTCACTTTACACAACAGGGAGGCTCTAAATTATGAAACATCTCAATTTTACAGTATTCTTCAGGGAGCCATGCTGTATAAATTGGTATTGTACACTATGACAGTTCTCAGAATTGAGCATGGACCACAATTAGCTGGAGGGTTTATTAAGGACAGATTTCTGGAGCCTCCTGCCAGACTGTCTGGGTCAGTGAGTCTGGGGTAGGGCCTGAGAATTTGCTTTTCTAACAAGCGTCCAGGTAACTCAGAGGCTGCTGGTCCATGGACCACTCTTTGAGGACCACTGGTTTACTGTCAGCAGTCCTAAATTGGGGACATCCTCCTCAAAGCTTTATACAGAGAAGGACTCTCCTCCTAGTAAATATCAGTCTGTTTCGCTGAAGGTCCTATTGTGATGTTTACAAAGAGATTAAACCAGTCACCTGTCTTCTTTACCCTAGAAATTACTCTCCAACCCCTAGCCCAGTAAGTGAGAAATTAGTCCTGGCCAGCAGTTTTAACTCCTTTCTCCTTGCTCTCCAAAATGATTTTATGACCCACTAATGGTTCATGGTGCATAATTTGGAAGACTAGTCTACAGCAACTTAACTTTTTTACGTAAGAAAAATTAAGACCCAGGGACATTAAGTGACTTCCACAGTGACAATGTCTGTTTTATGCCTCAGAGACAATGCTGAATCTGTGAAGAGTGTTGGATGGGATGATGACAGAAAGTAGTGTTTTAGTGTAATTAACTGCTGTCTGTGAGTTGGATTGTGTAGAGCCAGCAACTTAAACACTAAACTGAAAACAGGGCAGTCCACTTAGAAGACGGTAGGATGTCTAGTTTGAAATCCTGTTAATCAGTTGTGTGACTTTGGGCAAATTATGTAACTGTTCTTTGTTCAATCAACTATAAACTGTAGATCTATAAGACAATTGGCAGAAAGGGGGCAGATGTGAAGAAATGGGATGAAGCTGTTAAAACTGAAAGATGAGAGAGCAATGGAGGAAAGAAAGGAGGTGGAAGTAATTGCAGGAGTTTAATAGAAGCTTTCATATCATCCCTCAGTTGCCTGTTCTCTACCTGCTTCCCTGTCTCCTGCCAATGGAATCACTGTTTCCCCTCCCCCCTCAATGAAATAGACGTGTATTTGACATTCTCATCTTTGCTCTTCCTTTTCTTTCTATACATTTAGTACCTGACTTTCTTCAGGGTTTTCTGAATTTTTCATTTTGTTTTTAAACTGCTTGTGATAACACAAAGGGTTATACTAAAAAGCAAAGGGAAAGATTCTACTTAGAGGGAATCAGCTGCCTTCTGTTTTCTCACTTAGCTCTTAAAGATTTGGACATTCTTTTTTCTGTAAGGGAAACCCCAAATCTTGTTCATCCCAACAGTAGTATTCTTGAGTTGCCTTCCTTGCCCTCTGTTATCCTTTGTTAAAGTGTGGTCTATGGACCCGTAGCATCGGCCTTATCTGGGAGCTTAGATCCTACTCCAAACCTATAGAATCGGAATCTGTACATAATGACTATCCCCTGGGAATTTGCACGCACATCCGTATTTGAGAAGTATAGCTCCAGGACTCTGACAGCATTGACTGAGAGGCTTAAGTCTACTTTTCCGTCTGTGGTTCAGACCAAATACCCTTTCAACTTTTAATTCCCTTTGCACCCTAAGAAGAAGGGGATTCTTGGAGAGCCCTGCAGCGGATTGGGCAGATTCTCCTCTCTTCTACTGCACCAACTTGTATATTGCTAAGTGTCAACAATAGTCAGAGAACGTGCTCTAAGTGAGAAGTTGACATTTTACAGATCGTCTTGTGAAGATTGAAATTAGCTAACTACAGTCATTATGTTTCTTACTAGTTACTGATAGTTACTGCAACATCTCAGAGATCGAAATCGTCAAGTCTCATTTTTATACAGTAATTCCTCCTTATAGGCTATTTGTTATTCTATATCTTGTTAGTTCACATTTTGGTTTCAGAACAGATTTCTGCCAAGTCTTTTGAAGTGATTTTGTCTTATTGTAGGGATATAGAGTGTTTATGGGAGAGAAACTGAGAATTTCCCATTCTTGTATTTTGTTGTTGAGGATGAATATTGAAGCCCCTTGTCCTTTACCTAAACAATTTTGGTGACTCTCTTGTTTTTGTTTTGCTGTGTTCCTTAAAGAGACTTGATTTACTGTGATTAAGTTAAGAAGCTTGTATATGTACCTGTTCATGGAAATAGTTTGTTAGGTGTATTCACAGTGCCTAAGTTCTTTGTTGCTGTGCTCTCTTTTCCTTCGACTCCAGGATGCCACGGTGATACCACACCTCATGGCGCTACTTAGCAGGTCCCGCTACACCCAGGAGTACATCTGTCAGATCTTCTCACACTGCTGTAAAGTAAGAACCAGAATAAATGTTCTCTGTAATGTAAAATCTTCTTTTTTTTTTTTTTAAAGATTTTATTTATTTGACAGAGATAGAGACAGCCAGCGAGAGAGGGAACACAAGGGGGGAGTGGGAGAGGAAGAAGCAGGCTCATGGCAGAGGAGCCTGATGTGGGGCTCGATCCCATAACGCCGGGATCATGCCCTGAGCCGAAGGCAGATGCCCAACCGCTATGCCACCCAGGTGCTCCTGTAATGTAAAATCTTCTATGCCCCCAGGAGATGTGCCTTCTTTGTGTATCCTTCCAGAGATAACCTGTACATGTATAATTACGAAGACCTATGTATATTCTATCCTCTTCCCTCCCCTGTTTTTATATATAAGCAAACTTATATATATATATACATCCCTTTCCCCTTTTTGGACACAAATGGTAGCATTCCATGCATACTGTTTTGTACCTTGCATTTTTCACTTAACAAATCTTGAAAGCTATTCCATATCAGTAAGTAAGGAGCCTCCCTCAATTTTTTTCAACAGGCATATAGTATTTTACAATATAGATCTACAATAATTTGTTTAACCAATTCTCTAGTGTTGAACATTTGCCTTGTTTCCAGTCTTACATTATTACAAAACAATGCTGCAAAAGTATCTTGTGTAAGACATTTTATAAGAAATGAAATTGCTGAGTCAAAGAATGTGTGCATTTGTAATCTTACCACATACTGTCTGCTATAGAGGTTGTACCATTTTATACTCCTACCAGCAGTGTGTGATCATAACTATTTCCCCACACTCTTCATTGTTGGAAATTGTTTTAAGTGATCTCGTATAAGAAGAAATGAGAGAACAGTTCTATTTTAGAACAGTTGCCCAAATAAATGAAAATTAAATCACTTGGTTCCAGAAAAAGTATCATTATAATTTAATTGTTTAACCCTTCCCTCTCAAATCCTAGCAGGCTTTCACAGCCTATTCAGTTCTATTTAAGACATTTAGAATTTAAGGATTTTTTCAAAAATCTTTGAAGTTTCTCTTCCCAGATTGCTTTGACAGCGTGTAAGCCAACTCATAGGTCCAGGGATGTCAAACACTCCCCTTAGTCTTTTGAGGTGGGCAAAGAAAGGCTTTGAAAAAATGACAATTTTGTTGCAATTCGTTGCTAAAAATGAGCTGAACTTAATAGGATGTAGAATTTTCCAACAGTGAAATGAAGTCTTGTAGTCCAGCCCTGGCAGATAGGTAAAGGAGGATACTCCAGAACTCCTGTGCCTCATTAAAAATCTTTCTGCATCTATACCTAAGTGCTTGAGAGCACAGATCTAATAGTTATAACCACAGTAATCCCAAAGGGGCACTAAAAATTGGACCTGGAGGTATAATTACTACATGTCAAATTATTATTATGTTACATTATGAGAAGTTTGAATAATCCCATTCCAGAAGTTACCCAAATAGCTTTTAGAATTACTCATCAGAAACTTCTAAATCCCTTGAGGCTTGCTCATTTAAAACTTCTCAGTGCTTTTTAGCTGAAATCATGGATAAAAGAAAACCATTAAATCATTAGTTCTTTTGCTGGAGAGAATCTTATGCTGAGCAAGAATTTATAGGCATCCTCATACCACTAACAGAACTGAAGATGTTATCAGAGAAAATCACCTTAACTCAGCTTTCTTTTAGCCTGGTAATTAGCATTTGGTAATTAAATGACCAAATTTAAGTGTTCTGAGGTATAACTAAACCTATTGGGAAATATTATAGTATTTATAAACCCAATGACAATAGCCTAATATAAATATTAATTTTTCTACTGATTTACTAGCATTACTCTTTGAAAACTGATCAGATGATCTCTGTGTAGTTATTGACTATAAAAACCTTTTATTTTCGTGTTGTTCAGTTTACATATAGGCTTAAAATAAGATTCATAATAGAATTTTCAGACTCAGTCACAACTTTGCATATACAGTTGACCCTTGGACAATGCGAGGGTCAGGGGTGCCAAACCCTGATCAGTCAAAAATAGGCATATACCTTTTGACTCCCCTAAAATTTAACTACTAATATAATCCTTATGTCTTTGAAATTCTCTCCCTGATTTATTAAGGAGCAAAAAAAAGAGCTAGTAATATTTAATTGTTGCCACTTCTTAAACAGGTTACTCAAACTTCTGAGACCTGTCTTTCGGAGTTTAAAATCTTGAGGGATTATTTGCTTTCCCCCGCTGTGGATGTTGCCTCACTAGCCCAGGTCCAAGAGAGACTTGATAAGAATCAAATGATAGCTCCTTCTCTAGTTGGTTCAGCCAACAATTCCCTTCCTTGCAATTGTTTTTACACAATCCTGTGTACAACCACAGAGAGGAGGAGGAAGAGCTTCTTTGTAATAATTATTTCCTGTATCTCTGGGGCAAAGAAATTGAGGGATTAAAAACTACAATATCTTGTAAATTATGTTAAATGAATTGCATTGTGCTTGATCTTTTTCATAATGTAACTTCATCAGTACAGATATTCCATAAGTAATCTAGCTCTTAAAGATGCATGCACATGGATATTTATTGAAGTGATGTTTGTAATAGTCTTTTAAGACTGTAAAACAATCTCAATGCCTAGCCGTAGTACTCCAGTGTGGGTTATCCATACAGCAGAATAAGGTCAAAAAAGAAATAAGAAAGCTCTTCACGTACTCATATGAATGATTTCTGGGAAATAGTGTAAAGGAATAAAAGGTTTAGAGCAATATGTACAGTATATGTATAGTACATAGAGCACATACATATGTCGTATTTTACCATTCATGTTAAAATAGGGGAAAGGATGTACTTATGTATTTGTATAGGTATGTGATGGCTTGAAGAATATAAAACAATCTATTAATATTAGGTCACCTCAAAGCAGAGGAACAGAGATAAATACAGGGATGGAAGAGCTGTGAGGTACAAGGGTGGAGGCAGCACCCCATTTACGTAGCTGTTCTCCTAAGCACTGCCAGTATTTAAATTAGGATGTTAAAATTTATATGGAAGGCAAAAAAACCTTAGTATGCTAACATGTCAGCCTAGTGTAATTTAGGCTTATCTTCACAATTTATTCTAGTTACCTACTTGTTACTATGTAAGAAAAAAATAGGTCAGATTCTTAGGAGACCCTTCTTTTCCTAGGCTCCTCATTAGTCTCCACTATCTTTATATTGAATAAGCTGGAGACTCAGGTTTCAAATGAGACGATTCAAGAACAGCATTTAGAGCAGTGCCCAGCACAAAGCAAGTATCCAATAATTAGCACCTATAATTATAATTGCAGATACATGAATGAAGATGAGGTAGGAAGACAACATACTTCCAGCCTGTGCCCTGAGAATGTCAGTATCTTTAGATCTAAAAGCAAGCCTGTATTATTCTGGATGGATATGTAGGGATAAATGTATCAAGCAATGTATGCAGGAAATTTATCCTCATACTCTTAAGAATTTGCACTGAGATGGGGCTGGCTTTAATAATGCTCAACAAAACGTTGCTTTTAGTAGTGAGACATTGGAAACTACCTAATATATGTAATGGGGGTTTGCCTGAGTAAAGTGTGGAATATTTTGCATCAAAAATCAGAAATTAAAAGTTAGTAAGAGAAATTGCTTGTTTTTGTTTTTTAAAGGAGCCTTTTAAAGGGGATTACTACCTATAAAATAGAACATGGCTGCTTTGTGATTCAGGACTATGAATGTTGATCTCCCTACTTCAAATGATGGATGTTTTGGTCCAGGAAAGAGTGAGCGTCTGCAAGATCATTGTTACTTGACTGAATAGTGGGTTGGAAAAATTGATTTGAGAGTTTTTTTTTTCCTAGAGTAGTAACTGGTTTTCTCTGGTGAACCCAGATAGGTAGCCAACTTTCAGTGTCGGGATTTTCTCTTCTGAATAATGATAAGCATGAAGTAACATCCTTATCCTTGCTTTGACTTCATTATTTGAATGGGTGGTGGTACATAAAATCAGTGCATAAGAGGGGCACCTGGCTGGCTCAGTTGGTAGAGCATTCAGCTCTTAATCCCAGAGTTGTAAGTTCAAGTCCCACAATGGGTTATAGAGATTACTTAAAAATTGAAAAAAATTGAAAAAAATCAACGCATACGAACTGTGGCAATTTCAAAGCCTTGCATTAACCTTTAGCTTCTGTCACTTCAAAGATTTCAGTAATTTGCTTAGTAGACGACAGTTGATGAAAAATAAAATCCTGAATTTTCCCATTTCTTTACCTTCCTACTAAGAAATGATAATTTAAGAAGGGAAACAAGATAGAAACAGAAACCAAAACACATTCACTTCTCTGTATGGAGTGTTGTGTTTTCCACCATCCATAATTCAAACTTCCCTGATGTATTGAGGTAGGTTGAGCTCTGGTCCAGTTCTTCCTTGCACTTAATTAGTTTTAGAGTTCCTCTGACTAGTTCATCGGTCTAAAGTGGTAAGAATGACTACCACTCTCTCCAGTGCCATAGTGTAAGGTTGTGCACATGAAATGCAGAATTCACAGTGGTTCTGTTGCTGTGATGGTGTGTTATTTAAGAACTGCAAAGGGCCTGTGCCAGGATAGCTTCTATGCCCACTTCATTATTTGGGGTTGAGTGGGGTGGTTAGGAAGCAGTAGTTCTACAGAACTGGGATGACATAAGAAATGGTAGTCCTTTGTTTTCCCTGCTTTATTAGGATGGATTTATGCAAGAGAAGGATAGCTGAGACTTTGTAGTGAATAAACTTTTCTACAGTGAGGTAAATGTTTTGTTGGAATGAATCATTGCTCTTTTTAATGTTATGTTCTCTTTTCTTACAGGGCCCAGATCATCAAACAATTTTATTTAACCATGGTGCAGTTCAGAATATTGCTCACCTACTAACCTCAGTATCTTACAAAGTAAGATGTTAAAAATTATGGCCAGATTTTTATACTTCATTTTTGGTTTGTAGATTCTTGATATAGATAGAGGCCCACATATTTTATTGCTTTGATAGATATTGTGATGAAGAATAACATTTTATCAATAAAATGTTATGGGGCATTGTTTTACCTATAGAATCTTCTTTAAAACCTACCCTTGCCTTCCCATTTTTTAATTTTCAGAATATGGTTGTAGCTTGATTTGCTCTTGATTTTCACAGTCTCTTCTACTCTGATGTCAGTGCCAAAGCTGCACATGAGGTGATGCCTTGAAGTACGTAGGAACAATGGCTTGCTATATCAAGAAATACTTTGATTTCATATTTGAGACCTGACTTAGCCACAGTGACTCAAACTTAGAGTACATCAACATTTAAAATGTGTTATGTATTTCAAAACATGAAGTCTCATAAAAACTTAGATTTTGTCTGATGCTTTGATTTAAAAAAAAAATGTGTTCTGTTTTGTGTTTTGAGTTAGAAAGTCAAAGGTTTTCAGACTTGTTAATTAAATTTCCTTCACCATCTTTTATATATAGATAAACAGCCTCATGATACATTATCAAACATTAAGTTAAAAATTTGGTTATTTCATTGTTGTCCAGCTAGCAAGTTATGGCAAATAATGGGGCATTGTCCTTATTGTGTCACATTAGAGCTGATATGCCAGGACTTTGACACAGAGCAGAGAGAGCAGTAGTCACTTTTTGTCTTCTGTCCACGTGCAGTGATTCTAATCTGCTCTGTATTGCAGCCTGCTAATACCTATGTTTTCCTACTTCAGACATCCAAAGTTTGATCTTGGTGAAGCACTCACAAGGATGGGAATGGGGAATGGAGCCAGCTTGAAATTAGCCAGAGGGAGGGGAAGGAAATACATACTGAGAGCTGCTTCCCCTGCCCTGTGCCACATGGAGGCTGAAACCAGTCAGCACTGGCACATCAAGAAACAATTGCTGGGTTGGCTATTTACCGTCCCTCCTCTTCTCCATCCTCTAATTTCATAAACTCCCTCAGTTCTCCTTTTCTTCTTTTCTTTTCTCTTTTTTCTCTTTTCTCTTTTTTCTTTTCTCTTTCTCTTTTCTTTTTTCTTTTCTTTTCTTTTCTTTTCTTTTCTTTTCTTTTCTTTTCTTTTCTTTTCTTTTTTTCTTTTCTTTTCTTTTCTTTTTTCTTTCCTCTTTTCTGCACCAAGCTTTCTGACCTACTAGAATAGGTTACAGGTTGTGAAAGGAAAAAGTTTTGGTAACATTATTCTTTTGACAAGGTTTGCTCCATTGTCAGAGTATCATTGGCATATTTTAGGTCCCATATTTTAGGTGTGCACATGCTAGTGTTGCAGATCGTTGCTGAGATGAGGGACAGGACTTCCTCACACTCTAGCTACCTATCCTGTCAGTCTCCAGTTCCACATAAGAACATCATATGTAGACCCAGGCTTGGAAGTGAGGATTATATTGATGAGAACTGAACAGAAAGAATGAAAAATAGCAATTCTCATAGGAACTCCTGCAAATTGTAAAATAGATTATATGTGACGGTCAAGGGTTTAACCCCGTGTTATGGTCCCAGACCAGTAATGTAGTTTTGAGGAATAGTAACACAGTTTATAAGTGTTTCAGTTTTGTCGTTGTTGTTTTTTATTTAAATTCAGTTAGCCAGCGTTTTTGGTATAATGTTCAATGATTCATTAGTTGTGAATAACACCCAGTGCTTTAAAAGTTAAATTAGGGGGTGCCTGGGTGGCCTAGTTGGTTAAAGTATCTGATTCTTGGTTTCGGCTGGGACTCTCTGTCCCTCTCCCTCTGCCCCTCCCTCCTCTCTCTTCCTCAGATCAATCAATAAATAAATAAACCTTTAAAAAATAAAATAAAAGTTAGGTTAGTTTAGTCCGTTTCAGATTTTTACTGTAACTTTGTTTCCTCTTGTTCTCTTTGCCACAACCCCATCCCACACACGAATATAAGAGTACACTTTTTTTTTTCTTTTTTCCTTTTTTTGTCTTCTCTTCAGTTCTCTAGTTTGTAGTTTGGGAAGAAGAAATCTCCCACTTGAAAGGCAGTTAGCAATTAAGTGTTATTAAGCTCTCTCTGACTTACCAACATTATATTTTGTACACTGTTCTTTTAAATTTGATAAGGAATTTATCTAATTAAATTTCAGTTGCTGCTCTTTCCTGTTTTTTCTTTTCTGTTACTTCAAAATTAATTTTAACTTCTTATAATTAAGTTTAACTTTCTCTACTCCAGATATTCAGGTGTTATTTTTATTCCTTTGGGGCCTTCTTTTAGTATTTTAAGCAGATTTAAACAGTTGTTTCTTCAGAAGAGTTTAGATTCTAAGACATTAAAATTCATATTTGCAAAATCAAGATAAATGCATTTTTTTGTTTATTGTTACAGGTTCGAATGCAAGCACTGAAATGCTTCTCAGTTTTAGCTTTTGAAAACCCCCAGGTATCGATGACCCTGGTAAATGGTAGGCTGGAACTTTCAGTGGCACCTACATGATTTAATTTATGAACTTTGTAGATTTAAAGAATTCCTTAATTCTCGTTTTGTTTTATTTCTAGTTTTGGTTGATGGAGAATTGTTACCACAAATTTTTGTGAAGATGTTACAGAGGGATAAGCCTATTGAGATGCAGCTGACATCAGCAAAATGGTAAAAGTCAAGACAATGTGGGAAGAACAACAGTGCTTTATCAATATGTTTGAATTAGCTCACCTCCAGCCCCCATCTGGTTTTGAGATTTTGGAATTTGCAGGTCATGCGGTTGTCTCACATTTTCTTAAATGGGCATGAGTTTTTTGTTTTTTTGTTTTTTTTTTAAAGATTTTATTTATTTATTTGACAGAGATAGCGACAGCCAGCGAGAGAGGGAACACAAGCAGGGGGAGTGGGAGAGGAAGAAGCAGGCTCATAGCAGAGGAGCCTGATGTGGGGCTCGATCCCATAACGCCGGGATCACGCCCTGAGCCGAAGGCAGACGCCTAACCGCTGTGCCACCCAGGCGCCCCGGGCATGAGTTTTTTACTCAGTGTACTACTAGTAGCATGCAGAACAGCAACACTCATGTAACAGCTAAGACTATCCACAGAAAATTACTTTATTACATTCTCAACATACTCTCATTGTATTTCAGTTGAAATAATATAGAATTAGATTTAACTAACAAATTTATTCTAAGAATTAAGAAAATGTGAAGATAGGAAAATATGAAGTGAGAATTAGTTGAAGTTGATAACCAGGGCGTGATTTCTGAGAATATGGCTTCATCACCTTAGGAAAACAAGGCATAAAATTCTCAGAGATGTGACAGTTTATAATATGGTTAAGTTCTTATTAGTACAAGTCCTAGCTCATATAAGCATTCAATACCTGTCAATTCTGTAATTATAAATACATTTAATAGATAGTTTGAGCACCTGTTGTGTGAGGTTCTTTGCTAAATTAATTGTTCCAGTATTTAAGAATTTGTGGCTCTCTAGTATTTCGGTGAGAATGAAGAATTTTCAGTGAATTACTCATGTGCAATGAATTGTTTTTGTTTTTTGGAGGGTTTTTTTGAGTATATTATTTATATTCCTGTTTACTTTTTGTCTTCAAAAACCTCTTCATTAAGTAAGATAAATGCTCTCATGGAACTGGTTTAAAAAAAATGTAACAAGTCTTAAGATGATAACAGCTATAAACAATTTAATCCTCTACAATCTAAGTAAAAATTTTATTGATTTTTTTTTATAGCTTTCTGTAGAAGCCAGAATACGGAATGTTTTAGATGCCCCCCCCCTCCAGCTCACTAAAGAAATCTAATCCAAGAAGGAAATTCATTAATTTAGGTTTCTGAAGTGCTCAGTGTTCAGTACCTGCTTAGGGAGTACCAAGTAATTTTATTCTTATTCAAAGCCAGATATAATTGTGAAGGCAAATTGTTTTTCAGTAGAACCAAATCATTGACCAATTGTCAAAGCCATTGCTGGCAAACTGTAAAGAGTTATTAATTTCTTATGGCTCCTGCTAAGAGTTAAAAGTTAAATGCTTCTTCTGTAATATTTGTACTACTTCTTTTGGAGTTAGAATATCCTAGCTTAGCTTGATTTAATCTTAGATGCCGTGAGCTTTGTATTTTGTTTTTAACTCCCCCCTCCCTTTTTATTATGGACTTCTTTTTTTTTTTTTTTTTTTTAAAGATTTTATTTATTTGACAGAGATAGAGACAGCCAGCGAGAGAGGGAACACAAGCAGGGGAGTGGGAGAGGAAGAAGCAGGCTCATAGCGGAGGAGCCTGATGCGGGGCTCAATCCCATAACGCCGGGATTACGCCCTGAGCCGAAGGCAGTCGCTTAACCGCTGTGCCACCCAGGCAGCCCTATTATGGACTTCTAACACAAAAAAGTATAGAGAAAATTATAAGGAACTCCATTGTGCCCAGCACCTAGCTTCAAAGTTTATCTGCTCATTAAGCCTTCCTTTTTAAAACAATTTTGTATGTATTTTTGAAAAATATCTGACTTACTGTCTGTATACATCAGTTAGTTGTTTTTGAGTATTAAATTGGCAGAACCTCACATAAGGTAATGTGAAAACCTTCTCCTCAAGATAAATAAGAGTAGCTGTCTTTTATTTTTTTCCATAAAATCCTAAAGGCAAGGAATTTTTCTTTTAAAGCTTTAAAGCACAAGCAGAAACTTACTTTTTGCCATCTTATTCCAGTTTAACTTACATGTGTAGAGCTGGAGCAATTCGGACAGATGACAACTGTATTGTATTAAAGGTGAGCTAACTAATTCTCTGTAAACACATGCAAAAGTTCCCCAGTTGTAAGTGTTGAATATAAATATTGGTATTCCCATTTCTTTTTTTTCCTATTTTTTTTTTACTTTTATAACTATGGTATGTGTGCATAGCATAAAATAATATAAAAACACCATGCTTTTCTTTTTAATGGAATGCCATGTAGTTTTGAAAAATTGCTTTTAGATGTGTTTTGAGAGTCAAAGTGAAGTAGTTCTTTTCCTTGTCACACCTTTTTCATTTTTATGGAAATTAGGAGGATCTGGAAGTTGTAAAAATATGTGAAGTTCAGGTGAAAGAGAAAATATATTTTAATCCTTGATTTTCATTAAGTTTGCAACATAGTTTTATAGGAAAGCAGTTCATTAGCTCTGTAGACAAAGACTTTATATCACCCTCATGGCAGATAATCAAAAGACATAATGAAAAAGAAAAAGTAATTAGCTCATGAAAACCATCAACATCATTGTGACATGTCAAAAAAGCAACTAGAACTCAGAAAAACCCAGGTAAGAGACTGGCCCTAAAAGTTACAAGACCTGGATTCTGGTTTCAGCACTCCCACCAGTGACTGACTGCCTTGGGTAACCTTTATTCTTCTGGTGCCTCATGAAAATGGAGGCAATAATATTTGTACATCTATTCCACAGGGTCATTTTGAAGATAACAATATATTAAATATATTAAATGTCTTACTAGCTACAAAGAACAAAATAAGTGTAAATAAATTGATTATGTATCATTTTATGATCGTGAGGTCTCTCATTATAAGTGTACAAAATGAACCTAACAATAAAAGAGCATTAAGACTAATGTTTGCTAGTCTTTGGTGAAGCAAGTCAATTAATTAGAACTGAGGATGCACTAAGTAAACAACATTGTGTAGAGTTCTAAGGGCTTCCATGCAAGTAACCTTGGTTTATTTGCTCAACTGCTCTACCCCTCCTCTTCTCCCTTATTGGTAAACTAGGTTAATAGCATCTTCTTCATATATTAATAATTCATGAATTTATGGTATTAGTAAATGTTAGTAACTGTTCAAAAGAAAATAAGAATAGGCTTTCTTCTTGGAAGCCTAGGGTTGTATTATAAAGCCTACACTAGCCTGATAGGAAATCAGTAGTGAACAATAAAGTGCTAAAATCTATGATAAAGATATAATAGGAACTTAGACAAGAGCAAAGCACAGTTGCTACAGTAGTTGAGGAAGGCTTCCTATAATTATAACATTCAGGTTCCATCTTTGTAGTATTCTTTAAAGTGGGTTCATTAGCCTTAGAAATAGTAAATACGTGGAATTTTTTTCTGAGGACCTAATGTAGATAAATTACCAAGACCAGCACCAAGATTTATGAAGGACCTTAGGAGTAAAATTGGACTAGCAGATACAATCATTCTAGGGAGTGATTTAGAAAACCTAGAAACTGCGATTGATGCATTTTACTCACATTATAGGGAAACTCATGGAATCTGAGTAATGGTAAGATCACTGAATTTTTAAAGCTGTATATTGGTTTTGCAACTGTAGGTATTGATCGCACTCCAAAAATAAAAGTCATCCCAGTCATATTATCCACTAAAGAAAAGATAGCATACTTTTTCTACAGCACAGTTGTTCCTGATTAAACTGCTAGATGTCTTTTATCAGCACCACGCTCTAACCAACTGAGCTAACTGGCCATTTTGCTGGATGTCTTTTAAATAAATAAATACGTAGATGGGACAGTAACCTCAGACATGATTTGTTAGGAATTCTTAAATGTCTTTTATAAGGTTGTACAATAAAGTTTCCATTTTATCCATCACAAAAGCCTGATTAGAGTTTATATTAACGTGCTTTGGTTGTATGATTAGGGTTTAGTGTGCCAGCACAAATGATTAGTATACACTGAACTTTGTTTTTACATTCCAAAAAACCTTCATTCTCTGAAAGTCTTTATTCAAACATTTGATCACTAACATGACTGCCAATAAAAACCATTGAGTTGATTCAGTCATTATATGCTCTCCATCAAACTTTTGCCTTTACCACAAAGCAAATAATTAATTTCACTACCTTCCAGACACTGCCTTGTTTGGTTCGAATGTGCAGTAAGGAGAGATTACTAGAGGAGAGAGTTGAAGGAGCTGAGACACTCGCCTATCTGATTGAACCAGATGTTGAGCTACAGAGAATCGCTAGCATAACTGATCACCTCATTGCCATGCTTGCTGATTATTTCAAGTATCCCAGCTCAGTGAGTGCCATCACTGATATTAAAAGGGTATGTTCTGTTTTTCTTTTCAGCAGCTCAAGCAAGGGATTTTTAAGAAGTTTTTCTTACTGCTCACAACTTTGAACCAACTGATAATTGCAGTTCAAAGCCCTTTTAAATGAAGGAATCTTTTCCCTTTGATAACATAGATGATGTTTTATGGGTTTTTGAATCCAGTTTGTTTCATGTAATTATCAGAAATTTTTCACTAAGCAGGTAATCAGGAAGGAAGAAAATTATGTCCCTAATTCCCAACTAAAACCCCAAAATAGGGGGGTCTCTAAACTGGGTATTGACATTATATCAACATCATCTAATCCTGTTGAGGTTCCCAGAATCATCTCTCTCAGTCTATTCTTGTTTAGGCCAGAAGTATCTTCCATGACAGGGTGTGAGTGGCCTTATTTGACTCTCCACCACTGTCTTTCTCCTTTGCTATCTTTTCTAACGTTTATCATCATTTTCTCTTTACTTGCTTCACTTTTATACTGTGCTTTGGGCCTGCTAATGTCCACTAAAGCACTGTTTAGCCTCTAGTTTGAGACCATCAAGAACGAAACTGTGCTTTTCTCGAACTTTTTCTCAAACTGTAAGTTCCTTAGAATAGTTAGATATTTCTTTTGAGTTTGTTCTTCTCAGCCTATTTGACATATCCATTTCCCTAAGCATAAGAGAACAATATTCAATTAGTGTAAGTTTATTTAAGGAGGTCATGGTAGAGAGAGCATTGCCTCCTAATTAGTAACCAGTACTGTTTCATGAATGTGACTGTATTTTTGATGCCAGTGGTCCCAATGGTAAGTTTTTTTAACTTTTCTCTTGACCTCTCCCATGCCCCTGAGTTCCCCAAAACTTCATTTGGCAGACAGCTGTTCATTTGGCATCTAACACTGAAAACAAAAGGAACTCTTGAGGGTTTATCTTTTTTTTTTTTTTTTAAAGAAAGGGCCCAAAGTAACCTTCACTGTTACTATTTTTAACGTACACTGCCTTCTGTGTATTAAAGTTAATGCCTGCTCTTCCTTCAGTAGTATTGTTCTTCCAGTACAGGTGGTGGGTTACTCTGAACCAGCTACCTTGTCTGTTTTCCCTCTGGCCACTTGTTCACACTGACACAGTATCTCACTGGTATAAAGATACAAGAGTAAGTCCTAACAATGGCCTCATGAACACCTTCAGTTGATCTTTCTAGCAGGGCAAATGGGACACTGATGGACAGGAGAGTGAGGAAACATAGTTTTAAGACCTTGTAGCCTGTACCTGTGTAAATCATTTAACTAGTATCTAGAAGATTATCCTTCTGTTAGGGTTTTTCCATTTTATTTCCATCATAGTAAAACTAGAATAATAATAATTTTTTAAAATGGTCTTTTATACCAAACCTGAATATTCATTTGTTTTGTCATCTTTATTTTTGAGGATGGATTATACAGTGGTTTCTGACCATAAAAATAAAGATACAAGACCCATAGTGAGAAATTCTTATATGTTAATAAATGTGTGATTTTCATGATATATGTTAATCCAAGTCCGTATTCTAATATGTGGTATGACTAGAAAGTACTTAAGACTTTAAGAATAGATATTTTAGAACTTATACATCAAAATGAGTGTTGTATATTGGGGAATTCCTCCCATAATCCATCAGTGCCTGCTTTGATCAAAATATTTTTGGGACTACTGTTGTTGTTTGGCTTTTTTTGTTTTTTTGGGTTTTTTAAAAAAATACTTTATCTGAGAGAGAGAGAGGGAAAGAGAGCACAAGTTGGGAGGAGGGGGTAGAGGGAGAGGGAGAAGCAGACTCCCCATTGGGCAGGGAGCCAGACATGAGACCACGACCTGGGCCGGAGACAGATGCTTAATGACTGAGCCACCCGGGCACCCCTGTTGTTATTTGTTACCTTAAATAATGTTACCCAGCTAGATTTATTCCCCATCTTCGCACACCACAGTCAGTGACAATTAACTTAATGAAACTCTTAGTTGATGAATTTAGGGTTTTCTAGCTAATATGCCACTTAGCTCTTTAGGAAGTTTCAGAAGAGGGTCTCAGAATATTATAAACAATACTTATATCATTACATAAAGGTGAACCTTTCCAAGGCAACTCATTTAGAGTGGTAGTCTTTTGGGTGAATTGGTTATAAAATTATTTGCATTGTTGATATGCCTTATATATTTACTGATTCATATTTAGTCATTGAAAGTGTTGTGAGAACATGCTTCTGTTTCATTTTTGTGATAGTTTAGTGATAAATCAGGTGTACAGAAGAACTGATAACCTAGCCAATTGTGCATGTGGAACGATAGCACTAATTATTTCATACCAAGTAACCTTAAACTTATCAAAAAACCTCTGAACATAAATCTCAGGTAATTGTAATAGATAACATAGTAATGACTGCCATGGTATATTGTTTATTAAGGATTTTCACAAAGGTTTCCCTCTTTCTAAAATCTTGTTAAATGCTGAAATTGGGCTAGCACTGCTGTTAGTGTTTAAGAAAACCTCCTAGAGACCCTGTTGCAGCAGCACTCACATGATCAGCTGTAGTCTGGGGGCTAGAAAGGCCTGAGTGCCTGGTTTTTGAGGAGAGCATTTCAAAGAGCTCGGGCAAGCATGCATCAGTGCCACTAAAGCTACCATCTGGGAGCACTGCATTTTTAAGGGTCACAGGTTCACAAAGACTTTTCATGTACCAGTGTTGAATGTTGTGGTGTTCGCTTTTAGACAGAAGCAGGCTGCACGCATTCGAGGTCTTACTGACACAAACACAGCAAAGTCTCAGTCATATGTGAACACAACCAGAAATAACCAGGAATTCAATGAGAGCATTATTATCTTAAAAAATTTTTAACTCTAGTCAGTTTTATTGAAAATTAGATTTGTGGACTGAGTTGCAATATACCTTTTTTCCGTTCCATAGCTTGATCATGACTTAAAACATGCTCATGAACTCCGCCAGGCTGCATTCAAGCTCTATGCCTCTCTAGGAGCAAACGATGAAGACATCCGGAAGAAGGTGAGTCTGGGAGAGGGGCGTCCCCCAGTCCTGACAGCCAGCAGGCAGGGAGTGACGTCAACCTGAAAGTCGTGGTGAAGAGCACTAACAGTGACTGTTTGAATATAATAAAGCAGAGTGACTAAAGGCATAATTGAAGAATGAATGGGACCCGGATTTGGGGGGTTGTTTGTTTTTAGAACATAGAGTGGCATGGCCGTGCTGGAATGACAAATAACTGGTGTGCTTTTTTCTGTCATTAATATGAATTATTATGTTGCACATTTTTGCATGTGTTCTGATAAAAATCAATTCTAGCACTGTGAAGCTTCAGACACCTTGAAAGATCTAACACTAGAATTGTAAATGTTATTTATGGAAAAACTTTCCAATGCCATTGAGAAATTCAAATCTTTATTGTATATTGTTCTTTGATATGTGGTTTAGTTATGTTTTGATTTTTTTTTTTTTTTGCTACTGTGCAAGTTTGATGTGAATAAAATCTTTGTGGAATAATGATTTTATGTTTAGTGAGTGGTCATCTGAATTTTCCAGTTCCCAAAAAATGTATCGCTGGTCTAGCACCTTATGTTACTACAGCTTAGTCTAACACTGAATTCATGTTCCTTATAGAATAGTTCTAAGCAGGGACTAAAGTAGAGAGATAAGCTCTGATCTGGCTGCCTCCACAAACCAAAAGGCTGGAGATTACCACTCAAAAAAATGCATCATCTACTAAATTTTACACATGGCTTCTAGGAACATCAGTAAATTAATCCACATATTCTGTCTTGATGAATTATAGCAGAAAGAGCCAATTGGGCATTACTTATTGAAACATGGCGATTGATTATATCTCCTGTCTATAGCCCTGTGAGGAAAGTCAATAAGTATTGGGAATTTACCGTGATTCAGAGAAGTACTTTGGGCTTGTAGAAGGAGAAGTATGGAAAAACTGTAGGTTTATTGAAATAAATTGAAAAGGAACCATTATTGAAGAAAATTGAAATAATAGCAGAGAGATTAGATATGTGAGTAGCTTTGATTTAAAAATCAGTGCAAAAAACACAACTAAACTGAATGTTTTCCATGTACCTCAATTTACTTCAGTTAAGAAGTTTTTGACTTGAAGTTTTAGTATAAATATCTATGAAAATCCTTTTTGACACTTCTAAGCTTTCATTTGTTATCTGTTACTTCAAGGCAAACATACTAATCTGATATTCTCTATGTGTAAGGCATGATTTATGGATGTTGATACTGATATGTTTCATTCAGTTTAGGTACGTGTTATATTGCAAGGGAAGACGCTTTTATGGCAACTCATATAGATAAAACATTTTTTAAAAAATTGACATGGACTGTATAACTTAAATACATAATGATTGGGTTTTGGATGGTTATTAGGCCCATTGGAAAGAGAAGTATTTTATCTATTCTTTTAGCTCAAGAAGGCTGTGCCATGGACTGAAAGGGAGATAGATAGATGGACCATAATGGGGGGAAATAGGATGTCCATTTGTACTTCTTTGTACTTTTTTGTTAATAAACTATTGTTTTGGAATTAATGACTTAATTTGTGATATCATGTTCTAGAAATACTTGCAACATAATAGTCTGATCAATAGTCTTTTAAAACTTGTATTCATAATGTGTATAATTTCCTGGTAAGGCTTAAATCCTGATAATTTCTGTAGAAAGATGACAAATAAAGAATAAGTTATAATTATTATAGTTTTTTCTGTGTGGTGAAGAGAAGATACTGTAACGTTCTTATGTAATGGGGATTATATAGAGTTTTTAGAAAGATTTTTACTCCTGGGAAATTAAATGTTTGAATAATTTATAGTTTATAGCAACTACTGAAGAGAGAAATTGTAAAATGGAAAATATAAAATAATTTTGTGATAAAATCTGCATGAAAATGGTTCTTAGGAGTGAAGAATCCTTATTTTCAGTGTATAAAAAATGATAAAATAATATCTCTTCCTTTGAATGCATTTATTTCTATTCCATTTTTTGTCGAAATAATTATCTGGATAGATTTTTATTTACTTTCTCCATGAAATATTTATTTACCTTTTACACATATGCCTTATAAACTTTTATTGTATTCCTTTTTTGTGTAGATTCTTGAAGTACAATGTTTATTATTGTTTTATTTTTTAATGCAATATTTATGCTTGCCAAGATGGAATTTCAGTTCATTGAGTTAATGAGTGGAGATTCTGTGAAAGAAATGTCAAGGACTGTAGACGTGTTTTCTCCACTCCTCCAAACAAAAGCAACAAAAAGGCTTTTTGTTTTAGGGTAAAAATATGAAGTGTTAATTTGGTCTGCCTTTTAAATTAAAAATGGGAATGTAATTCAGTAAATATAGGAGATAACCTATATATATCCCATTGCCCTATAATGGCCAGTTAAAGAAATGAGGCAGAATGAAGGAGAGAAAACTAGAGTAAAGAGGTAGAGACAGGTATACACAGCAATAAAGGAGAAACATACAGGCCTTCTCTCTTCATAGATTTAGTCTATCTTCTTGCTTCTAAAGATTCTAAAGGCCTGCTTTGATTCCATCTCTTGATCCTTGTCTCTGGGCTAGAAAAAATTAAGCTAACGACTGAGCATGACCTGTAGATCAGACATTTACCACTCCTGCATTGGAGCAGTGTTGGTGGATTCCCATTAAATAAACCAACTGTGTAACAGTCCTTGGAACCTAATAAGCACTCAATAAATATTTGTTGAATAAATATAGAAATGAAAATACAGGAACCACACACAGAGTGGCATTTCCTTTAATATGCTTGGATCTTTCTGTATCCTTCTGTGCAGAGCAAAGTTGGTATCCGGATTCCTGGCTTTGCATCCTTAGTCACTCTGTGGCATTCTTATAAATTTCCCTGTTTTCCACAGTGTCCTGTTAGAAAGTGAAGGAGGGTGGACAAGTTTTGCAGGTGAGAGTGGGAAACATTACTCTTGGCTGTGACATAAAGAGGGAGAAGCCTAAGAAAAGATGAAGGATCACTGACCTTGACAACAGATGTGGCCTGGCCATATTCAACTTAGAATAATTCAGTGATTTTGGTTGGAGAAAGCAAGGGCAGAGGCAGCAATTGAGAGCTCGGTGGAAGAAGGGTCCAGAGCACGTTAGCAGTAAGTGCACTGACAGCAATGCCATGTGAAGATTAGCTGTAGTCTCTGCCATGGGCCAAGTCTAGTTTCTAATGATAGCCTTTGCCACAGGTTAATGCTGACTAAGAAGCATATGATCAGTTAATGGGACAGTAACAAAAGAAAGAAGTTAAGATACCTAAGATTATTTCAAATACTGGCATCCGCCATCAAAACTCCAGTCAGTGGTTAAGTCCTGCAGAGGCAGCAGTGGCAAACAGTCCTGTAATTGTGAAGCCAATTCCTTTATAATAAAAAATTGCTCTGTGAAGACCATCACTTGATTGATACCTATTGATCATCAATTAGGTTGGAAATTTAAAAGGATTGTTTCGCTTTTACTCTCTCCAAGGAACTAGTAGAATTTATCAGAAAGTGTAAATTGAGGAAAATTAGAAGTAGTAAATATAAATTAAAATTCAAGGAAATTAATAAACTTAACATGATGTGATTTTACTTTTGATAAAAATAAGACGCATTACAAATGTTAAATGTAGTACTATTGTAGCCTTTGCTCCTTTGAGGTATTTGACTGATGGAGCCTTTCAGAACGTTTTCCTCTTGTATTTTGAGTACTTATATTTTAGCTGCAGATCCCTGTTGAGGAACTAGAATGTAAGCTCCATGAGGGCAGGGATTTTTTGTGTTTTGCTCATCACTCTATTCCCAGCATCTACAACATTGTCAGGTGCGTAGTTGGCACTTAATACATATTTGAAGAATGAATAGATGAAAAAAATGAATGAAGAAAATGAACAAATAGACAAATGGATGAGTGAACCATATTGCAAAATTGCATTATTAAGCACCCTTAATGCAATTATATATGGGCCTTTCTGCATTGAGAACTTACATAACTTTATTAGCAGTTACACAGATATGTGAAGAGACGAGCTTTAAAATACAAGAAATCTATATCTGATTATATAGGGAAGGGGTTTCACAATATTTAACATAGAGAAAATGCAAGAAACTCCCATTTTTCAAAAGGCAGACAATCCCAAGGGTGTGTCTTCTCACTTTGATAATAGATCGAAGAGAACGTGTTTCATGGTATGGTAGTTGTTTAAGTTTGAAATGATTTTTACCATTATTTCTTAGGGGTTTTTTTGCTGTTTAAACATATGAGTTTAAAAAATTTATAACATTCACAAGTGTGAATCTGGATCAATTTTTTTTTCCCGTAGAGATAAAAATATGATTTGGTTTTTAAGAATTAGCCTGACTCTTGGGAATCAGCCTATTCTGTAAAGTAATATACATCTGTATAAAATATTATCTCCCCTATTAATGAATGTCAGATTTTTAAGATGAGTAATTTGATTCTACGTAGATTGATTGAACTTCCTACATTGTATAAACATTGTCCAGTGGGGGAGGGAAAGCAGAAGTGAGATAAAGAGCAGTAAAACACAGCCTTAAAACTCAGCATTTATAATAAAACCTCAGTAAGTCAGAGGAAAGAAATGAGCAGTAAGAATTTGCTAGGGGCTCAAAGAATTATTGGGAACCAATTAAAGTGGACATGGTGATATCAATATAGCTATCCTTGAATCAATTTACAAATTAATAATTTAATATTTTTGTTATTTTTAATGTTTTCTAAATGCCTTTTATATTTTCAAGAATTGAAGACATGAAGTCTTAAGTTTTTGTTTCTTGTGGGGGGAAAAATCATCCAGTTACAGGTGTTTTACACGATAAATGTGAAGAAAGTAGCCAAGGGGGAGATGTTTTTTCTTTTCCCAACTGAACAGTGGGTTTTTTGTTTTGTTTTGTTTTGTTTTTAAGGCAGAGAAAAATAAGAAAGGAAAAGGAAAAGAAGGATAATTTGTCTCCCACCCTCTTTTCCCCAGCAAAGGAAGTTATATCTGCAGGGTCATTGTGAGAATGAGATCTAATGTATTTAAAATATTTAGCAGGGTGCCTGTAGGTGCTCAATAAATGGAAGCATTTGTTAGAATATCTTAAATGACTTCATTGGATGATTAAAAATAAATATGTATTTTTAAGTGTATTAGAAGAGCTGAACAGCATTGGAGTATAAATAAAAACAAAGTTTGCAATGAAGATACTGATGTTTATGCTATAAATTTCCAAAACTATTATTCATTTAAGTAAAAAGAATATTTATACTTCAGAAGCATAGGCCCTTTCTTTAGTTTATCTCTCATTAAGCATAAGATGTATTTTTACTCTTATATTTTAAAACATATTTAAAATACTGGTTTTTAAAACTTGATGCTATAGCATGTTCTCCAAAGCACCAAATCTAATTTTTTCCTGGAGTTAAGTAGAATATTACAATATAAATCAATAATTGTTTGAAATCTTAGGTAACAGCTGTCTTTAGAAAAGTGAAGAGGCCAAGTTTTGCCTGACTTTGGTTATCTAAAAGTACTGCTGTCCATTGTTGCCTCAGATGTCATTTCTCCAAAGGGTCATCATTTGTATCAAATCATATCCCAAATATATATGTTCAAATTTTGAAAAATGTAAATTCTTCTGTATTTTACAAGATTTTAAAATATATTTATAAATACAGGTCAGTTTTTCCTAATATCTTTCTGCTGTGAAAAACTTGCTTAAGCATTTCGCCTGTGAACATTTTTATGATTGGTTGTAGCTTGATTTTATTACTAGTTGGTTTTCTAGGTAACGGTATAATTATACCATGAATTTATATTTTTAAATATTTTTGCAAAGTTCAGTAATTTTAATGGTCATTTAAAAGGCACAGTGTCAGAATTCTGTGTGTGTTTGTCTCTGCCATGAAATCAGGCAGATGGAAGGAATTATTTCTGAGCCTTAGCATGCATGTTGAAACAAAAGCCTGAAACGAACATTTTGAAGGTTTTCAACGGTACCACAGAAGTGGCACCCTTCAGAACTTGGCTTTGCTACTGAATAATAGCAGATTTGTGCAGAATTCAGAATTCCATGACTTAATCTGTGGTTAAATTGTTAGTTATCTTCTTAAGGCTAATCTACCAAAGAATTTTAAATGAACTCTGCAAGTCTTTAATGATGGTAAGTATTTTTAAAGAGTTAACCATGACGGTACCAGGTTTTGCTACTTGCCCACAGTATTGAGACCGTTGGCCTTCAGCATACTGAAAGAAGCAAACCTGGGAGTGATAATGCTATATACATAATAGAGGTATTTATAAAATCAAGTAATGAATTTTTATTTCAGAGTTTCATTAAATGGAGACATAAAATTGAATATTATATTATTGTGTTATTATAGTTTCATAAACCATTGAATTATAATTCTTGTTCTCAAAATGTCAAGTACAAGTTGGTTAGTTTGTTGTTTACAATCTAAGACAGATATAAACCAAGAGATGGGTTAAAATATGATCTTTATGAGATTTGTAGAACTAAAATTAGTGACTGAGTTGGGTTTTCAGAATGTTCTGTCTGGAAATGAATGAAATGTTTGGGATGATATAATATTTGTGGAGTAGTAGACCTTGAGAAAATTGAGTTTGTGATGGGGAACGAAGACCATTGCTACTACACCTTTCCCTGTGATTATAAATGCTAGCACAGAACTTGGCAAACTATACCTGTAGGTACTTAGTACTTATGTAATAATTCTATAACCTGCCAGTTCAGAATGGTTTTTGCATTTTTATATGGTTGGTGGGAAAAAAATCAAAAGCATATTTCCTGACATTTGAAAAGTAAATTAAATTCAAATTGATGTCCTAGAGGGTTTTTTCTCTACTTTTCGTCAGCTTTATTGAAGTATAATTGATAAAATGTTCATAAGGTTTTATTGGAATATAGCCATGTTGATTTGTTTATGTGTTGCCTGTGGCTGTTTTGCACTACAGTGGCAGGTTGAATAATTGGTGACACAATCTTATGCCACAAAGCCTGAAATATAAGTTTGCCCACCCTGTGCTAATAATGCATAGATAAATATAAATGACCGTAAACCAGTTTGGTGAAAAACTGCGTTTCCTGTTTGACTCTTTGTAATGAACTATAGAAAGAAATGGGGCCATAGCAAAGCCAGGGAAGGAAGAGATCAATTATCTAACTTCCTGAGAGAGAGGCATTATCAAGTGTTGATGATATGACATTGTCACTGGATACTTTTCTACATGCCGATTCCCTTGTTTGAATGATTTTGGCATATAATGGACCCCAGACAAATTGGATAATAGCTGTACATTGGGTTATGGTAGGAAACATTATTAGGTTCTGTGTATTGGTTAGCAAAGTTACCTGAATAAGATTTTTCACCATGCCAAAGAGAAAGAGAAATATCCAGTTCATGTATTAAGCAAACATCTATTCAACCTTTGTTATGACATACGAAGCAATGGGTTCCGTGGTATGGGGGCATGGAAAAATTATATAACTCAGATATGAACATCAAGAGAGCATCTGTTTAGAAAACCTTGTTTTAACATAACTGCTACCATTTATTGAGCACTTACTAAGTGCTAGACATGGTGCTAGGCATTAGCACGTTATCACCCGTAAATCTCATATAACCCTGTGAGATAGCTGTTGCAGATCAGAAAATAAGCAATTTGACCAGGACACCCAGATAGTAAGTGGTACCACCTGCATCATATCCCAGTCTCTGACTCCAAAACCCATGCTGTTAACTGTTACTTTACTCATGTAAAATTAAATACCATTACTCGAGCCAAATTATGGTATGAAATGGCAAGAAAATTCACGGGAGAATGTGCGATAGTCAAAGTAGTTGAGAAAGAAAATGCTGTGAATTGAGAGAACTTAATAGCTTTTATTAGCTGGTTGCAAAGCATTGGATTCCGAAAATGTGTCTCAAATAGTTTTTGGTACAAAGTAGATAGTGAGATGCTTTAACTGTTCCCATTTATTCATCTGGCATTTATGATACGGACCTCCTCCTGTGTGTCCAGGATTGAAGAAGACTGGTGTGTACCTTTTAGGAGCTCATAATTTAAAGTAGTTAAGGAAGTGAGACAGTAAATTGCTATGTAGTAATTCCAGGGCCTCGTGTGCAATAAAAAGTGCTGTCCACATTGAAAGCCAGTTTTGCTGTGATCAGTACAGCCAGCTATGATTAAGATATGGCTGTAATTTTAGCCCATTATGGGTGAATCTGGAAGAGTCCATCCCTTATATAATAGTCTCATCTAAAATAAGAGTTTATTTGAAAACATTCTCACCTTCTTCCAAAATATTAAAATAAGTTGTTTCAGAAGTTTGGACTCTGAGAAACAAACTGAGGGCTTCAGAGGGGAGGGGGGTGGGGAATGGGATAGGCGTGATGGGTAGTAAGGAGGGCACGTATTGCATGGTGCACTGGGTGTTATACGCAACTAATGAAGCATCAAACTTTACATCGGAATCCGGGGATGTACTGTATGGTGACTAACATAATATNGACATAATATAATAAAGTTTTGACCCACAGAATGAAGGATCTTCATATCTCTCTTCTACATCAATTGGAAATGTTTTCCTAAGGGCACTGTTTAGATGTGATTACATTATAAACTAATGTTTTAGAAGCATCCAGAATGAATGATGTCATAGAGGTACTGTTTCAGCATTTTATTTTGTAGATAGCTTCCTTATAGAATAGCTTTAAACTTAAGGCAACATTTTGAAATCCTTGTCTTCTTTTAATAGTTATCCCTTGTCAAACTACAGTGTTTGTAACCAGAATGTAAACTCCATAGAAGCAGTACCTGGCAAATAGTAGATGCTGCGCTTGTATTTACTGAATAAATTGTGTATGTCTGAACATGAAAATTCGGCCAGCCAACCTACAGGATAATTAAGACTGTTGCATGCATAGCTGTGTATAGAGAGGAGTAGGCACTGAGCAGGGCCATTGTGTTGCACAGTTCTTGGGGCAGTGTGTCATTCAGATCCCTTGAAAACAGTAAAAGGTGGAGAGGAAGTTTCTAGTCCTATTATTTAAAGTAATTTTTAATGGCTTTTTTATGTGCTGAAATGAAAGAATTCAGTTATCTATGTTCTGTTCTGCCATTAAGCTGATGATTAGCTTTAAAAATTGAACTTTTATATGCAGAGAAATATTTTTTGATAAAGTGTTGATCTATTTTTAGACATCATAAGTATTTCTGACACAGTGTGTTTGGTTTTAGGGGAAGGAGAAGTTGGACCAACTTCTTTCCAAAGTGTAGAAAAGTTTAGAACTTTGAGTATTCTTCCTAAACATTTAACATAAGTGAACATTTAAGTTGCTTAGCTATTAAGAAGATAAAAGGGTCCTGAGGTAGAAATTACAAAATACCACTTAAAGAGACCTAAAAACAAGAACAAAATCTAGAAGCTTAAGAATGGGCCCACCATAATAATGCTCTCCTCTTTGTTCTCCACTCCCAAAGAGAAGTGATACCATTCCCATTAGGCCTGTAAGAGGGTTAGCTGTTAATTTAATTCAGTGCCTTCAAGAAAAAGGACCAAAAGGAGGCCCTGTAGATCAACTCTTAGGATGTTTTGTCTTTTACTTCTCTGGCTGAGAGAAGTAACTATTTCCTCCCACCCCTTGTGTCCCAAGATCATGGAGTTAGAGAAATTTGGTATGAACGTGGGAGTGGATAGCAATGGAAGACTGAGAGAAGGGAGGAAATACTTTGTAAAATGTTTACTGAGACTCAGGAATATAATGGGTTGATGAGTTATTTGTCCTAAGAGAAGCTGTATATCTTTTCGAAAAAAAAGAGGCTTTGGTAAAAAAAACTACCCTTTATTTTAAAACTATTTGCTTGAGGAAAATGTCAAAATCTTACATTGGAGCAATGGCAAAGATATTATGTGGAATAGACTGTGAGTGGGAAAGCCTACAGTTCTCATCCAGAACAGATGGGGCTTATGGCCTGAGAACAGTAGAATATTAGTTCTGTTTAGTTAGCATCTATGGAAGCTAGATGCTGATTCTAGAATGGAGATCAAATCATCAGGGAATTGAATTGAAGAGTCAGTGAAACTCACTGTTGCGGCTTTTTTCAGTGTTTCCTTGGCTTACCTTTTCTTCACTGGCTTCCATTCTCTCCGACCTTTGCATGTTTACCCTTAACCAAAGTTGAATCATTGATTTGTTATTTTCTCTCTTTGGAGGCCCTGTGAGTTGTGCCTGGTTTTTTTTTTCCCCTTTGTCATTTCAGTTTATTAATGATGAGCTCTCCTATATGGCATACTGATTTTTATTGGCCTAGGATGTCAGTATATAGGCTGTAGTTTCCACAGCACTGATAACTTTTTCTTTTTTTTTAAGCACTGATAACTCTTTATCTACTCCTTTTCCCCAGTTTTCCAAGTCAGATCTCAATTTTTAGTTACTAAGGCTAAGCAAAAATCTCATCCTTAAACACAGCAATTGGAAGGGACCTTACACTAGAAGTAAGAAAACCCAGTGGAGCCCTGCCACTGCCCCAGTTTGCTTGGAGAACCTTTATCAATGACTTAATCTTCCTGAATTGCAGAGACCTCATTGATGAACTAAAGAAGTTGGATGAGTTTATTTTTAAAACCCCTTAACATTATTCAGCTAAAAACTTAACCATACATGTATTTAATTCCTTCGGATAGTTATGTCTGCTGCCATCAGTGGCGTTGAGAAGAATGCAGTAGGGGAATTGGGTTCCCAGGTGAACATCTTTAGGAGCAAGCATTGCAGCTGCCCCTTACTTGATTCGTGGAAGGCCATGTGCTATTGGGGTGTGTTTGTTTTGCTTTTTTGTTTTAATAAAGGAATTGGTATAAGGATGTACTTAGGAATCAGAAATATTAAGTGCATTTCCATGATGTACATGGCATCATGTCTTTTAGTTAAGTATTTTGTGGTAAAATCAGTATGGTCACTTCCTAAAACCTAGGGAAAGTTTGGTTTTCCATTTTTAGGCGTGGATCCCGCCTCAGGTTCCTATTGATCATACTCAGGCTACCAAATAAGCTGGTGTACGTGCTTATCTCACTCTAGCATCTACCTTGTTATCTCATAACCCCCCCCTTCCTCCCCAGCCTCTACCCTGTTTCTGAAACCAGTCTCTCTCTTTTTTTTTAATATTTTTTTTTATTGTATTATGTTAGTCACCATACAGTACATCCCTGGTTTTTGATGTAAAGTTCCATGATTCATTAGTTGCGTATAACACTCAGTGCACCATGCAATACGTGCCCTCCTTACTACCCATCACCAGTCTATCCCATTCCCCCACCCCCCCTCCCCTCTGAAGCCCTCAGTTTGTTTCTCAGAGTCCATAGTCTCTCATGCTTCATTCCCCCTTCTGATTCCTCCCCCTTTCTTTATCCCTTTCTTCCCCTACCAGATCTTCCTAGTTCTTATGTTCCATAGATGAGAGAAACCGTATGATAATTGTGTTTCTCTGCTTGACTTATTTAACTTAGCATTATCTCCTCCAGTGCCGTCCATGTTGCAGCAAATGTTGAGAATTCGTTCTTTCTGATAGCTGAGTAATATTCCATTGTATATATGGACCACAGCTTCTTAATCCAGTCATCTGTTGAAGGGCATCTCGGCTCCTTCCATGATTTGGCTATTGTGGACAATGCAGCTATGAACATTGGGGTGCATATGGCCCTTCTCTTTACTACGTCTGTATCTTTGGGGTAAACACCCAGTAGTGCAATGGCTGGGTCATAGGGTAGTTCAATTTTTAACTTTTTAAGGGACCTCCACACTGTTTTCCAGAGTGGCTGTACCAACTTGCATTCCCACCAACAATGTAGGAGGGATCCCCTTTCTCCACATCCTCTCCAACAATTGTTGTTTCTTGCCTTGTCTATCTTTGCCATTCTAACTGGCGTAAGGTGGTATCTCAGTGTGGTTTTGATTTGAATTTCCCTGATGGCTAATGATTTTGAACATTTTTTCATGTGTCTGTTAGCCATTTGTATGTCTTCATTGGAAAAGTGTCTGTTCATATCTTCTGCCCATTTTATGATTTGTTTATTTGTTTCTCGTGTATTGAGTTTGAGAAGTTCTTTGTAGATCTTGGATACCAGTCCTTTATCTGTGGTGTCCTTTGCAAATATATTCTCCCATTCCGTGGGCTGTCTCTTAGTTTTTTTGACTGTTTCCTTGGCTGTGCAGAAGCTCTTTATCCTGATAAAGTCCCATAAGTTCATTTTATCTTTTATTTCTCTTGCCTTTGGAGATGTGTCGTGAAAAAGGTTGCTCTGGCCGATGTCATAGAAGTTGTTGCCTATGTTCTCCTCTAGAATTTTGATGGATTCCTGTCTCACATTGAGGTCTTTCATCCATTTGGAGTTTATTTTTGTGTATGGTGTGAGAGAGTGGTCAAGTTTCATTCTTTTGCATGTAGCTGTCCAATTTTCCCAGCACCATTTATTGAAGAGACTGTCTTTTTTCCACCGGATGTTTTTTCCTGCTTTATCAAAGATTAGTTGCCCAAAGAGCCGAGGGTCCATTTCTGGGTTCTCTATTCTGTTCCATTGGTCGATGTGTCTGTTTTTGTGCCAGTATTTGCTGAATTATGGCTGAGGAATCTCCAGCCAAAACCATAAGGCAGAACAACTTCAAGCTTCACTTGACATTGCTCTTATATTCTGGAAAGACCTAAGATCCTTTATAGGGGCTAGTACTTGGCTCTCTATCATTATCAAGGCTTTGTAGCACAGAGCTGGGGCTGTTGAAAGGCACCACAGAGAACATGTTTTATTGTGCTTGGCTTTCCAACCCAGGTCTAAAAAGTTATCTGGTGCTCTGTTAGACCTTCAGTGGGTCAGAGATCTATGGCAACAGCCACTGCCAACTCCTTTTCAGCTGACCTGAAAGTTTTTTCTCTGAATGTGATTCCAGACCTTTCTCTGCCTCATAATCACATTTGTATATCTTTATTTTGGTCAGTGTATTCACTATACTGCTCCTTTTATCCCTGCTCAGATGGTCTCAAGAATACAAAACCAGTTTGATCTTGTTGCTCATTCACATAGCCTTTCAAGATACCTTTTTGGATTGGAATCCTAGGTTCACATTCTGATTTTGCATTATTTTCACCCTCTTTCTCCCAGACTGGTATCTTGATGGAGAAGGTGGACCAGTCATTCTAGTAGTGGGCTTTTCAGGGTTACTAAAGCCCCTCCACAACAAATTTGGATACAAATCCAGGCCTCCTACTTGCAGACATTTTGATAGACTGTAACCTAAGAAGGGTCACCTTGTGCCAGAAAGAGAAAATAGCTCCAATTAGTCCTACTGTTTTATATCCTAAATCAGGGGAAAGGTTTATCAGCCAATTTTATAGCTATTCTCCAACTCCAAAATACCAGCCACCACACCCCCAGGAAACTTAAAGCATGAAGCTCTGCTCTAATGTTATAATGATTGGCTGCTAACATAGTTCTCCACTATCTCCTGGCCTAAGCCTCAGTATTCTGTGGGATGGTCATTAATGGCCGTTTCCCAGCCATTCTGAGAATAGATGTTTTTCCCACTTACCTTTGTAGACACTTAATTCACTCTGTCTGCCTTAAGCCCTATGGCCCCTGTCATTCCTAAAGTGCTTTTGCTAACATTGATTCAAGTGCCATAGCACTCATTCAGTTGTTCATTGCACTTGCTTAACCTACACTGTAAGTTTGGTGGGAACAAGGGCTTTCTCCCTCACCATTTTATCTTCAAGTTTTAAAGCTGTGCCTAACGTTCAGTGGGCGCTCAGATATTCACTGAATAAATAAATGTGGGCATGTAAATAGGAACTGTGCCCTATTTGCCCTTAGACTTGCCTGCTCCCTAATTTTTGACCCTTTATCTAACTAGACCTGTAGTATGTCCTCTCTTCTACTCTACTTTCCCATATTGCTTCTGAATAACGTGATAGTTTTGCCCAGACAAACATGATTTTAATTTACATGCTGATTACAAATGATTGGAGGCAGAATAATCATTGCTGTATCCTTTCGTTTTACTGAAGGCTCAGGGAGGTCAAGTGAGACAGGATTATAGAGCAAATCTATATGCCTAATGATTGCTACTCTTGTCCTGTCCCTTGGCAGATTTACATCTTTGGTTGGATGTGGTCAATAAACATTATCCAGAAGCTTCTTTAAATTCTTGCCCATACCCAGGTTTCCTAAGCACCTGGAACCAGTCTAATAGCATTTCTCAGCTCTTGGAGAGTAATCTTGGGTTCCCACCTCCCACCACCACCACTTTATTCTTGGAATAAAGAATTTTAGATTAGGGAATATCAAGCTGATTTTAAAGTCCCAGCATTGTCATATTTGTCTAGTGAGATATGAGCGGAGCCTTGAGACATGCGTCCATTTAAGGAGGGGAAGGGGTGAGAGGACTATAGCTTAAAGAGGTTAAATTTGGGGCACTCTGTCTTTTAAGTTGAGGTGAAAGTAGGCAGTGGGGCAGGGCAAGAAGGATCCAGCAGGATGGGCAGAATAAAGATGCAAGAAAGAGGTATGGAAAGTAGTTTCTGTATCAAGGCGGAAGGGCTTTGAGCTTGAAGTACCCAACTTCAACAAAGAGTGAAGAAGAGAAATATGGAGACATACTAGTGAGAAGAAGGAAGTTGAGACAACTTGTGTCCGAGGAAGAAAGCAAGGCCCCTGCAAAAATGAGGTAGGCACAGAGGGACTTAGGGCATGAGGTGGGGGGAGGAATTTGAAGTAGGAAGTAACCATCCTGGGAGCTAGGGGATGCTCATGCGGATGAGTGCAGGGCTGGTGGAGCAGCAGTGATGGTCCCGCCAAGGTGGGATGGCGTAAGCTGAGAGCAGGCTGCCAGGTTTGGTGACTTCCACTGTAGTATCAGTGGTTTGAACTAGAATGTGTGGTAGGAGGACAGTGATTTGGTGAATCTCTACTAAGTGAGCAAAGCATACGGGTCAGGGAGCAAGGTCTGTGAGGGTCAAGAGTAGATAAACAGGAACTACGGGGCTAAAAGACCATGAGGACTGAGTGATGTGCATAAAGGTAAGGGTGAGATTAGACTTGGTCTGGGGAGAGGAGTAGATCAATATGTAAGTTTTCTTTTGTCACTTTGGAACCTGCAAATCACTATATAAAAATTACCATTCCTGCCCTATAGCTAAAGTGTGGCTCCATGTTCTTAATAGTTTTTTTTTTTTTTTCCTCCCCATCACTGTTAATTTCAGCACTGTGTTTTAGCTTCCCATTTGGCTTGACCATCTGGAGATTTCCCACCCTCTCCTGTTCTGAAGTCTGCCTTCTAACTCCTTTCATTTTAGTCTAGGTCAGTGATCCTCAGCCTTGGCTGCACGCTGGACTCTACGTGAGGAGCTTTAAAAAAAAAAGTGGGTGCCTGAGCCCCACTCCACAGAATCTGATTTAATTGGCCTGGGATTTTTTTTTTTTTTTTTAAGCTACCCAGGTGATCTTCCCACGTGTTCTCCCAGCTAGGTGTTTTCCAGGTGGAAGTAATGACTCCCATTAACGTGTCACTCATGTTGGGGACTACCCTGTGAACACAGGAGTACTTCTCTAACTAGGGTCGTATTACAAGCATGGCCAAGTATCAGGACTCTGGAGTCAGATGCCTGGGTTCCTCTCTGCTTTGTGATCCCAGGCAAGCTCTGTATCATCTAGAACCTTCAGTTTCCTAATAGGCTGATGAGAATAATCATAATAATGCCTGCAAAAGGGTTAAATCAGATAATGTAATATGCTTCTTAGCACAATGCCCAGCACGTAGATGTACTTAACAAATGTTAGTTATTTTGTTAACATTCTGGCTGTGATTGTATTAGCTTTTTTTCTAATAGGTGGTTTTTCTGTAGGACCACACAAGTTAAGCTTAATTTCTTCCACACAGTATGTATTTTGTATCTATACATTGCTTAATGAAGGAAAATTGTAGGCTATCTTGTTTTTAAATTAAAAAAAAAACTTTGTGACTGTAGTGATTACATGTAACAGGACTTAGTGTTACAGTAAAAAGATGGCAAGGGTTACTTTTCTAAATATTTAGCATGGTTTCCATTTGCTTGGTAAGAAAATAGCCACAGGGTGCCTCTGTCAGAAACCCACAGATTTCATTTCATAAGGGGCTGAGTGTGAAACGTGATTTTTCTAGAATCTCACTCTGGCAGGAACCTCCCCAATGATAATTCAGTTACATCTTTTACTTTTTCTCAGTACTGTTCATGTGACACCTCTGCAATATTTATGCTATGTAGTTATTGTTTTAAGTATTTTAAAAAATAAAGAAACATAATCTGCCCCTTCATGCCTGTCATTCAATCTGGCAAGTCCTTAGTGGGTAGTCCTTCCTTTCGGATGAACTGTCTGCCCCTACAACAAAATGATTATTCCAGAGGTAAAAACTCTTGCTAAAAACAACATTAAACTTCTAATGGATGTTAACATACTTGCATTTACAAGCAGTGAAATTTGTCCTCTTTGTGTTGTTATTTATGCAGCATTAACCTTTTTCTCCAGATCATTGAGACTGAAAATATGATGGACCGAATTGTGACTGGCTTGTCTGAGTCTAGTGTCAAGGTGCGGTTAGCTGCCGTCAGGTATGAGCTTTAAATGGTCTGAATAAAAACCCTTTGCCGTGTGTTTAACCTGTTTCCTTTCCGGACCTTCACCAAGTAAGCGCAGAATCCAAATGTTACTCGAAAGTATTCTCAGGTGAACTTATGCAGTGTATAACATCATTTAGCAGAGAAGCTAGCCTGGAAAGCCCATGAAGTCCTGAAGTAGTTGAATTAACACTGCCTATAGATATACTTGAAGCGCATATTAGTAATTAGTGAAATTCCAAGCAGTGTGTTTGAAAAGTAAAAGTTTTGGCTTCTTTTGAAGCTAATTTTGATTATTCTTTGTAGATGTTTGCACAGTTTATCTAGATCTGTGCAGCAGCTTCGAACCAGTTTCCAGGATCACGCTGTGTGGAAACCTTTAATGAAGGTAAGAAGAAAGCAGCAAGTAGCACCCATTCCCACAGAGCCTTTATAGTGAGCCGAGGTGCTGACAGCACTCCTGGTCTAGGAGTATGACTAGTTTTTGTGTGAAGGATTTTGGATGTTTATCTCCTCAGATCTGATATTTTAAGCATCTTTAGACCTGCAGAACGTGTTTCCAAGGTCAGCATCTCAAGCGTGACAGGGAAGCAGATGCCTAGTTTTCTTTTATTAAATAAAACTTTAGTTACTCATCTGATCTCCCTGTGTGTTTGGTCTTACACTTTAGGCTTCATCCAGAGTCTTTAATTTTTAGTTATAGAAAAGAAAGGAATCAGTCATTTAGGGGGTATAACCTGTTCTTAATCTTTTGGCAATCCCTGGGTATTTTTTTTTACCACAATGTTATCTCTTATTTCTCAACACGAAAATAACTTCTTCGGTATTATGTCTTTCCTTGAGGGCCAAAAAAAAAAGTGGTTTAGGTCAAATAAATCTGAATCAAGACTTAGATGAGGCATTCGGTTGCTGCTAATATTATCCCCTGATACATTACAGAACCGTGGGTCAACTTGGTCTCCATCTTTTTTTTTTTTTTTAAGTGATCATACACACCTTGCATTTAATCAACAGAAATTTTTATTTAAGGTTTTCGTTTTGGTTTTTGGTTTTCATTACCTACTGTGAAAACCTCTTAGGTGGAGTGAGGCTACCAGAATTTTTTTACTACAGAGCACTTGCCCTCATCTTAAAGCTTCAGGTTACAGTGTGGGCATCATTGTGGTAGAAAATAGTCAGAGGAGGCTTCAGGCAAGAATAATATGAAGTGGGCTTTGAAGGAAAAAGGAAGGCAGGAAGATTTTCCAGAGAGAGGAATAGCATGAGCAAAAATACTACATATGGTCCATGAAGGAAGCATAAGGATGTCTTCATGACTATAATAGAAGGGGTGTGGGGTATGATCACCGGGGGAAAGAGCGAGACCAGTGCTCTCTTTAGGAAAGCTATTTTGCTATGGGCACTTTTTCTTGTTTTAGATCACACCTTTTGCATAGCAATGTAATCTGGATTTATTGATTCTGTTCATTCAAGATTTTTTTAAATGCTTCCTAGTTCCCAAAATAACTTCCAAACATTTCGTCTGGAGCCATTTTCTCTAATTGCTCAGCTCAGTACCCCTGTATCATATGAATCAGAAATGGGGCAACATATTGTTTCTACCTAATTCTACCTAGACACAGGTTTAGTGAGCAATCTAGAAGGATTTTGTACACTTGGGTACATGTGAGTATAGTTACTATCAAACTACTACTTTGTTGCACAAAGTATAGTACTAAAAGCTTGAGCTTGGAAGTAAATCAGTGATATATTTCAAACACCTTTAGGTTTCTCTTAGTTTAAGGCTGTTTGCATGTCTATTGATTTTTTTCCCCTTTTGCTTTGCCATGTTTTCAACTATTGGTTAGCATACTACGGAAAAGTAGGCATTAGATTTTAATTAAAAATTTTATTTGTGATTATTTTTTTCCTTATTTTGGTAAAATTCTATTTGGTCAGTGTTAGATGTGAGCTTCTGAATTTCAGTGTTATATCTTATACCGTGTTGAGTAAATGCTTTTAAAATTTTTGTAGAATCTGTTCTGTTTTAGTTTATCATTAAGTGTTATCTCATTTGAAAATAAAACTTGATAAAAGCACATTAATCTCTATGTAACAAGAAGTAGTATTTTTAAAGCGAATTGTATTAAGCAAAGCAATGTTTTAAAGCCTTGGTAGGCACTTGCTTATTTCAAACAATGATTCTAAATAGTATAATTTTGGAAAATGATTATTTTTCTTAATTCACAAACATTCATTGAGCACCCCTTTTGTGCAGTGCCATTCAGTTGACATGGGCCAGGATAAATTAGACCATAGATTAGTCCGTCAAGAAGCTTAGATTTGTTAATAGAAAAAGAGATTGGCATGGCTGCACAAAGAATTTGAATAGTAGATAGTAATAAGGGTCCCAGGAGAGGTCAGAAACAAAAGGCTGGGGATATTCAGTGGAGGACAGAATGACTTCTGACTGAAGGGCTTCAAGGAGGCTTCTGGAATGGGGATGGCCTTAAAAAATGGGTAGGGTTTGTACCTGAGGGATAAAGGAAGGGCAATGGAAGGGAAGGGTTATATGATCTCAGAGGGGGTTGTGGGAGACACAGATGTCAGGATGCATAGTATATGAAATTTGATCTTCGTCAATTAGCTGACAGTTTACAGGAGAGTTAAAATGCAGGACAACTATTTCTGTTTTGTAATTCTTGCTTATTCTTAACTTGAGAACTTCAAACTTGATTTAGCTGAAGAAAGCAGGTCATACATTGAACTCTGAAGTTTTTTGTGATGATCCATTTCCAGTTTGTATAACAAGAGCTTGAAAGATTCCTTTTGGGATCATGAGTCTGATTCTGAGCCGATCCCAAGTGCACAGGATTTAGTTGAAGCGGACATTGCATTTAAGTGGTGGTGTTTATGAAGGCTTCACTCTTAGAAACAACAGGTTCTGATAATAGCTAATGGTGACTAACATTTGTCATTGTGCTATGTTGTCTTCTGAGTTGAGAGTCCATGGCAGTTAGTTTGCTATATACCTAGTATGTGCCTGATGATAACAATCACAACAATAAATTACCTTTGTAAAAACTTTATTTTTATAGCCATTACCGTGTGCCAGTTACTGTTCTAAAATCTTTTCATATCTTAATTCTTACAACAATATCATCATCCCTATTTTATAGCCAAGGAATTCATACACTTCATATTTGAGCTGAAATTTGCATTCAGGAAGTCTGTGTTCTTTACTCCCATGTTATATTGCTTCCCTTAACATTCACCATATCACATTTAATCTTAAAAATTCCTGTCAAGGAGGTGCTGTTTTCTTCAATTCAGAGACTCAAAGAGGTTAAGAAATATGCTTAAGTTCAAACAACTAGTAAGTGGAGAGGAGGGTGGGAACCAGGGCTGTGATTCCAGGGCTGAAAATCAGTCCCCACAGTATAGTAGCTTGACTCATCCCTGGTTTTGGCCAGACAAGTCCTTCTAGAGACACACATCAGAACGTTTCAGGCTCTGGGGCAATTTGTGGTTTCATAAGTGGCCTCATATGATGGAGTAAATTGAACTAACTTGTCCTAAAGCAGTCCCATGGTATTCACACTTTTTGTATAGAGCACCCCCTCCCTGACTTACGTGTTTATCTCTTTCTGTGCAGCACCTCCCATCCTGGCAGTGGGGCTGTAGCTTCTCCAGCAAGATAGGTGTGAGGGCCTTAGTCATAATTAGAGCACCAGGTAAAGTTTGACATGATCACAAGTGGATCTTTCCTAACTATCTGATATGAAAAGTCAAGTTGAAAGATAAATTGTTTTTGGTTCTCCTTTGTTCTTATGATCTCACCTCCATCGTTCCAAACCATTAATAGCATCCCTTTTTTAAATTCCATAGGTTTTACAAAATGCACCAGATGAAATCCTAGTAGTAGCATCTTCCATGCTATGTAATCTTCTTCTTGAATTTTCTCCAAGCAAAGAGGTTAGTATCGATTTTCTCTTCCCAGACTTTGCCCAGTCTACCTAGAGCTTAGTCAAATAATTTTCACAGGTTGACTTTGAAATTTCAGGATTGGGGTGTAAAAACTACTTCTGTGGGGGGGCGCCTGGGTGACTCAGTCAGTTAAGTGTCTGACTCTTGGTTTCGGCTCAGGTCATGATCTCAGGATCATGGGATCCAGCCCCGTGTCGGGCTCCACACTCAGCAAGGAGTCTGCTTGAGATTCTCTCCTCCCTCTGCCCCTCCCCCCGGCTCATTCTCTCTCTCAAATAAATAAATAAATCTTTAAAAAAAACAAAACTACTTCTGAATTGTTTGGGGTTTTGTGTGCAAATAAAATCATTTTAAAATGTGATTTAATTTCCTATTCTCCCTTTTCTGCCTGGCATATGCAACTTATTTAAAAGATATTTTAGCTCTCAGTTAATCTAAACTGCCTACAACTACAAATGTAATTACAAAAGTAATAGATTATTTTCAAAATGTATATGCTAAAGAATAAATTAAGGGTCAATTTTTTTTTAAAGATTTTATTTATTTATTTGACAGAGATAGAGACAGCCAGCGAGAGAGGGAACACAAGCAGGGAGAGTGGGAGAGGAAGAAGCAGGCTCCCAGCGGAGGAGCCTGATGTGGGGCTCAATCCCACAACGCCAGGATCACTCCCTGAGCCGAAGGCAGACGCTTAACCGCTGTGCCACTCAGGCGCCCCAAGGGTCAATTTTCTAAACCAGGATTGTAAATCATTTCAGGGAGATAACTGCTGGCATTGGAAAATCATCTTTTTACCTTTTCTTTCCCCCCCAGGGAGAGAGAGAGAGGGTGAGGGGACGGGCAGACAGAGAGGGAGAGAGACAATCTTAAGTAGGCTCCACGCTGATCATGGAGCCCGACGTGGGGCTCAGTCTCACAACCCTGAGCCAAACCTGAGCCAAAATCAAGAGTCAGATGCTTAACTGACTGTGCCACCCCGGTGCCCCAGAAAAATTATCTTTTTAATATTTAATGTTAGTGGTAGTTGTTTGGGTAGGGATTACATGTGGAGATATTTTTTCCCTTTTATACATTTTATAAGTTATTTGAGCATGTATTGTCTTTATACTGGGAAAACTACAATAAGCTTTAATAAAGGAGACAAGGGAACCTTATAGAGTGAGTTTCATCATGTTAAAATATCTCTGGTCTGCCTAATTGTGAGCTGAGGTTTAGACACTATCCTTTATTTAGTAGTTCCAATTTTGTTGAATTTCCTTTCAGCATAGTAACACCTGTAGGCTTCTGACTGGTAATTAGGAAGGCATTTAGTAACAAGGTGGAGGTTCAGAGACAGTTATTCGGCAAGCAAAAATCTTGGAACATAAGGGGAGAGACTGGTAGTTACTCTGAAGGAAGGGAAGGTCTAGACAGGATGCCAGTTTCCATCTGTTTTCCTCTGCTCCAGTGATGGGGGTCTTGGCATGATGATGATCTGGTTGCAGTCAGTACTATACCATTAATCATCCGAACAGCACTTGTATTCCCTCAGATCCACTTTCAGCATGTATAGTTAGGGTCTTGTTAGAAGTAAGGTAGATGAGCTCAGGTGTAGGGTCAATAATATGATTTTTTTTATATTAAAAATAAACTGGATCCTGAACTGGAAGAGAAGGAAATGCTATAAAACACCTATTAGGCAGTTGACAAAATTGGCATACGCTATAGATTTGATAAAAGTATTGTTTTAATGTTAACCTCTCTGAATTTGGTAACTGTTCTGTGATTCTAAGACAATATCCTTGTTCTTAGGAAATACACATTGAAGTATTAAGGGTAAAGGGGCATGACATATATGCTCTACTTTCAAATGGTTTAGAAAAAGATGAATAATGTGGATATGGGCATACAGAAGGAGAGAGAGAATGATAAATATGGCAAAATGTTAGTAATTGTTTAATCTGGGTAAAGAATATGTGGTGGAAGCACCTTATATTATTCTTGCTACTTCATAAGTTTAAACTTACTTCAAAATAAAAAACAAAACAGGAGGTGGGAAGAAGGGCCGAATGGATGAAGGGGAGAGGGAGATACAGGCTTCCAGTTATGGAATGAATAGTTCTTGTGAATAACAGGGATTGCAGTACCGCTGTATGGTGATACATGGTAGCTACACTTGTGGGGAGCACAGCATAGTGTATAAACCTGTCAAATCATTATGTTGTACATCTGAAACTAATGTAACATTGTCAACTATACTCAGAAAAGAAATTTTTAAAAAGAAACAAAACCAATTTGTACAAGTAGAGGAATGTGTATCCTTCTTCAGAATGTCATCTTGAAAGTCACTGCCCTTTTTCTTCCTATGTAAGTCTGAATTGCTTAAGACAGTTCTAGAGTCCACTTGAAAGGGGGCCTTTTAAGCATTCATTGGTGCCAGTAGATCAGTCCTCAAAGGTGTGAATTTTTTAGAAATTATCAAACCCTGTTCTCAGCCAAGGATCATAAATAAAATGAGTAGTCAGGCTAAAGCATGCTATTTTAGGGGTAGAATGTGATAGGACTATAAAAGTATACAGCTGTTTTGCTTGTATGATTGATAGATAGTCCTGAAAGTAGTTCGAAAAGATGGATTCTGCAGCATGTTTGGAATAACATTGACAGTTTGGAAAGAAGACAGTTTGGTTATGTCAGTTCCATGTAAACCAGCCATGTTGTCATAGTCCCAGCATGTAAAGAACACATGGGATACACCCGTGCGCCACGCAGGTGCTCTCAAAAGACAGAACGAGAGTGTGGAATTAGATAGTGGAATCATAAGGGCATGTGCAAAACGTACAGAAATTAGGACAGCTCCTGAGTCTTTCAGAGCTACAAAGAAAAGAGAAATGATTGGGATGATTTTGGTTTTTTAATTTGTGGGAGACCTAATTGTTCTTGCCCTTCTTGTGGTAGTTTTTATGTCCACCTCAGTCCCTGCTTTGCGAAGGTTGCCTGGAATTGGGTGAGAGTTAGAAGGAAATCATAAGCAGAGTGCCAGGGTTTATGCACATTTAGTCAAAAACCTGACTTTAAAACTGCTTTTTTTCCTTTCCAATCACAGCCAATTTTAGAATCTGGAGCTGTAGAACTACTTTGTGGATTAACCCAAAGTGAAAATCCTGCTTTGCGAGTGAATGGAATTTGGGCTTTAATGGTATGTTTTACTCTTTTATATAAGTTGTCATGGGTAAAGGGCATGGGGCTGTTATCAAAGTTAAAACTAAAGAATATGTTATTTGAAATGTCTGAAATTTGCTTTTTAATAAATGTCGCTATTTTGGCCCAGTTTTCTAATGACCTCAGACCTAGAAGACTTAGTATTCAGCTTTTGGATTTGAATATAAGCAAGTTGTGTGACCACTGTGTCCCACAGTTCTCCTGTTTATTATTAAGAAAAGCAGACAGGTGTTAAAATTGGACATCTAATTTGGGAAAAAACAAATTTTCCTCATCATGAATATAGTGATAACCTGCCTAGAGCTACCTGCTTGACAGAGTCTTTTCATGTCTCCTGTGCTCTTTGTAACAGTTCTGAAATAAGCTAGGGAGTATTCATATTTTACAGACGAGTGAACTAAGCATAGAGTGATTAAATAACTTTCCCAAGGCAACAGAATTGATGCATAATTGCTTAATAATTCCTTAAAAATTTCGAGTAAATAATTTATAATCTAAATTATAAAACTATATAACTATGAAGTCGAAACTATATAACAAGATTTATTAAAATACATTGAAATTAAAATTTACATGGATTTCTTCAAATATAATTATGGTAGTTATAGTTTAATTGCTATGTACCAGACGCTAAGCAATGTGTTTATCTCTAATTGTTATCTCTAATTCTTATTTTAAGTTATATTGGTTTATATCCACCTCACAATTGGGAATCTGGGACTTAGAGGGTAGATGAATCATACAAGATGTCACAGCTAAAAAGTGATGACAATGGGTTCTGAACCTGATTCAAAGTCTTATTCTTTTCCCTGTTCTGAGTATATCTGCTGTCTTTTCACACAAACTTTGGGATAGAAATAATCATCTAAGAAAGTACCAAATCCAGTAGTTTCTGTTATTTTTCTCCTAAACTTTGTGTTAGCTTTTAGCACTTCTCTTTCTTGAAACTCTTTCCCAGGACTTAATTTTTTTTTTACCTCACTTTCTACCTAGCCCCTTTTTCAGCCTCCTTCTTAGGAATATTTCCCCAGTTTCAATTCCCAGTTTCCAATTTCCTTTACACTTCAGTTTCAGGGACTTCATCTACTCTCATGGTTTCAGCTCCCCTTAATAGAAGTTACTTTGAAATATACATACCCAGACGTAATTGTTCCCTGTTCCCCAGGTCTATCACTTAAATGGCGTGTGAGACTTCATTTGAGGCCTCCCTGACATGTACAATTTTGTTGTTGAAAATTGAACTTATCATCCCACTTCTCAAATCCATATTAACTATCTTATTCTCATCAGTTACCATATAACCAGCTGCTTTCTTCTTTGTCCACCAAGTATAAAGCCCTGGAATCATTTGCGGGTTGGGTCTCTTGACACCAGCCCAGTCAGTACTCTTTCTCTCTGCCATGCTGCCTCACATTATTAGGTAACTTGACCTTTTGCATGTTTTAGCTCCTTAATTTTAGAAATAAGGCTGGGAGCGCCTGAGTAGCTCAATCTGTTAAGCGTCCAACTCTTGATTTCGGCTCAGGTCATGAGCTCAGGGTCATGAGATTGAGCCCCACCTCGGGCTCTGTGCTCAGGGAGGAAATCTGCTTCAGATTCTCTCTCCCTGTCCCTCTACCCCTCCCCCTACTCACACTTGCCTTTTCTCTCTCTCTCTCAAATAAATAAATAAAATCTTAAAAAAAAAAAAAGTTCCTGTAGGGCAATAACCACATATTTTATAGTAAGCCTCTAGTTTACAAAAGATTTTTATACCAAAAGTTGATTTATGAGTTATTTGGCATTTGCTGTGTTTTTGTTTTCTTCAGACATGTTATTATAGCTTCAGGTTAAGCTGGGGTAATCCACAATATGTCCAGGAAGGAGAAAAAGAAGCAAAAAAGATACCAGCCATCTGGGGTTGCTAGTAGCTTGCATACACTTCCTACCCTTGGAGAGCTTCCTGTGTAATGTAGACCTGCCTTATCAGCACCTAGCATAGCATTGTGAATACAGTAGGTGTTTCAGTGCCAGTAAAGTTAACAAAACCCACTACTTATTTTCACCATAATAAGGGAGTGCTTTTTAGTCATTCTCAAAATGGGTGGCATAGGATAGTTACTAGTAGTAATTTTGTTATTAAAGTACACAGAAGGTGGGGTGCTTGGGTGGCTTAGTGGGTTAAGCATCTGACTCTTGATCTCAGCTCAGGTCTTGATCTCAGGGTCGTGAGTTCAAGCCCCACGTTGGGCTCCACACTGGGTGTGGAGCCTACTTTAAAAAAAAAAAATAGTGCACAGAGGAACCAGAAACGTTTCTGAAAAGTAACCAAGCTCATAGATACAGATAACAGATCAGTGGTTGCCAGAGGCAGGGAATGGGAGGTGGGAGAAATGGGTGAATTGTTTTTTCATTTGGGTTTTTTTTTGGGGGGGGGTTGTTTGTTTGCTTTCTTTTTTTCAGTTTAAATAAATTAACTTTTTTTAAAGATTTTTANCAGTGGTTGCCAGAGGCAGGGAATGGGAGGTGGGAGAAATGGGTGAATTGTTTTTTCATTTGGGTTTTTTTTGGGGGGGGGGGTTGTTTGTTTGCTTTCTTTTTTTCAGTTTAAATAAATTAACTTTTTTTAAAGATTTTTTATTTATTTATTTGACAGAGACAGCCAGCGAGAGAGGGAACACAAGCAAGGGAAGTGGGAGAGGAAGAAGCAGGCTCCTAGTGGAGGAGCCTGACGTGGGGCTCGATCCCAGAACGCTGGGATCACGCCCTGAGCCGAAGGCAGACGCTTAACGACTATGCCACCCAGGCGCCCCAAATAAGTTAATAATTTTTTAAAAGAAACAGTAGATTTTGAATTTATTGGACAAATCTTAAGACACTGAAATGCTCATATCAGTAAGTTGTCCTATTCCTTATACAGGAATATATATAGGATTGATAGCTATTTTTCTCTTGACAGAATTATAGGTAATTAACGGGAATCAGAAAAATAATGTGACTTAAGTTATCTGCAGCTTCTGTTTGTACTTTGAAAATTGTCAGTTACTATCAAAATATAATTTAATAAAGCAAATTAAACATTATTTTTGAAATTTCTTTAATCCTTTCAGAATATGGCCTTTCAGGCTGAACAAAAAATAAAAGCAGATATTTTACGAAGTTTGAGTACTGAACAGCTGTTCCGGTTATTATCAGATTCAGATTTGAATGTGCTGATGAAAACATTGGGACTTCTTAGAAATCTCCTCTCTACTCGGCCTGTAAGTAAAATCATCCAGGTTTCCACATTAGCTGCCCCTGCATATGCAATGCAAAACATTGCCCTCCCTCACTTCTCCCATCAACATCTGCTCAGAAGTGTGATTCAAATGCTATCCCTTCCCAGAGAACTGAGAAGTTGATATCTAGACCTGTCACCTTCATAGGTGATCTGGGAGGTGCTTTACCATATAGCCACCTGACCCTCCACTCCTACACTGCCTGTCCTGTCTCCCTCTCCTTACTCCATGCTGGATATGAGCTTGCCTTGATTTGTTACTTTATTCTTACTTGATTTGCTGGCTAGAATGGGTTTTCTCATATGCCTAAATCACTTACTCCTGGGGCCACTGCTTCTTTCCCTCTAGAGAATCCTTCTTAATGTTATTCCATGGACTAATCCCCACGCTGCCAACATTTACTGGACTGACCTCTGAAGATGTCAGTGTAGGGAACGGTGGGTATATATCAAAGCAGGAGAGGCTGAGCCTTTTTCTGGGGTCCCTCTTGCTGTTCCCTGAGCAACAGTGTCAGTGGCCTTCAGATAGATGAAGAAACGGGTGGTTCCTTTGTGCCTCACTTGTTTTCTGAGCCTTCTTTGTACATTTGTACCCCAGGGTATTAGTAAATCTGTGCCATATTTTCCATGTCTCTGTCTTCTCTCCATTCTCCATCCATTTTTAAAGTTCCTTTTTCTTTAATATCTTTGGGCTTGAGGATCCCCAGTAATTGTTTTTCTGTGTCCTATCAGGCCAAGTCTATGTTCTTTTTAAACTTCAAGTCATAAATACACACACACAGAAGGCAAAATGCAGTTTTATGCTATAATAAACACTATTCTTTGGCACCTAGTTCCGTATGCAATGGTGTTCTCTTTCAGGCAGTTGCGCGTTATGTTGTTTAACTTAGAAGCTTTCTGTTCCTTTTTGTGATCTTTTTCTTTGTTCCCCAGATGATAACTGTGGATTTCCCATTGTTTTTGCAGCATATAGATAAAATAATGAGTACTCATGGAAAGCAGATTATGCAAGCTGTCACCCTTATTCTGGAAGGGGAGCATAACATTGAGGTCAAAGAGCAGGTATGTGTTCCCCCCCTTTTTTTTTCCACTCATTTATTTCCCCCTGAGGAATATCTTCTGAGTGTGAATACCAAGAAGGATCTTCATTAGGAGTCTCCTGAAATATTCAAATCTGCCAACGACAGAGTGCTGAGATGGAAGATACTCTAGAGACAAGAAAGATTTGAGGAGAATGATCCTCCACCACCCCTGATTCTTCTCCCAAAATAGAAGAAAATATTACCAGAATCTATAGTTTCACCCTCTGTGTCATGCACTGTAGACACTGTCCCTGTCTCCATAGGGATACCACCTTCGATCATCCTAGACTGAGTCCACTCTCTCAGAGTCGTCATTTCCAGCTCTCTATATCCACCATGCTCTGAACTCAAATTCCTGCAACACCCTGATCAAATAATCCCTTATGCTGGAGTCATTTTTCGTTTTTTTATTCTAATGTATCCCTATTCTTTATTCCTATCCCATACTTGTACTTTCTGTTGTCTTTCAGTAGGGCAGGTGTAGGATAGGCATAAAAATACAGAGGCTATGCATTCATCAGGGGATAGTTTTAGAATTACTTTTCTGTATTTTCTTGGACTTATTATAGTTTTTTTAACATAGTATATGTTTTGTCATAAAAAGAAAGGTCACCCACAAACTTTAATTTCTAATACAAGATCTGAGGCAACGGTAATGTTCAACTTTCTGACATAGATGTTGGCTACATGATGTGTTTACTTTTAAAATTCATTGAGCTGTATACTTATATGTGTGGAGGAGCCTTCCCCAAGGTCATCAGTGGGAAGTTGAACCTAGAGTCTAACTGCAGGCCCATGCTCTGCATTCTCTGTGTTCCTGAGTTAGAGTGACTTGGCAGAGTTCAGAAGGAATAGTCCGGGAAGTAAGAGTGGTAGGATGTAGGAGCTGTAATTGAATTTGTGAGCAAAAAAGGCAATAGATTTGACATAGTGGTTTTAAGATGGACATTTTAGTGATTTTTCTTAAAATTCAATAATAAACAACCATGTTTTCTGGTGAACAAAAATTTAATGTAGAAAAACTATAATCTCAGACATCACTAAAACTAGGTTGAACGTGATCCATTACTGGAACATAACAATAAAGAAGAATGCATTGCTCAAAATAAACTGTTCTACCTCGGGGTGTCTGGGTGGCTTAGTCAGTTTAGTGTCTAACTCTTGATCTCGGCTCAGGTCTCAGTGTCACGGTGGTGAGTTCAAGCCATATGTCAGACTCCACACCCAGCTATTTTACTTAAACTATTTTACCTGAAGAGCATAGGAATTTTTTTCTATAAAGACAGCTCACCTAAATAGAATTCCACTAACTTGAAAAGTGAAGCAAGGCAAAAACATGAGGCAAGATTTGGATGAGGGCAAAAAAGAAAGGCCAACGACAATAATGTGTTCTGACAGGACTCAAATTATACTCTTTCATACAGATTTTGGTAATGGTGCAGAAGTAAGTGATGATGGGGAGGCTTAAACTGTCTGGTTGTTAGCTGGAAGTTTAATTCTTCTCAGACACTTCTGATAGTTCAGCTTTTTTTTTTTTCCTTGAGGTTTATTGACATACAATAAGCTACATATATTTAAAATATATACTGTGATATGTTGNGTTGTTAGCTGGAAGTTTAATTCTTCTCAGACACTTCTGATAGTTCAGCTTTTTTTTTTCCTTGAGGTTTATTGACATACAATAAGCTACATATATTTAAAATATATACTGTGATATGTTGACATATGTATATACCATGAAATGATCACCACAGTCAAGATAGTGAACATGGCTATCACTGTCCTTATAATTGGGAAAAAGACAATATGTCCATTGTTACCAGTCTTATTCAGCAGTGTACTGGAATTGCTACCAAGTGCACTAAGACAAGAAAAAGAAATAAAAGGCATATAAATTGGAAAAGAAGAAATAAGACTATTTCCAGACAGCATGAATGCCGATGTAGAAAATGCCATGGGCTCATGAGAAAAAGCTAGACTAATCAGTGAATTAGCCAAGGCCACAAGATAGAAAAATCAATTGTATTTTTAATATACTAGCATGAAAAAGTAGAATTTGAAATTTTAAATACAGTACCATTTATAGTAGCTCAGAAAAAATGAAATACTTATGGATAAATCTCACAAAATATGTGCAGGAGCTCTGTGCTGAAAACTACAAAACACTGATAATGAAAGAAATCAAAGACCTAAATAAAATGGAGAGATACACCATATTAAAATGTCATTATGTACTATCCTTTACATATGATGTTGGATTTGATTTACTGAAATTTGTTAAGGAATGTTTCCCGTCTATATTCATGAGAGATACTGATGTGTAGTTTTCTTGTGATGTCCTTGTTTGGTTTTGATATTGATATTTGATTATTGAGATAATGCTTGCCTCAGGGAATGAGAAGAAGGTATTCCTTCCTTAGTTTTCTCCAAGAATTTATGAAGCATAAGGCATTGGTATTCTTTCTTTCTTAAATTTGGTAGAATATACTAGTGAAGCCATCTGGAACCTGGTGTTTTCTTTGTGGAAAGGTGTTTAGCTAAATTCTGTTTCTTTTATGGAAATAGGAGTATGCAGGTTATCAATTTCTTCTTGAGTCAGCTTTGGTATTTTGTGTCCTTCAAGAATTTGTCCATTTCATCTTTTTCAAATTTATTAACATAAAATAGTTCATAATATTCTCGTTATCTTTTAANATTAACATAAAATAGTTCATAATATTCTCGTTATCTTTTAAAAGTCTGTAGTATTCTTAGCAGTCTCCCTTTTTTTGTTCTTTATATTGATAATTCCTTTTTCCCTCATCAGCCTGACTAGAGGTTTATCAGGGTTTTTTTGGTTTTTTGTTTTTTTTTTTTAATCTTTTCAGAGGAGCAGCTTTTGGTTTCATTGATATTTTTCCCCCTGTTACTTTTCTGTTTTTCTATTTCAGGGATTGGCAAACTATTTCCACAAAGGGCAAGATAGATATTTTAAGTTTTGTAGGGCATTCAGGCTCTGTGGCAACTACTGAACTGTGCTGTGCTAGCTATAGACAATATGTAAGCAAGTAGGCATGGCCATCTTCCGATAACATTCTGTTTACCAAACGGAGTGGGTTGGATTTGTTCCACAGGCCATAATTTACCTATCCCTACTCTATCATTACTTTCCAGTTGTTCACATGAGTGTGTGTGTGAGCGTGGACATGCGTGTTTGTGTAGCTTTTCTCTCTGCTCACTAGCTTATATGTTAAATTGGCTTGGCCCAAGAACTAATTGATCTCTCTAACATTTTTACAGTAAGGGTTGGGGGCTTTAAAACAGAACTGTAGCTCAGCTGCCATGCTGTTCAAGCCTGAGGATGCATGGGTATATTCTAACACTCCAAGAAGGGGAATCACTTGACTGTCTTGCTGAGCAAGCCTATTCTCAGAAATATTTCATGAAATCCCCCTCATATTGTCTTAGTGGGTAAGAGAGGGGTAGCTCTTCCCTAGATGAGGCTAAAGATGTTTGCCACTCCGGACTCACTTCCTAATCAGTGTATTAATCTAGGAAGAATAAGACCACACACTCTTTACATCTGAGGCTTTAGGCCATAGTAAGAAAACAATCTTGTCAATTAGCTATAATCTGCAAGCTTAATTAACCTAAGTCTACCAAAAGAAAGGTTAAGTTTGGAGAAAATTACTTGAATTTAGACCCCATTCCCACTTCTCATCACTTTCTTTGAGTGCTTACTGTGTTCCAGGACTTACTGTGTTGCTTCCTCCAAGAAGCCTTCCCTGACCTTTGCAGTGTTAAGCAAGTGCACTTCATGCTTTCTCTGTCCTGTTTTTCCTCTGTCACACCACAGTGAATTGTAATTGTGTGACCACTTCACAGTTAGGTAGTGTGTCTTATTCCTGTCTGACCCTCATGCCCTGCAGAGTGCATGCACATTGTAGGTGCTCAGTAAATGTTCGTTGAATTGCAAAGACTGACACTGGCTCAGTAACCTTTCCACAGTCCTTTCACCTTTTCTCTGAACATTGCCCTCCTGCTGGTCTGGCTGTGAGATTCCCAACAGCTGACAAGAAATTCCCTCCAGTACCAGTGTGGTGGTTATTTTCAAATTACACTGTCCTGCCAAGTGGCACAGGCTCCCTCCAGTCTCATTACGCTAAGCTTGACTAAGCTCCTTCACACGTTTTCCTTACCTTTTTGTTCCTCTAATCAAGTTTGAAAAAGTCAAGAAGTCCTAAATGCACATGGCTAGCGGACTAGGATCCAGGCCTTCCCCCAGAAGGTCATGAGCTCAGGAGCAAGAAGCATTTGGAGGGAGAGGGAGGGAAGTTGCAGCACCTGTGATGCTTCCACCAAAGAGACTGTGTTTTTGAAAAAACCTGGTTGGGTTAGTAACGAGTTTCTCTTAGAAATGAAATAATAACAATTCACATTTTCCCTTTGACTGATATGTATAAGACATGGCTGCCCTTACCCAGTGATGGCTTATGCCCCAAAAGAAAGTACTGAAATGTTTGGGTTTTCTTTTGCCTAAGGTGGACTTTTGTTAAGTGTGGTTACTTTTGTTGGCCGTATTGTCAAGAAATAAGAAATCAGAGCATTCAGAGTGGAACCTGTGAGAATCCATGTACTTCAGGTGGAAAGTGCCCGAGTTCTTGAGAGAGCTTGCATCTGGGGACTTCAGAGCTTTCCTGATCACCGGCCCTTTGTTCTTTTCCAGACACTGTGCATCTTAGCCAACATAGCAGATGGGACAACAGCGAAAGAACTTATTATGACCAATGATGACATCCTGCAGAAAATCAAGTATTACATGGTAGGCCTTTGTCCCTTTCACTGCTTTGTAGTAGCTGCATTAGAAGGCCCAAAACAAATTGTGCAGAGATTTAAACAAAGAACAGACTACTGTGTAACATATTCAAGGAACCCTCATCCTGAAGAAAAAGAGGCAGACATGAAGGCCTTGAAGTCTGTGCCATTTGGGCAGTATTATGACCCATTCATCACCCCACTCCCTGCCTTTTTTGTCTCCTGATGACCTTCTTAATCAGTGAAGACTTGCGCCCTTGGTTTTCTTTCAGTGTGTCCACATCCCTGTCTTCCCTCTCAAGGCTTCTATCTGAAGTCCCTGACTTCTTAAGCCTCTAGCACCTCTGGCACTTGTTCTTTGACCTGTTTGCTTGAAAACACAATCTGCTACCTACTTGCAAACACCTCAGCCACCTCCTGCCACGGCCATCTCATGGATCTTGTCATCACCAGAAACTGCCCATTGCCAAATCTGGCAATCTTTTCATTCTGTCATTATCTTCTAGCAAAACCCTAGTTGTGGGTGAACCTGCCTTCTTTTTGCCTGCCTGTCAGAGTCAGCAACTGCAGAGAAAGGTACAGAACCAGGCTGACTGGTTTCATATTAATTTCAGCACTGCCTACTACCCCCTTGTGACTGTTCAGCAAGCTGACCCCTGCCTTCTCATTCTTTAAACCTTACCTTTTCTCTACCTCGTCACTCTTAGTGGTGACCTCACCTTTTGTTTTATTAAGAGAATAGGAGCCACAGTCTTTCAGTGGCTCTCTGTTGCACCTTGAATGACATCTTTATCCCCCTTGTGATGTCCTGCATGACCCACCTCATCCATGTCCCCAACTCCTCTCATTCCCCTTTCCTTTGTTCATGACACTGACCTCCTGTTCCTTGAAAAGGCTGTGCATGTTCTTTCCTGCCTCAGGACCTTTACACATTCTGGTTCATTTTTCTGGAACACTTTTCTCTCCACTCCTTCATGGCATGCCTTCTCACCTCTCAGATCTGACCTCAGCTGACACTTCCTTGTGGGCTCTTATCTATGTGAGTTATTCTTTGTTACTGCATTCTGTTCCCTTCAGAGCAGTAGCTCAGTTACAGTGATACATATGTGTTTGGGTGTCTGAGTGTTAAGTTCCATGAGGGCAGAGTTCCATGTGTTTTGTGCACATTTGTATATCTGTCACCTTGGACAATGCCTGGCATTTAATATGTGCTTAGTAAATATTTGTTGAATGAAAACCTTACTGCTTCTATCAGGAACTCCCTTATCTTTCCAATACCAGATCCACATAGCATCTCTAATGTTTTCAGAGTTACTCTTGATTTCCCATATATCCACTGAGATACACCTATTCCTGTGCTGCTTTTCATAGCCAGACTTCTTTTTTTTTAAAGATTTTTTATTTATTTGACAGAGATAGAGACAGCCAGCGATAGAGGGAACACAAGCAGGGGGAGAGGGAGAGGAAGAAGCAGGCTCATAGCAGAGGAGCCTGACGTGGGGCTCGATCCCGTAACGCCGGGATCACGCCCTGAGCCGGAGGCAGACGCTTAACCGCTGTGCCACCCAGGCGCCCCATAGCCAGACTTCTTAAAAGCATCTTCTGCACATGCTATCTCCTTCCTCACCTCTAAGTTCATTCTAACCCATTTCATCTGGCCTCCATTGTCTCACTTAACTGAAACTTCTCTGCTTAAGGTCACCAGTGACCTCCATGATGCCAAATACAAAGGACTGTTTCTCTTCTAATCTCACCTCAGATACAGCAGGCTTCAACACAGCTGACCATTTCCTCCTCCTGGAAACATTCCTTTCTCTTAGCTTTCAATACACTGTCCCTCCCAGCTTAGCCCTAGCCCCTCTTCTTTTCTCTCCTACATGCTCTCCTGAGGTTTGTGATCTTTGTTGCACAATGGCATTTTCCAGGGAGCTTTCAAGGATGGTTGCCTTGTCCCTTTCCTTTCAAGATTCTGATTTAATAGGTCTGGGTTATAGCCTACGCATCAGGATTTTTAAAAGTTCCCCAGGCAGGGTTCCTAGGTGGCTCATTCAGTTAAACGTCTGCCTTCAACTCAGGACATGATCCCAGGGTCCTTGGACGGAGCCCTGCAACAGGCTCCACGCTCAGCGGGGAGTCTGCTTCTCCTTCTGCCTTTGCCCCTCCTCCCACTCGTTCTCTCAATATCTCTCAAAGTTCCCCAGGCAGTTCTTATGTACAGCTAGAGTTGAGAACCACTGGTTTAGGAGAATCTCATCCAGTTCCTTGGCTTTTACTATCATCTCTATGCTTTTTTTGGTTTCTGGGTTCGATAAATAGAATATGCATTACAGTATTTATACTTTCCATAGTATCAATAATAGAAAACACAACCACAGTAATGGTTACTGGTTTTCAAAAGCCATGACAACAAGCTTTCATGATGGTACTTGCAGCTCTACAGATGTTTGTTCTTTTCTTAATGGGGGGTAGAGGGTAGGAGGAGCAAGATAAGAGGGTCACATGGAAGGTGTACTTCCAGACTTGTCTTCTGAACTCTGGACTCCTATATCCTCCTGCCTACTTTACATCTCCATGCACCTGTCTGATGCTTCCTGAAGTTGGTATTTAAAAATGAATTCTTAAGTATCTCCCCTAAACCTAAATCTCTTCTCTCCTATTCTTTCCTGCCTCAGTGCAGTGGCTCTGCCGTCTGTTCTGTTGCTCAAACCTCGGAGTCAAACTTGATCTCTCTAGCTCTTTCAGCTCATTAATCCAATTTATGAGCAAGTCCTGTCAGCGCTTCCTCCAGACCTGATCTGGATTCTGTTCGCTTCTTTCTATCACCACTGCCCTCACCCTGGACCAAGCCATAGCATCTCATGCCTGATTGACCATAATAGCCTCCTAGACACCTCTGCACTGTCACTCCAATCCATTCAGCCCAGGTGACCTTCTAGAAATGTAAATCAGATCTTCACTTTCCACGGGTTAAATCTTTCAGGAGCTTCCTGCCAACTCAGAGAAATCTAAAGTCCTTTCTCTAGGGCCCACAAAGGCCCACAATTTGACCACACCTGCTTCCCTGAACTAATGTTGCTCCACTCTGCCTTCTCAATATGCATGAGCCCTACAGCTCCTTCTTACCTCAGACCTTTTCAGGAACTTTTCCTTCCTCTCAGTGCCCCTAGGCCCTTGCTCTTTGCACAGCTGGCACCTTCCTATCCTTTAAGTCTCTGCTTAAACGTTGGCTCCTTCACAGAGATCTTTTCTGTGCTCTCTACCTAAATTATGTTCCCACCCCTCCACTCTCCAGTTTTCTCCACAGCAATTTGTTTCCTCCAAAAAATATGTATTGAATGAACTTATACATTGTAAACACTTATTTTTGTACTTTGTGTAAGTTCATTTATTCAACAGATACCTATTCATGACCTGAGGCCGAGAGCAAATGATAAATTTTGTTCCATCTTGTCTTTCTGGAGCCTGAACTGGGCATCTCTTTAAAAGTCTTGGCAGGTAAAAGGAAAAAAAAGAATCACCAGCCATAGCATTCTAGTGAAGGAAGCCATGTCCACTTTTGTCTCTGCGTGGCTGAAATATAGTCCTACAGGGCAAAGTAAGTCCATCTCATCCTTCAAGAAACTATTGAGCATATTATGCCACTGATACTTCCCTAGATAGTCATGTTATTTAAAAGTACTGGGGACTTTTTTTTAATTGACCTATAGGAAAATCATCTGTAGAGATTGTTTTACTATTAGGAGGAAGCACTCCGTATGGCTAAATAATCTAACTTAAACAAAAGTGGTTGTACTTTCAGTACATAAAGAAAAATAAGAATTGTGCCTGATAGCCTGGCCTGAGATGGCTGGTGGGAATATGATGAGAATTGTGTTTCAGAAGAATAGGAGGCTCCTTAACAACAGTAGAAACATTAGATGAATCAAGTAAAGACAGGTTTTGGGGGACAACCCCCCAAATAAGAGTAATTTGAATCAGGTAATCAATAGCTGAATACCAAGGGCACATTCATCCAATTTATTGTCCACTCGTGACCTGAAAGTTTCTTGGTGTAGATCATGCATAGCTTACATCTAAAGCATAGACCTATCCTATGCCAGTTTGTGTGCATGGATAGAGTGATAAACTGCAAACTACAGTTATAGCCCTAGAAGTGTTTTGTTTGGCCTGTCAGAGGGTTTCTAAAATTTGAATGTGAATGTCTTTTGGCAAGTCTTCACTCCCCAGTTTACCAGATTTCCCACCATTCTCTCTTGTCTTTAGCACAACCCATTTACCCATTAGTGCTAACTTTGTGGCCCCTCAAGACATTTGAGTTTGAGGGTCCTGCTTCACACTTTGAGCCTATCAGAATTGCCTATGGTATGTTGTCAAAAAAATTCCTCAAATCAGATTACCCCCATATTTGTTTTCTTTTTCTACATCAAATAGGGGCATTCACATGTGAAACTGCAGCTTGCCGCTATGTTTTGTATATCAAACCTCATATGGAATGAAGAGGAAGGTAAGAGATTGGTGAGATCTGTTTTGAGGAATATTATGGGAGGGAAGGCAGCAAATGCCCCTGAGATCCTAGGTGTAGGCATCACGCAGTGGGTCCCGAGCATCCAGCCGAGTCACCTTGGTATGAGAATCCACGGGACTAGCCAGGGTCAGCTAGACTGTTAACACTGAGCCCCACCTTGGAGTCAGCACTGCAGCAGATTACAGAGGATGGGCTTAAAGGAGACCCTAGAGAAATAAGTGGCAGTCCATGCCCTCGAGAGAGCTGAGGAGGAGGTTGGGGCAATGTACTTGAAGAAGATGAGAGGTGGAAGTAGATGGGCAGATTGGTCTTTCATTGTGTGCAGAGGAAGCACATGTAAGGATTATAGGCACGTAAGCTTAATGGAGAAGAGGGTGTCTTGGTGAGAAATGAGAAATACAGTGTGACTAGTGAAACAGCCAGTCTGTAAGGTGGCCTCTGTGGATCGGAGGTTCTCCACCTTGACTGCATATTAGAGTCACCTGAGGATTTTTGCACCAGACCAGTTTAATCAGAATTTCGGGGTGGGGGAGTGTTGTGGGCATAAGTTTTTTGTTTTGTTTTTTTTTTAATTCCCCAGGTGATTCCAATGTATAGCCAATGTAGCAAACATGTGGAAGAGCAGTGGTTCTCGGTGCTGGGCTGACTGCATGAGAATCACTCAGGAACTTTTTAAAATGCAGATTTCTGGTTTTTACACCTAGAGATTCTGGTTCACTGGGTCTAGAGGAGATCAGTGCATGAGTGAGTCCCTGCAGGTTCTTCATGGGAAGGAAAGACTCCAAGAGAATTACTCTACCCAGCCACTGTGTCTAGAACAAAGTGGAAGGAGGAGAGGTTGGATTTGTCATATAGGCCTAGAGACCAAGTACCATCCAGGTGCTAGGGAAACAGAGCCACCCTCAAGGAAGTCCTAGTCTAGTTGGAAGATCAGACAGAGCAGTATGAAGTTGGAACTGCCACGTGCTAACCAAGGGGCCGCAAGAAGTGCTGGGAGGTCAGAGGAGGGTGGAAGAGAACAGAAGGGGAAAATAAGACCTGTCTGGAGTAGGAAGAGCCTGGCCGATGGCAGAGGGCCTGTGCCAGGTTGAGGAATCTAACCTTGATCCTATAGTCCCTGGAGAAATTAATCTATCAGCAGAACCCAGGATGGACTGCAGGAAGGAGGGTCAAGGAGCAGAGAGACCAGTTAGAGTGTTGTTGGAGGATCCAAGCATGATGCAATCCAACTTCACTGGGGATGAGGGGAGTAGAAGGGTGGGGAGTGAAGGACCCTGGTAATGCTCTAGATTGTTGATTGGACATAAGGAGAGCAACTGCCTGGGTCATGTTCCCAGTAACCTGTTAGCTTTAATCTCTTAGGTTCACAAGAACGTCAGGATAAGTTACGAGACATGGGCATCGTAGATATTCTACACAAACTGAGTCAGTCACCAGATTCAAACCTTTGTGACAAGTGAGTATTAAAGTAAAAGGGCCTTGCTTTGGGGTATGTTGGATTCTTTTATGAAAGGGTTTGGCTTGCTTAGTAATTTACTTTGCCAAACTTAAAATCTTTTAGATTCTTGAATTCCTTTTTTAATCTTCTGTGAGCCAAATATGTGGCTTTTGAGTAAAAGATAAACTAATAATTAGCAAAATATTAAAGAATCTCTTCTTACTGTGAGTTAACATGAGCCTGAGCCATCTTAGTGTCTATCTGGAGAAGATCCAGGGATCATTCTCTTGACATTAAAATAGAAAGGAAGGCCAATAATAAAAACATCCATTATCTCAAAATCTCACTGAGCACCTGCCTTCTGTAAGCCTGGCCTGGCTGCTGAAAATATGGCAGTGACCACTGAGGGGTTCCTGTCCTCACCATTTACTGGGAGAGGCAAGAATCATAATAAGAGATCCCTCTACCCTCAAAATAGCCAGAAATGTTCTTCCTGGCTGTGTACACTCCCTCCTACCACAGCCTTCCCTCTGCAGCTCGCTTTCACACTCCCCCACCCTGTCCTCCAGGCACACTTGCCCTCTTGCAGTATCACATCTTCATGCATTTACACATTCTGTTCCATCTGGTTTGCCATCCCAGTCCCCTGTTCTCTGAATTCCCCATTCATTCGGCAAATATTTTTTTGAATACTAACCTCTACCAGGGACTGTTTTAGGCATTGGAGATATAATGATGAATAAAACTGATCAAGTCTTTGCCCTCGTGGAACTTATATTCTAGTACAGACCATAAACATATGAATATGTAATATGATAGCAGTTCATGAGACGAACTGTGAAGAAAAATAGCAAGGTGAAGGAATGAAGAGTAAGAAAGTTTCTTCTCAGATAGATTGTCCAGTAAAGGCCTCTCTAAGGATGTGACATTTGATCAAAGACCTGGATGAAATGGGATAGTCCGCCAGGCAGATGTTCAGAAGAATAGTGTTCCAGGCAGAGGGGACAGTGAGTGCAAGGCTCTGAGGCAGAAATGAGGTTGGCATGTTCAGGAAACAACAGGAAGACCATGGAGCTGCAGAAAAATAAATGAGGGGTAGGGTGGTAATAAGTGTACTCCAGGAGGTAATGGGGAGCAAGTGAAAAGCCTTGTCGACCATAGTAAGGACTTTGGATTTTATTCAGAGTTTAATGGGAAGTCATTGGAAAGTTTTGAGCTGAAGAGACCCTATCTGCCTTGAATTTGTGTAAAATCATTATGGTGGCTGTGTAGAGAATCACCTGGGCAAGAACAGAAGTAGGGAGAGCAGTTCAAGCCTATTTTAGTCATACAGGTAAGAGATGAAGGTGGTAGTGGTAGAAATATTGAGAAGCGTTCAGATTCTAGATTTAATCTAGAAGATTTAATCTAAAGATAGAGACAACAGGATTTTCTCAGGGATTCAATGTGTAGGATATTAAAGAGAGGAAAGGAAAATGCCTAGAATTTTAGCCTGAGCAACTGGATAGGGTGTGGCCATTTACCAAGATAATGAGGGATACAAGAGAAGTGGGTTGGGTAGGGAGAATGGAGAGATCTTGTTTGGACATGCCTAGTTTTGGGTGCTATTAGATATCCAAGGGACTTCTTGGGATAGTGGGGCTGAGGATATGTGTAAACTAGGAGTGTATATAAAGCCATGGACGTGGATGAAGTCACCAGTAAGAGGAAAGACAGGAGGGCTAAGGACTATGCTCTGGAGCCCTCTAGCGTTTAGGGGAAAATGAAAAAGATCCAGCAAAGAACAGGAAGAAAACTGGTGAAGCAGGCAGAGACCCCGGCACAGGAGTTGTCCTGAAAGCAAGGGAAGAGAATGCCTGGACAATGGCCATTTAGCCTTCACAACTCAGATCATGTTGTCACCTTCTCCAAAAGGTCTTGCCTGATCCATTCTCTACCCTCGGCTTTGTCAGGGGACCCCTTCTGCCAGGGACTCCTGTAGCACCCATAGGACATACGACACTGTGTCATGGCTGTCAGCCTGCTTGTCTGCCCAATGAAGGGAAAAGGTGCTTGGTAATTACTCCTCAAGTGAATGGCTTTGCCAGCCTCTGGAGCACACAGAGCAGGCTGGGCCCCTGCCTCCCTGAAGCTTGCCGTCCAGTAGGTTAAAGAAGACAAATCCCCCAAATAATTGCAGCCCAAGGCTGCTGCTCAGGTGAGTGTCCCATCAAAGGCAAGTGACATGCAGGTACTTGCTGATGGCCAGATTTGAGCTGTGCTTTGAGGACTAGTGGCTGCTGACTTCAGTGGTGCGCTCTGTCAGCCCGTCTATCCTGGCTGAGGGCCAGATCGTTTCCTGGGTGTCTTTTTTCATTTTCGTCCAGAAATGAAAATAGTTCTGCTCGAAATCATTTCCGGGATGACCGGGAACATTAAAAGAGGCCTCACAGCAGGATGTACGATAGGTTTCAGCCCCAGCCTACAATGACTTAGATCGGTCTGGTGCTGTTTCCCCATGTTTGTATAGCATATAAGTTTTCAGCAGTTCTTAAACTGCATTAAAAGAATCAAGGTTTGAGCTACCCTACCTAGTCCATCTAAGGAAAGATGATCTTGCCTCAAGAACCGTCCATCTGAAAGATGCCTAAGATACTAAGAGGTAGCAGGAGGATAATAGGGTCATGATCTCTGAGGTATTAGACATAGGCAGCCCCTGAGAAAGATTCGGGAGGAGTCTGAATTGGTAGTTCTCATTTTCGTCAAAACCCTCACATGGACCTTCCCACAATGGCATATGGAGTCTGTTACCTAAAGAAGACATCTCTCAGGTTCCTTCTGTCTTTAAGGCTTTGTGATCCTTTGACGTTCGAACACTTAGAGATGAGGAGCTGTTGACAAACAGCCCTTTCCACCTCAGGCTCAAAGGGCCTTGGGATTGTGAGGTGAGGTAGATGGTCATTAAGGGGGGGTAGCCTGTGGCATCATTCATAAGCTTGTTTTTGTAGGAAAATGACCTTGTAGAACCAACTTGCTCATAACTCGGAGACCATCTGTACGGGGCTTTCCATTTTGATGGATTGGACTATTTGCAGTTACTATATAGAGTCTTAGGTTATTACAAGGACATCCCTTAGTAGCCACTTTTAAAACTGTAGGTCATACCCATTACTTCACTGGAGACTGCGCTTGCATCCAGCTTATTGCATCCCAGTCCACCTTGGCTTACTTTCATCGGCTAGTAGTAACTGAACATTTTAGCCATTTCTTTCCATAACTTAGCAAGGGAGATCATTGCTAAAACCTGACCTCCTAATTCCCACAATTGTAGCCTCTTGAGAAACTTTACCAAGCTCATGATTGGAGTAGTGAAGGAGTCCTCCTCAGTCCCAGCTCAAAGGAAGACACTTACAAGGATCAGGATGGGTGAGGCCACTGCCCACATCACATTGCTTCCTCTCCAACTAGCTGCCTTCATCCCAGCCACCCTAACAACCCACATCCCATGCCAGTCAGTGTCAGCAGGCATGATGAGAAGAATGAGGTGGAACTCTAACCTCCTTCCTCAACTTGAAGGCATTTGAACCATGAGACAGCCTTGGGTCATGGGTTCTAGGCCCCCCATGCACTTCCTAATCTGCACTTGATTGCCTCTCCCTGGGTCAGTTTTCGTCTTAGCTTCGCAGAACCCTAAGTGTCCTCCCCAGTATCCTGCAGCACCTGCTAAAAACCTGCATGGCAATAGGACAAAGTAAAGAATTTTGGGTCCATTATAGCCAAATGCCAGTGACAAAGGGAAACTATAGAATGTTACCACAGCAGGTGTAAGGACAAGAGTAGCCCATCCTAAGAGAACGAGGAAGAGGAATGTAGCCAGCATGGGTTTGAAGTTATCTGCTGACCACAGATCTCTGCCCCTTATGGTAGTCACCCAGCTGGGCTCACCCCAGTTCCCTTTGGGGATCTTTTTACACCCCCCCATTACCATCTTTGAGCCACAGGATTTATGCCTCAATTACACTTCTGAAATGATGGCTAACAGGAACTTTGTGATTTCAGGGCAAAGATGGCACTGCAGCAGTACCTGGCGTGATGGGAGCGTCCTGGGCACCTGCAAGCATCCCACATCCTTGTTAAAGGAAGTACAGGAACTAGCCTCATTTGATTCCTTCTATTTGCACAAGTCACCTTGGACTGCAGGGAGCTGTTTTGCAAAAGCAATTTGGTAGGCTTAGATCTCAAATTCATCTTGAGAACATTTTTTTGAGGTAGTAATTTCCTCAGAGGACTATTGTGTTTTGTTTTGTTTTTTTCTGAGCTACCTGGACTCTTTATTAGAACAATCAATCATTTTCCTTTGGACCTACAATTTTTTGCCTATGCTGCAGCCACTTTGTGAGTGAGAATGAATGTGTCTCTGCACACACAGGTGTGTGTGCGTGTGTGTGCACGTGGGTCAGAATGAATGGGTGTGTGAATGTGAGGGATACCTCAAATTTTTCTTTTCTTATTTTGTGTGAAAATCTCTTTTCTACAGATTTTCCAGGGTTTAAGCATTGCTTGCTGTATAAAAAAACTTTACTGAATTATATACAGTTTGAATGAAATGTTATTTTAAAAACAAAACAATTGTTAAGTGTTCCATAAAGGTTATGTTGAATTTTGGTCAGATGAATATTTGTAAGTAAAAAATATATGCATTTCTGAACCTCAACTTACATAGATTTTCTTTATAAAAAAAAAAAAAAACAAAAAAAAACAAAAAAAAAAAGAAGAAAAAAAGGTTGGCTGTAGTTGGCCTGAGTAACAGGCATGATATATGGTGCTGTGCAAAACAGTAAGCTAGCATCTTACTGCCGTCAATATCAGCAGGTACAGAGCCTCTTTTCAGCCTAATTCAATAAGCTCTCAGGCTTCCAAGTCAGATGGACAGGGTGTAGTGGAGTGAGGCAACGGAGTCACCATAAGGTTTTTGAACCATCAAGGGGAAATACAACTACTGATAGTGAAAGGCCAGCCCTGACTCTGGCAGGAACTGGGCATCAGGAGCCTCCCAAAGGCCCTAAATCCTGTCACTGGCGTAGGGATATCTGGCAGGATTTAGAGCCAGTCATGGAACCTTATGCTCAAACTAAAGTAGGTCATCACTTCGTGGAAACAAAGTCTGATCGCCTTGTGCTTCCTGAAACAGCATATATCACTGTGAGACTAAAGTGTTCTACAGACTCATCTGTAGAAAGAAGCAAAGAACACGGTCGTTTAGAAAGCTGTTTTTCTCTTAGCGATACTCAGCTAATTCTACTAGTCACTCAGGACTGCTATTCAGTGTGCTTTTGTAAAATGAGATCAAAATTTGAGTAAGACATGTGGCTGAGATCTTTTCCTGCATGAAGCCCAAAGCACTGAAGTTTGAGCAAGGGAAAGGGACTCTCCCCAGAGGATGGAAGACGGCTTCTTTTACAGCGAGTGCTCCTTCGCGCTTCTGCAGCCCTTAGCTTGGCATCTGGCTCCAGCTTCTGGGGCAGCTTCAAGGTGAACTCAGCAGAGGTTGCTCTTGACTGTTTGAGGAACAACCAGCCTTCCTTTCCCTTTGCTAAAAGAAGCTCAGAGGCATTGCGGCCCAGAATCGAGGTCTGTGGCCCAGAAGCTTGCCATGAGTGTGTGCCGCTGGCAGAGTCCCAAGCCTCCCAGCCACTCCTGATGGGGTTGCTCACACCGCAGCCACCCCGTCACCACCCTGCACCTTCCTTGGAGGATTTAAATATGTTTGATTGCAAATGAATGTTTTTAAGTGTATTTAATGCAATCTTTCCTGTTCTCAACACGACCACCCAAGATTCAAACACAGAGATTTCCAAGTTGGTGTTTTGTTTTGTTTTGTTTTGTTTTTTCAGAACATCACCAATTTAAAAATCTGTCACAACAGGGACTTGGGTTTTGTGCGACCATCAGAGTGCTAATGTGAGAACAGCAGTATAAAGAAAATCGAGTTTATTGGGAATAAAGCCTTATGTAGGCCTACTCATTGACACCTCTAGTACTGAGAAAATATCCTTGGTTGGCATTCGTAACACAAACACTATAGAGTCGGTATTTTAAAGTACCAGGTAAATATTAAGGAAACCAATAATGAATTGCTGAGACAATCTTGAACCCAGATAGCATTAGAAAGCTGAAAGCCCAATGAAATAACACTCTCACACTTAAACTCTGCGGATAAATCTTGCCTGTGGCTATAAACAGATGGTCAAAGAAAAAGTGCTTTACTATAATTAACTGTTCTGATTTGAATGAAGGAAAAATGTATTTATTAAAACAAAGCTGTTTGCTGCTTTAGGCAGGTGCAGTGTTCAGTCAGCAAGGAAGTGGGAGGAATGGGGCGTGGTCTGTGTCTCCACCCAAGTCCTTCACTAAGCTTCTCGCTCCCTCTAATACTGCATTCTGTTTCTCCTTTTGTGCCCTGATTGTAACCCAAAATTTATGAACTAGAAAAGAATGTCCAATTTAATAAGTTGCATTTTTTTTCCTTAAGCACTTTATGCAGAAAAATATATGTTCTTCTGGTAGTGTTTGGATAATATGATTTTAACACATGCTAATAAAAGCCAAGAAAAAAATCACGGCAACTTCTAAAAAGGAGTCTGTTTTCCGAATGTCTAGAACATTAGGAAACATTGGAAGATGATGTGTCCTGGCTTTTGAAACCTATGATTCTTGGTCAATAAGAGGCTGGGAAGTGACTTTGCAGTTCAGAGTGGGGGCTGGTGCCCTGTGGTGGTTACAGCCTCGCTATAGGGGGTATCTGCAGCAGTCTGGGAACCCCACTTCTTGGCCTCCTGAAGTCTACCAGACCTTTTACAGGTGGCCACTCCCAGCCACCAGGACCTCCCCAGTGTTGTGTCCACTGCCTCCATCCTCTCCTCAGCCCCCTACATATGCCACTCTTCCGCTGCCACCACTCACTGGACTCAGGCCCAGAATTTGGCGGATGACCAGCGGCCCCATGCACAAGCCACTGCTCTCCCTCTGCAAGGATGCCCAGGTGCTCTTCTTTTCCCCGTCTCTAAAATGTAGAGAAGCATCTCTTATCTCTTGGCCTTCCTAGAAACAGAAAGCCTTCTTTTCCCCGTCTCTAAAATGTAGAGAAGCACCTCTTATCTCTGGCCTCCCTAGAAACAGAAAGCCAAGGACATCTACCCAGAACATGGGGGGCGGGGATGTGGTGGTTGGTGAGGTGGTTGGCAGGGGAGGAAATTCCCTTGCCACAGGGCAGACATGAAAGTGAGACCTGGGAAATGGGAGACTGTCCCCAGATTCTAATGGAGAGCTGACAGGAGGAGGTCCCAACACCTTGCTACCTGGGATAGGGGCTGGTGCTGCCCTAGTCCTGCTCCTTGCACATTTCTCCTGATTGCTGGACAGAGAGGCATGTGTCTGTTTCCAGCATGAGGGTAGTTTTGGTTTACAACCTGGGAACACTGGAAACCCCTGCCTCAAGGGCCACACCGTGACCTATGTAGCCACCTTTCCTCCCTCTATGCAGCCCCTGACTCCTGGCCTTGGCTCTGCTGGGCAGTCAGCCCTCCCGCTGAGTGGAGAGCCAGAGCCAGTCCTTAGAAAGGAACCACCCTCTTTATTTCATGCAGCAGGGCCTGCCCTCTGCCATATCAGGCATTCACACCCAGGAGCTGAGAGGCCTTAATGCCCAAAACTGTAGTCATCCTGCGCCCCCTGGTTTGCTTCCATTGTGGGAAGCCAGGCCCAGGGTCTCTGCCAAGGAGTTCCATCCTCAGAGTCAGCTGACATTTTAGCCACTCTCATAAGGCTTTTCTCCTCCAACAACCCCCCTTCCTCTCACCCCTATACCTTCTGCTTTGAACCTTCCAGACTCTGAGAAAAGAAATGCTCTACCCAGTTACCGATGGAAAGAGTGTGTCACCACTCCTCCCCCTCTACTGCCCCTGCTGCCTTCCCTTCTCCCAACCCCACCACTCCCAGCTACTTCCTGGCGAGGCTTAAAGGTCATCACAGATAGCAACACGCATCACCCCTACAGTCTCAGTTCCCCCAACTACTCTTCCTCTCCCCCCACTGCTTTCAGAGGCCTTGGTCACACCATTTCTCATCTCTCCAGTGATGGAAGATCCTTGGCTTCCCAGCTTCCGGGGAGATTAGTGGTCAGCTGGGTGCACCCCCAAGTAGCTCATTCAGAGCCGCGCGACACCGGTGCGTGTAGAAGACCAGGTGCAGTGTTCTAATGCTCCTCCGAGGCATTGGATCCCCCTCTTGAGCCCACTCAAAGGAAAGAGTGCAGCCCCATGACGGGCTGAGTATCTGGAGGTCTGGAACAGTAGATTCAATTTTTCCTGACATCCTGTCAGGGAGGGACCCTCTGAAGACATTGTTTCACATGGAGGTCAGTACAGATGGCGCTGAACACAACGGGCATGCATGTTTGCATCTAAAGGTGACAAAAAGTCGTGGGGAATGCAGCCACCCATCCAGCGTCACAGGCCTTGCTCCCCTCTTCACACAGCCTGACTCCTCCTTCCGTCCCCAGCGCCAGCATAGCACTGGCAAAAAGAGTAGTGCACCCGTGAAGAGCTGTCTTCTGGGAGCTAACTGCGCATTTAAAGAATGTCAAGTCGTAAGCAGAGTCTTCTGGAGAAAACCAGCAAATGAAAGGAAATCGCTAACATTTGCCTTGGGGAGTAGAACCCAGCCTTTTCCTCAGAGAGGAAAGTGGATGCCTGGGCTTAGTGAATTTTCAAATAGACCAAGGAGCAAACTAGCAGGAGGGAATTGCTATCCATGTTAATATTCACAGGGGTAATAATAGTTACTGAAAACCTCCTGGGATTCCACCCTAAGGACACAGCCATGGAAGGATGGCTCAACCAGATGACTGAGCAAAAGCTGGAGGCAACTTGGCTTCACTGGGAGCTCTTAGACTTTAAGCAGTAGCCAGAATCAGAAACCAAAGAAAGGGGGGGAAGGGAGCGTCAAGAAAATCAGATGAACCCTGGTTCCAGTGTAACTCCCAAACATTTCTTTATGAACATGACCTGATTCATGGAGAACCTCAGGTGGTCAACTGGGCAGCATTGCAGGACTGCTCCCGTGACTGGGTCGGCAGCAGGAAGATCAAAGCCAATTTCTATCTGCCTCCACTTCCATATGCCTGGAAGTGTTATAGCCAATCTTTTTGCACTGTTTTCAAGTTCATAGTTACTAACTTGAACTCTAAACTTGTTTAATCCATAAAATAGATTTATTATTGGGGAAACATTGTCCTATGTAACTCAGTATCCCCTGAGATGACACCATATCACACCAGGGTATAATAACAGATGTCCATTTATTTTATAAAATCCCAGAGGTAGCAAAAAACAAAAACAAAAAACCTATATGTTCTATATACTGTTTAATAAGGCAAGAAAGTAGATACTATTTTTATTGTTCATGAGACATAGCTAAACCAAAAAAGTGTTGGTGCTGAAAAGAGTAAGTTCCAATTCTGGAGCTTTCCTATGTGCAGCTGATTCAAGTGCACTGACATTCCATCTCGTGTCCTTGCCCCTGGTCACATGCTCCGGAAGAGCAGCCCAGCCTCTCTCTCAGTCCATGTCCTCAGCAAAGCGACATGCCTCAGTGGGGCCCACCGCTCCTTCAGCCCCATGACCTGTGGGAAGACAGATGTTCTACAGGACTTCTGAAACGTAGCCCTGTGCCCATCCTCTGTCCCACTCACCATCCACAAAGAAGCAGGAAAAGGGCTCTGACTGCATCACAGACAATGAAGTGAGGGGTCAGGGTGGAAGGGACAGCAGAGAAAGATCCTAAGACGTGTGTTCAGAACCAGGAATAAAAAATTAGGAGGATGAGGGGCACCTGGCTGGCTCGGTTGATGGAGCATGAGACCCAATCTTGGGGTTGTGAGTTCGAGCCCCATGTTGGGTGTGCAGATTACTTAAACCTTTAAAAAAAATTAGGAGAATGAATAATTTGTTGAGGACTTAAAATATGTCAGGCCCCAGGCTAAGAACTTCAATATCCTTTGTCTCCTTCCGTCTTCACAACAGCCTGGTAAGGAAGATCACTACTGTGGAGATATTATGGGGCTAATAATGGGTCTGTCATTACCTCCGTTTCACAGGTGAGGAAACTGGGGCCCAGAGAGGTAAGTAACTTTCCTGAGGCTATTCAGCTGAGAACTAGCGGAGCCAGGATTCAAACCCAGGATAGTCTTGTCTCCAGTGCCCTTGACCCCTGACCCTTAGCAGAGAAAGTGATGGGTAAGTGGGAAGCATACCATGCTCCTGACAACTGAGGAGGCATGACACATCCAACAAATGAGCAGCACGTCAGCAGCCCAACCAGGCTGCTTCAGAACCGTGCCCGCAGGGGGCTGGGCATTTATTCCTGGGATGCGTCTGAGCTCATACCCCGGCGGAACTGTCCCCTTTGCTCAAAAGTCAGGCTCTCATCTCCCAGCACTCTCCTCAATAGCACTGATGAGTATTCCCCAGCCAGGCCACTCTCCTCCTTCTTCAGGCTTGGCCCCGACTTATACTACTTGTTTCCAATCGCCCCCCACAAAAGGATGAAGATGCGCCATGACCCTGGACACGTAAGGACACACATACTGGGCATTGTCTGAGGGCAGGTCCTAGAGGAAAGCTGGCCCTCGTCACCAGAGTGAGACTTCCTCCCAGCAGGGGAATGGCTTTGAAGAACCACAGCACGCGCTTGCGTGTGTCAGCCTGGGTCCCTGATACCTATAAAGCCATGCTGCCCATGATCTCCCTACTCTACACCCCTCGGCTGGCAGCAAGCAGCCACAAGGATGAAATGAGGGCCAGCGTGGGCCAGCTCCTGTCCCATCTTCCGTTGCCCTCAGACTACCCATCCTTACTCAGCTGGATTCAGATCTCGAGGAGACTGTGAACCTATCAAACATGTAGGTAAATATATTGGTTAAAACCCGAACATTTGTGCCCAAGTATGTTGTTAGCATTTCAGATCTACATGCAGCCTTCTGCCAGGAATCCCACCCTCACATCCTTTGCTTTTCCCAGGATACTCACCTCTGGCCCCTCCCACCTCACCTCAGGCTCAGACCCCGGACACCCAACTCGGCAGCAGGAGCGTCATGGGCCAGACCTAGTTCTCCTTGTGGAGTGGGGTAAGTCACATGCACTCGAGACCCCTTGGGTTTCTCACTCAGATTTGGAGGTGGAGAGGACCAAGTGCGCTTTTCCCAAAATGTGGGGGCTGAGGGATACAAGAGTCACAGCAGGCTCAGGGCCCTTTTGTATAGTGCTCCACTGCCCAGCAACCCCACCAAGGGCCTGGCATGGGGTGTGTGAAGCACAGAGGAAGTGAGGAAGTGACATCTGGCCTCTAACTGGCTTTGAATCAGGGTTCTAGAAAGCTAGTTACATTTTCCCAGTGGTTTCCACAAGAAAATGCAAAGTGACTTTACAATGAAAATAGGATTCCAAAGTAAGAATGCAGCAAAAAAAATGCAATGAAGTATTAAAAAGCAACATCATTACTCTGTAAAAACACAGAACTGATCGGGACTGCTACTAAAGTTATGTAACGGCCCCTCTTTTTCAAATAGGACCTTACTAGATTGAAGACTCGGTTACCACATAGTTATTATTAACCCCCCCCCAAATACTCACGGCAGATTTAATAAAGACCAAAACTGCCTTGATGACTTACCCAGAGAGGCTTCCAGAACTTCGTCTGAAAACTTAAACGTGGGGAAGAGCAATGCCAGTTCTCGGCTGGCGGCGTCTCTGTCCTGGCTTCCGTGGACTGCGTTAAAGGGCATTTCTGTGCCGAACTGAGCGCGGAGACTGCGAACATTGGCAAAATGCACGGGAAACAATTGTTTCATTTGAAAAGAAACATTTTGCTCTCTGACAACATGGGCACCAGCAACCAACCAGTTAGCACCCCGCGTTTCTGTGAAACGGCTTTCTCTCCGTTGGAAATGCCAAGAACAACAGTAGGGATAGTAGCTGACATCTATTCCATCATGATGGTGTTCTGGGCACGTTGCCAGGTACTTCACATACATGATCCCGTTTCACTTGTGCCACAGCCCTGTGAAGGACACTCCGGCATGATTCTCAGTTTAAATATGCGTGAGTCATGGTGCAAGCTCGGGAGCTGCGGTTTTTGTTGATATCACTACCAGGGACTAGCACCCTGCCGAGAGCTTGATATAGGTGTGCGTCGTTAATTCCTCAGTAACCCCATAAGATAATACTAATATTGCTAGGGCTTCCTCTGTGTCAAGCACTGTTCCAAGTGCTTCATATACATATATACACACACACACATACAGAGGCACCTTTAATCCTCACATCAATGTCTGAGGCATAGTAATACCCATTTTTCAGGTGAAGGAATTGAGGCAAAGAGGGATTAATGGATGGCCCTAAGAAGTGCTCTTAACAACATTCTGTGGCCTCCCAGGATAGGTGTCATAACCCCATTTTACAGATGAGAGAACCGAGGCTCAGAGAAACAACTTACTCGAGTATGGGGTAACCTAGGATATGAACCCTGGGCTGTCTTACCAGTCCCACACATGAATGTTCTGGCCCCTACAACTGCAGTTACTCAGTCTCTTGCTCATTTCTTTCCTGGTGGCTGGGGCTCTTTCACTTCAAAGGTTAGACACAGTGGATTTGGCATTGGCGATGCCAGGCTAAATACAGGGCCAAGGCAGCCTAGTGCAGATTGCAGAACCGGGTGCTCAGACTCTAGGGAGCCTCAGAACACCCTGGGTAGGGAGGAGGGTGAAGAGGGTTTAGTCTGCAATGCAGATCCCTAGGCCCTGCCCAGAGTCTCTGACTTGGCAGATTTTGGTGGGGCTCTGCAATCCGAATTTCCTGGATGAGTTGCATGTGTGTCTGGGACCATACTATGGAAACCTCTAACTGTGGGATTGGATCAGAGGGTGAAGATAGCAGAGTCTCCTTAAATAGAGAGCAAAGAGGTCAGGGTCTCTCCAAATCTATCTATATATATATAGATAGATTCAGGCTGAATATAGAGCAGGGCTCTTGGCTTCCTTGGATGCAGGTTTTGAGATAAATGAAAAGTCCCCAGCTGGTGACATCACCTGTCAGGCTGCTCCCTCCTTGCCACATCAGGGTCACAGGGCCCCATGAGCATTCGCCAGGAAGCGATCACGTCCTCAGTGCCCTCAGGCCTGGTGAGTATCAGGAGGTGGCTTGGTCCACTGCACATGTGATATACCAGCTTCTCAAATGCCTCCTAGCACAGGGAGAGGAAACAGTGACCCAGGGCAGGGGTCCTGGGGCCTGTAGTGGGTCAGCGGGCCCATCACGTCCACAGGAAGGGAGGGGGTGAGTGAGTAGCCTTGACACTGGCCAGCATGCCCATGAGGGCCAAGGGAGGGGGGTGGTAATGACCAGCCACACCCAGAGAACCCAGATAAAGGCAAAAGCAGGAAAGTGAGACTTTGAGTTGACTTGTTTGGGGTTGAATGAGAGACTGTAACAAGCTAGGCAGGGACACATGTGGAAATCACGTGGATGCCAGATGACCATGGGGTGCGATGTAGCTAAGACTTATTTTTTGCGATGCCTTGCAACCCTTCCCACTGCTTCAAGTAGCAGTACTCTGATTTTCCTTTGGGGAGCTGCCCTTCCCCGTTTCACTTGGCCTAGTCTGGCTGACAACCATGATGCCTCTCCCCCCGCCCCCCAAACACACACACCTCACCTGAGAGGTAGGGCTATGACCAAGCTAGGTCCACTAGGCTTCCATCCCAAGTAGGGGAGTCAGAAGCAGAAGCAAGTGGAAAGTGATTGAATCTGAGTTGTCCAATAGCAGCACCAAGAGTGACCGTTCATGGGATTCTGCACCTAAGATCCCTGCAACTGTCTTGGTCCTTCTCCCAATGCCTTCCTGTTCAACAACTTCAGCTCTCTTCTTCAGTTCTGGGAGTTATGGAGTATCCTTACAATTAATTCTCTATGTCATTACTGAAGTTGGAATCAAAATCTCTTCCTTGCAACCAAAGAACTTTTTACCTGATACAGACTATAATCACTATGCTGAGAGCAAATTCACGGCCTTCTTGCTGTTCAGATTCTTGTTCTTCGTAATACTTTATTTTCTCCCAAACTAACATCAATCTATAAACATAATGTTGGAGAAAGAGAAAGAAATGAGAGTGTGTTGGATGTGTGGAAGATGAGCTGACCTCTCCAGCTTTGTGTTGATAGAAAAGTCGCATTTCTGCCTCTGTCATGGTTCTCTCTTCATTTGCTAAAATGTCAAAACCAGCTTCGTGGATCTGTAAAACATGCGTATATCGTGAAAGGGTAAATCAAGCCCAAATTCACATTCTCGTGGATCTGTAAAACATGCGTATATCGTGAAAGGGTAAATCAAGCCCAAATTCACATTCAAATGTGCTGAAAGTTAAAGATACTGGGAAAGGTAACACTAAAAGCAGCGGAGACCCTCATCCTCAACGTATCTGTTCCAAATGGATTTAAAAGATTCCATTGCCTTAACTGGAATTTTGATGGAGCTCCTCAGAAACCTCCTTTTCTCACTAGCACACTGTTACTCAATGCCCCGCCCCTGCTTTTCCACCAGAGGACACATGAGGGCAGTCTGTCCGGGAAGCGTGGTCTGTGGTCTCTCTTACCTTCATAATAATCTCATCAGTCTTTCCGTGGACCACTGCATCTGGCTTAATGATGGCCAACGTGCAGGTCTTCCCTGATGAAGCTGCAAGAAGTGGAGGACGCTGGCGTCAAGCGCTGGGCTCACAGCACCATGAGGTTCTCAGGGGGCCATCTACAGGGACCACGTAGGCTCTGCACACAGCTCCCGGGGCCCCCCTGCTGGCTCCCGGCTGTGCCCCCACACACTTGGACTCTAGTGGAGGCACAGGTCTGGCTGCAGACCTCACCCTCAACCTGGCTACAGGGGATGGAGACAGGCAAGGGACGTGAACCTGGGTGGGAAGGGAGGAAAGGAAGGGAGAGCAGGGAGGAGATCAGAGACAACTAGGAGCAGAACCCCAGCAACAACTGAAAGAGTCGGCTGGGAGTAGGGGAGAGCTGGAGCAGAGGAAACACGGGCCTGGCCTCTCTTGTGCCTTCCTGTCTCCTCCCCTGATCCTGAGCCCCTAACTGCTGTCTACTGTGTTCTCCTCTCACACCACGGGCTCCTTCGCCAGTGCTGCTTTTTACGTTTTGTGGCATATGGGCGGTAATGACTGCCCCAGGGCCTGAGTCTGTGTGAGTTTTCAGCACCAGCACATTCTACCAAACTGCAAGGACCGTCTTCTCTGTCAACGCAAATTCTCCTGAGAGAAGACCAGATTGGCTTTGGAGCCAAGGTACCAGTCATAGCTCCCTGAACAGTATCCTGATGGCTGTGCTTTGGTCAGTGTCCATAGGTCCAGTCAGCTGTGGTGTTGATGGAGGTGGCATGTGGTTATAGTCCCTGCTCAGGCCTGTAGGGGACCCAGTGTCCAGTCATCAGCCCATCGCTACTATACTCCTGTTTGTATCAGCTTGGCCTTGGTGAGCTTCCTACACTCTCCACAGGCTCTGTATCCCCCCATAGCCTATTTTCTGTTCTCAACCTTTATATCAGTTGTGCGGCAATGAAACACGACAACATCCGCATTTGAGGAGAGCTCCCTACTCTGAAAATCTCAGAAACATGTAAACTACAAAAATGTGAATCTTTTTAGCAACAAATCTATCCATTTTTATGTGAGTATTATTTCTAACATCCCATGAACACTTAGACTTCAAGGAACTCTTACAATGAAATCCCTTATACACTGACCCATTAATGACATCCTTTAGAGGTACAGGGTGAGAAGACAAGAGGCCAGATCGGGGCCCAGAGAATTCCACCTTGAAAGGGGAACAAACGAGAACAGGCCAGTGAAGGGGAGGCTGCAGAGAGGCCAGAGACGTAGAAGGAAAATGAGAAAGGTCATGACATCTCAGAAACCAAAAGAGACGAGGGTTTGGAGAAGGAAGACACTGTGGACATCATCCAGGTCCTCCAAGGGGGGCTGTAGGATATGACTGGACACCGTGTGTTGGATTTGGCACCTAGAAAGTCAGTGGTCCCCCATGAGCACCAGCGAGAAGCTGGCACAGAATCAGGTCGGGCAGGGGCCAAAGGTGAGGGGTGGCCTAAGGAGTATGGGAGCTCAGGGAGCTTAGGCGTGGAGGAGAGGAAGGCTAAGGGCAAGGGCAGGCTTTTATGTTATTTTCTAGGTGAAGAGACTTGATTTGAGAGGAGATAATGAGGGAGGGAAGAGGAGATCATCCAAAAAAAGGAGGTAACATCTGTTTGCTATGGAAGCCTAAACACTGATTTTTTTCACACTTGAAGTTTTTTTGCTCTCCTGAACTGTGCCTCTTTTCTTGTTAGAGTCCAGCTCAAACAGCCCTCACTATCCACACACAGCCTTTCTGCTTCACGCAATAATAAAAATCTTCCTTCTCCTTCCAGCTCAGCTCCTGAACTTAATGCTGGTTTCCCCTGGCGTCTCAGTCACTGTCACAAGCCACCTTCCCAACAAGGGCCCTTCTAACTTCTGGCTTCCCCACGTCAGGTCAGGTTGCTCTTCTGATAGTTAAGGTTCAGGAAGATCTGTGATGCCCAGGACTCCTGACTTTTGGACCCTTCAGGAAAAGGTGAAAACAAGAAATGAGCTCTTTAGCTCAAATGAAGACCCAGGAAACACCAGCATCATTACTTGAAATTCTACCTTCCTTTTTATTAAGTAGGGCTTTTCCTGATGCAGGTAATTGCCTCGTTAGTCGTACTTGTTATACTTGAGCGTGATCAGAAAGCTGTGAAAGTGACCTACGATGCCAAGAAAGGGCGGAAGGGAGCTTTGACACAGTATGTTTGAAGTCAGGTGATTGGAAACAGAATGCTGCATGGTTAATCTTCCAGAGTCCAGATTGCCCAAATCATTGATTACTCACACGCTTTGCCTTTTTGCCTTGCTTAGTGGTTCCCTACTCACCCACGTCCTCCTCTTCACCATTGTCCTTGTCATGGGAGAGGCATCCGTCCTCCTCAGACAGAGCCTCGTCTCTAATCTAGAGCAACAAATTGGTCATTAGCAGAAAGTAGTTAGCTAATTAAAATTACCACAAAGACCTCCAGACACTGACAGAAGCCAAAAAAAGGCAAAGGCCTGAAATGCAGAGCCATGGAAAGGGGGTCAAGCACATCAGCCTTGGGAACTTTACAAGACCCTTTTTAGAAGCCGGATGACAGTGGGGGTGAGGGTGTTCGAAGACAAGGAAATCCATGCTGACTTTACGGTTTAGATTCGGCCCATTTCCAGAAGCATCAAGTAGAAAACATGATGTAGGGAGTCAGCCAGAAGACAAAGGAAGAAGTGACATACAAGGAGATACTTAGCAACTGGCTCCCCTATGCAGGTTAGTCGTGAAGACAGACATCATCTCCCCTGGAGGGAGCACAAGCACTTGTGATTTTTGGAGAAAAATAGGATTGATTCTACCCCATTCTATAAAAACAGGGCTTTGCTATTTGGAATTGAATACAAAAACTTGAACAATGCACACTGAACGCTAAGGCTCTTTGGACGGAAGCTCAAAGCACCAGGAAATGCTTCTCTCTATCTGAGGTGGTGTCAGTGTTCGATGGCAGCCAAATTTTTGTGAGGAACTTGTAGTCTATTGTGTCACGGAAATAATTTATCAAATCACAAGCTATGCTGATCCATTGCTTGTGTGAATGACAGAGCTTAATTTCTAAATTAAACGAGCCCTCCGGGATCACAAGTAAAACTTTCAGGAACGGGAGGCGAGGGCAGGTCACCAGGAGAGAGCTCACCGTGAGGCTGACTTCTGCCCACTACTCTGCCCCATAACTCTATTATCATTTCTGAACTCATTGTCAGGGTTCCAGAAATCCCTGTTAAGAATTGAAGTGGGGGATGAACAGGAAACGGATAAAAGAAGTTCAAGTGCTCTGGATGAAGGGGACGACTTTTTAAAAGAAGTTTTTAAAATGCATGTGTGGGGATGCCTTCGGCTCAGGTCACAATCCCAGGGTCCTGGGATCGAGCCCCGCGTCGGGCTCCCTGCTCAGGGGGAGCCTGCTGCTCCCCCTGCTTGTGCTGTCAAATAAATAAATAAAATCTTTAACAAAATAAAATGCACGTATGTCCTAGTGGTCACTGCCTCCCTCTGAGCCCTCGGGGACCTCAGGGTGGGCATTTAATGGCACTTGCCACTGAGCGCTCCAGGAAAATCAGTGGGACAGGAGACACTGCGTGTGCCGCTGGTGGAAGCATCCTTACCACTTGCCGCTCACAGCCTTCGGCCAGCACCTTCTTTTCAGCCTCCAGCTGCTCTCGGATGGTTTTCTGCAGCAGCGGGGCGTTAGCTCCCCTCACCACCGCCACCAGTTCTCCACCCTAGCACACAGAACACACGCACTACCCAAACTGCTCGAACTCTTCTTAACATATCTTCATCTCTTTCAACAGACAGCGAGTGTCCAAGAGCTTTGCTTAGGCGTGTGCCCAAGATTGAAGCCTCCATCCACTTCTCTGCCTTCTACCCCATGCCTCTCCTTTCAAAACTCCCTTCAGGGAAACGGAGTTAGTTAAGAGAGGAGCGGGGCAGCGAGGTTGTGAGTGACTAAGTGTGGCCTAGACGGGGCTCGTCCACTCGACAAATACCTATTGAGAACTTACTCTGCCAAGCACCAAGACAGAGGCAAAGAATGTGAACAGTCAACGGGAAAAGCCATAGTTGCCTGCTTCAATGAACGGGAATCACGCAGGAGAGAGGTGATCAGATCAAAGAAACAATTACCATAGAATGAGATCATCACTTTAAGAGAGGAACGTACAGGACGCTTGGCATTACGGGTAAGAATGGATTCCCAGCTCCATCCGGGGCGGTCAGAGGAGACGTCTCAGTGGAGCTGGTGTTTGGGGCGACTGAGTCTCCTGCTTTAACCTTTTCAGCAGTCAGTCTGCACATTACTCACAGAGGTTCGTGGAGAGTGGGCCCCCCCATTTTTATCCCTGCCCCGCAGGGGCCCCCCAGAGGGTGAGAGGCTGTGACGGAGGCTGCTGCCTTGGCACCTGCTCCCACACCCTTGAGTACGATTTATGGCATCATCACTACAGGCTCAGCGAGCAAACCCTTGTGACAGCGATCGCATTTCTGCACCTATGGTCCACTGTCACTCTGGCTCCTTCCCACTTCTCCATCTGTCCTCACCCATGTTTCGGCATCGAACTCCGGTCTTCCATCAAGAATCAACACCCAAACCATGTTTGCCATAAGCCTCCAATTTGTGATACTTGCAGTGCTGAGGGCAGAAGCCCGAAGGTTTCCAAAGTGAACAACCCCGGCCTGGCTGTCAGGAGATATGGGTGGGTAGGCCTCAGTTTCCCCTGACTGTATGAGAAGGAGGCTGCAGTCAGGAGCAGCATATCCGTTGCTTGCCTTCAGGGCCTGGCAGGTGACCTAAGCTAGGAAGCCAGGTGTGAGGCACTGGGCCCTGAGGGCATGGGGCCAGAGCATGGAAGTCACACCCAAAGACATCCAAATTACCTTTCAAAACACGGAACTACTTGGCTTTCCTCAATAGTCCCTTTCATTTCTGAATTTCTGTAAATGTATCTTCACATCTTATGATTAAATAAAAATGAACGCGGAGCTTGTCTACCCCAGTAGAGTGTGTGTGCTGAAAGCTTCCCTCTATGGGGTGGAGGACAGAAGTCTGGAAACCCTGTGCTCTGTGAAACATCAGTCAAGAGTGCCCATGAGCCAGAAGAAGCAGACACATTTGAGTGACTCCCATTTTTTTCCCGTGGACCACCAGTCAGGAAGGCTGCCGAGCCCAGCGTGACCGTCGGGAGCTGTGTCATCCTGGGCCTCCCCGCCAGGGAGCCGTGCCACTGTCCTAGGCAGGGACCTGCATTACCATGACTTAGTATGCCTCTCCTTACCCCAAATAACAGATGCAGTCCAGAAGGAAACAAGCCCTCGTTTGGATCAGTGAAGCCTCTTGGTGACGTTCAGTCAGACACCTCTGTCGGAACCCTGATGTTTTGCAATAGTTGTGGTTCTGCAAATGTACTTACTGCATAAAACAGAAAGGTCGGCTCGCACTTCCCTCGGTATTTTTCAAGGACATCAAGACAATCTGCTTCTGCCTAAAGAAAACCAGCTGTCAGGAGGTTCTTGGGGTGCCGGGGATGCAGGGGCATGATGGTGCGAGAATCACACAGGACAATACACACAAGACACACACCTCATATGTACATGCACGTGTCCCCCCCCATATACCCCATAAACACACACACACACACCCTCACACCCTCTCTATACACACATACCCCACGTGTAGATACTCACACCTATCCCCCCCACGTATCCCTCTTACACACACCCCGCCCCATACACAGACACACTCATACACACACACCCTTCCCTGCACGCACATCCACACGGTGACTGTCCTCCCCAGAGATCACCCTGGCTGGCTCTCATGCCTTTCCCTCTAATGTCTTTTCATCAGAATAACTCTCCTGTCAACATACTGGTAAAAATTGTTGACAGTGTGCTTTTTTGAAGAATAAACAAGGAGGAAGCAAGGATTTCTCCTGCTCCCCAGCCAGCTACTGCTCTGACACCCTGCTGCTGCCAGGACTGACAACCACAGGGGGACGGTCCCCACACTGCCCTCCATGTCTGAGAAGCCCCATCCAGGGGCAGGCATTTCCACCACACACTCTCTCCAGAAATGTCAGAACTGACTCCCTAGGAAGAAAGGGTGAAGTCCTCGAGAGGTCAGTGTAGGTATCTTGGCCCCTGTGTTCCGCCCAGGAACCTCTAAGCTGAGCAGCCCATCCAGTGTCTCTCGCGCACTTCTCTGGAATTTATTCCCATGTCCATACATTAATCCAAGTAAATATTGGCTGGACGTTCCCCAAGATGGAGCAGAGCATAAAAATCTTGGAACTCTGTGGGCGGAAGTAAGACTTCAGAGTCCCCAGTGTCTGTGAGCCAGAAGGAGCACCCGTGTGGGGCGACACACACCCCTCCCCTGTGCACAGGGTCAAGAGATACCTGAGCTCGGAATGACTGTCAGGCAGTGGGGGTGAGGTGGAACCTTCATCTCCAGAGAAACTATAAAGCATCACGACTGATGACCCAGAATTCCACAACCGATGCCTTTTCAATGATCTGGGAAAATCTGTACATGCTTCCTGTTCCCACTTTTCAATTTTTAATTATTTTACAATGTCGTGTGACATTCTGCTGAGAGACAAGCTTACTAGTGCAAAGTGCAGAAGGTCTAGGCCAACCTCAATCCTCATCTTCTGGAAGAGGCTCACCATGGGCTTGCAGGGCCCACACCAGCCTTGATAGACGTCGACAACTGCGTGGAACCAGAAGCAGGAACATTCAGTGAGGACCAGCACTCACCACGTCAGGGAAATTTATGCCTGCAAACTAACTCCACTCCAGTGCACGTCTGTTTGCAGGGCTATTTAATGGTTCAAGGGATTTATTTTCCCCTTGGAATAGGAGCGAGCATGGAGACACAGCCGCCCCTCATTCTTATGAACTCAGTGTTCTGACTTCTAAACATAATGAAGTAAGTGTGGTAGAAAACAGTTTTCTTTACATGGATCCTTAACCTGTAGTAATTTTCAGGCTACATTCAGGGTCAGGCTGGTACAGAGTGGCCCTCAGTAAGTATTTGAATTGTACTAAAATTATCTATTCTAAAAGAGGTCAGGGTAGGCGGCCTGTCAGCACACAATCAACTCTTAGCTGCTTTGATAATAAATGCAGTTTTGACATTTTCCCCTGATGGATTAAAAGCCACTTGCTTTGGGTAAAGGAGAGTTTTATTTACTTTATAAAATCAACACCGTTCTCCTGAAAAGTGTACAGCATGGAGACCTAGATGGAAACTTGGATACTTTTTTCTTCATCGGTCCCAGTCTATGGAGTGTGCCAGGACTGGGCGTGAGGGAACCCTCCCGTCTGATCACACGAGGCCACAGGGCCTGTGAGATCATGAAGCAAACTAAGCCAACACGTGTACCACGTACACGCAGGACGTGCCCGGCCCCATCATGATGACACAGCTGGTGCTAGACTGTGGGAAGCTCAAAGACATGAAGTAACTAATCCAAGGTACAACAACAATCCAAAAAACCCTTAAATTCTCAAGTGCTGGAACCTAGCTTTGAACCCAGGTCCGTCTGAGTGCGTGCTCTTTCAAGCACTCCGGGAAAGAAGCGATGCGTGGATTCAGGAGTGTTGGTTAGTGGGGCAAAGGCCTGCTTCACAAGGTTATGGGGGAGAGAGCAGGGCTGGAGAGAAAGTGTATCAAGAGTTTGACTAAAAGAGAAGAGGAAGGAAAGAAATGGCAGAGAAAATGAAAAGATGTGCCTGCACGCGCGTGTGTGTGCGTGCATGCACGGGTGCACACGTGCACGTGTAAATCGGAATAGGCTTGCCTATTTGAAGGCAGATGAAAGTGAACCAGCAGAAGGCAAGACTTCCAAGATGGTGGTTGACTTTGCAAGCAAATGTCTGCTGGTTCTAGAAAGAAGGAAGAGTGTCTCTTCCTTGAGACTGCCCGGTAAGAAGGGGAGGACGAGCCCCTGCTGCCCGCAGCTGACACAATTCCCTGGCAAGCTTCGAGCAGGGCTTGACAGAGTCCCACGCAGCAGATGTCAGTTATGATCACCTGGAGTGCCTGGGACACAGCAAATTCTCCAGAAATGCTGGGGTGGTAGTTTTCTTACTGCCGTTAAAGAACTAGAAGTAATGGTGGTTTTGCCCTAGAGCCAAGTTCCAGTTGCACAGATGAGACAGGGAGACAAAATAGTTGAGACCTCGCACCATCAAAAAAGCTGTGTAATCCCTCAGGTAGTAGAATGTGGCAAGACTCCCACGCCCCCATACTGCCGGATCCATGCAAGTAGCATTTATTTAGTGCCCCCTCTGCCCCAGGCCTGGGCAAGTTGGCCAGAGATGGAGATGAAAAAGACAATGCCCCTGTGTTCAGAATTTAGGGGGAAAGCCATGAGTGCTCCTCCAGACAGAGGCCACGCCAAGCTGGGTGTGTGTTGGGGGCACGGGGGAGACAGGGTCCCACCCCGAATGCCCAGGCGACTCCCAGACATTGTGACTATGCAGATTCTGGAAAGATTTCATGCAAGGAGCCTGCTGCTTTGGAGCTGGGCCTGGGAATGAGGGCAACATCTCCAGCTTATGATGGAGTCATGATATTCCAGGGAGCAGGGACAACATGGATAAAAGTGAAGAAGTGGGGACACTTGTGGCATGTTCAGGAAACAGATCAGAGCTCAGGACATACCTCAGGGAACAGTGGGTGAAGGGGCTAGAAAGATAAACTGAGTCATGGGGGTGGAGAATGTAGGGGCCTTGAAGTCTGAAGTCACTCGGTGTGTGTGGCACCAGGGAGAGATAAGAGCGGACACAAGCTGGCCAAGCAGGTGTACTTATAGGGAGAAGAACTGAGCGGATACAGAGAGAGAAAGGGATCCCAGATATGCACAGTCAATGAAGAAGAGAAAGGAACCGTAGGGGCAGGTGTGGCAGGCAGCCTCTAAGATACCTCCAGGGAGTCCTGCCTCCTGGGATGTAACCCCCTGCCTTTGAGTGCAGGCCAGACCTAGTGACCAGCTTCTAACAAACAGAGTAGGGCAAAGTGATGGGATGTCACTTTTGAGATTCAATTACAGAAAGACTTTGACTTGCATATGTCTCTCCCTCCCCCTCTCTCCCCTCTCCTCTGGGGGCAGAAAGTTACTGAGTTGTAAGTAGCCTTATGGAGAAATTGATAGCAAGAACTTGATGTCTCTAGCCAATAGCCAGTAGGGCCCGGAGTCCTGCCAACAGCCACATGAATGAAGTTGGAAATGATCTTCTAAGATCTATCAGAGCCACATGACCGAGCTTAGAAGCAAAGTGGACTTTCTTTAGTTGAGCTTTGACATTGCCTGTCTTACTCCTTAACTGCACCCTGGTGAGAGACCCAAAACCAGAGACACCCCAAACCAGAGGCACCCCAAACCAGAGGCAAAGCAACACCTAGATTCCAGACCCACAGAAACTGTAGGATAACAAATGTTCATTTTGGGGGCACCCGGGTGGCTCATTTGCTTAAGTGTCTGCCTTTAGCTCAGGTTATGATCTCGGGGTCCTGGAATCCGGCCCCATATCAGCCTCTCTGCTCAGCAGGGAGTCTGCTTCTCCCTCTAACTCTCCCTCTGTGCTCTCTCTCTCAAATAAATAAATAAAATCTTTAAAAAAATGTTCATTAAAAAAAAAACTACTAAGTAAATTGTTGCAATAGATAACATACAAGAAGATAGGAACGGGGAGGCCCAAGGGACAGTGGCTATGCTATATCCTAATGACAATGCAGTCCCTGGTTCCAGCCCCTTGGGATGCCTGGCTCTCCTTCCAGCCCCTGAGTTCCGAGAGATCCCCTTATTCCTTCTGATACATTCCCCTTTATGCCTCAGGTAGTCAGAAATTTTCATTCCTTCACACCAAACAACCCTTGGGTCCGACAGTCAGCTCTGGAACAAGGGATCCCTGTTACCCAGGAGGACTGACTGCTTTCCTGAACTGAACTTACCAACAGATGTGCAAGTAGTGTACATACACACACACACACACACACAGAAATGGCTTGGTTCTTCATTTATGAAACTCAGGATTATAGGGAAATGGTGCTCATGGCAGCTTTTCTCTTCATGGTTCGATAGGCCCTTTAGCACTTTTGAAAAGGCTGGATCTAAAAAAACTTATCTCAAATTACCAGTTAGTCCTTTGGAACTGAGCATTTCCTCCCAAAGCTCCTGGGTGCTGATGTTAACCTAAGACCAAAGAAGAACAAAGGCTGTGTTACTGAGGGCATGGATGGGGAAAGGATTTGATGTATTTGCTCCAGATACCTACCTACCTCCCTACCTCTCACGAACCGCCTTCCCTTCCTCTCTCCCCCCCCTTCCCCCCTTTCTTCCCTTCCCTCCTCCTCCTCCCTCCCTCTCTGAAATAGGTACAAATACAGCTCAAGCTGTGTTCTTTCCCCCATCTGCCTTTTTCATCCCATCTCCTCCTGCCTCCATCCCCACGAATAACCACTAACCTAAGAAAAATCTCATTTTTTAAAATAATTTTTTCTTGTTGCTTGTCCCAAAAAAATATATATAAAATTATTTTGTGTCCATAAAATGTACATAAATATCATACTATAGAGATTTTTTGCAGTTTTTGTTCTCACTCAAATCCAGTTTTGACATTTATCTAGATTCATATCTATTTGACAACTATGAGAGGGTTGTTTTGTGGAATGTCCCTCAGTTTGGGTGTTTGATGTTTCCTGATTCCATTCAGGCTGTGCATCTTCGGGTTGGTTGGAATTGGGTGGTTTGGTTGGAGGGTCAGAGAAGCCGAAGAACATTCTCTCGTTGCATCCTGTCAGGTGACATGCAATTTCGATCTGCCCGTCATGGTTGAGTTCCGCTTGGATCACTTGATTAAGGTGGCCTGTGAGTCTTCTGCACTGTGAAATTATTCTCCTTCCCTTTGTGGTTAGTAAGTTTTGGTGGGGCTAATCTAAAACTATAGAAATCAAAAGACCATGACAGTGATCACTCCTTCTTAATACAGGTATGCTAAGATCTTTTTTCCTTTAAAAGGGCTGAAAACACGTCACATCTGCGAATCTTCTACTGAAGATCTCTTTCTAAAGAAATCATATCTCCACACTTTTTGTTTCTATGAAAAAACAGAAAAAACAGAAGAGTCTTCCTCTTGATGCCTTGAGTGATCTAAGAGAGTTGGACCAACGTTATCCCGGGCTCCCAACGGTAGTCCTGAAGAAGGGGACAGAGGGTTCAGAAGAGTCCCCACCCCTACCCTCTCTCATAACAGTCGCTTCCAGAGGCTCAGCTGTCAGTCAGCAGCAGCGCTCTGTGGTACACCCCTGTCATGGGATAAGCCTCACCAGCCGTGGGGCCGGGACTCCAAACGTTTGAAGACTCTCGCGCCTAGGAATGGGGCAGGAGCAGGAGAGTATGGAAAATGTCTGGACTTCACTAAGCCCTACGTTTGGTCAGGAGTGAATGGCGAATATGTGGCACATTCTGGCCAGACTCTCTCTTCATGTCCTATGATTTCTGTCTCAGTCATAGAAGGAGTCTGAAATAGTTTTACTCAAAGAGAGGAAGGGTTCCTGGGCTGGCAAACCCTACAGCACTGCTTTCAAGGAGCCAATCTGATAGAGAGGCAATGCTCACACAAGTGTCTCCATGCACATCCCTCAGCAAGCAGGAGTACTTACTTGGAGCACACATTGAATTCAGAGCTCTGGGGAATAACATTTTTGTGAAATCACCAAAAAATATTACCCCCAAAGGGGATACGGGGCATAGACAGACGAAGAGAAAATCATATGGGACAAAAAGCCCCACACAGAGCCACACAGACAGCAATCAGTCCAGCCTTGAAATATCTATAGCAGTGTCGTTGCAACAACTTTGCAGGCTATGTATTATCCTTGCTGTTTGCATAAGGGATATGGAGTCTCAGAGAGGTTGAGGAAATCATTCACAAAGCAATATGTGATAGGTCCAGGTGCTTAGAATTTATTTACAGACAGAATGTCGACACATGAAAAGTTTCATAACTCCAGAGTGCTAGAGCACCAAAGCTGGCGGGCCCTTGGGGATGGTTCACTCATTCCACAGATGGGCAAGCTGTAGCAAGAGAGGTTATGTGATTGATCTCAAGTCTTAAGAGTCGACAAAGAGTCAAGAACTGTATCAGGTCTTCAGACTTTCAGTTCAAAGCCCTTCCCACCCTCTCCTAGTACATGCTATCTTTACAATGGCATTGATCTCTCCCTTTTTCAATCATTAGGCTTTGGAAATTTACATGTAAAGTGCTCATGCCACAGAGGACAATGAAAGAGGAATCAGGTGTCTCAAGAGCACTCCACTCTACGCCCATGCTCAGGCCTGAGCATGCATTCAGATGGGCTGAACTGACTATGAGACGCTGTAAAAAGGCACTCTTTGTTCGGCACCAGGAATAAAAGCAGATGCTGGCTTACAGAGTCATTTGCTCCAGGTGCAAATGAAGTAAAGCACTCCATACAACGAATGTGTAGCACATAAAACATCGTATTTGTTGAATAAGCAAACGATTGCAAAGAGCAGGGGTGGGAGAACGGGGTCTCCAGAGTGAGTGTAGTTACAGATGCGTGCCCAAACTCAAAAGAACCGTACATCATATTCTTGAAGCAAGCTGCATTTATATTTCAACAAAAAATATATCAGTATCGAATTGTATTGGTTCAGATTTTCTTGCATTTTTGGTTTCATTTTAATTCCTGTTTGGGTTATGTTTGCATAAGCACTATAAGCATAAAGAACTTATACCCCATTTTATGTTTGCTTATATTTAAGGGCACAAAAAAATTGTCACTTGGGGGTCGAGATAAGTTTGTTGTTGGGGGTTTTTTCGCTTTAAGATGGAAGGGTACAATACTCAAATTTGAGAACACTGCATGTCCTGCTGGCAAATAATACCACCTTTATACATTGCTTTCCACTCCTCGTCAACCCCGACCTGCCCCCAAGTGCTGGAAGCAAGCACCCCTTGAGGCTTACCTGCAGGGCAATGTCCTTCTTCTTGCTGCCCATGGCTCTGCAAAGAAGACAGAAGCCCTGTTAACTTCGGGCTCTGGCTGTTTCCAACAGCAGCCTGGAGACAAACCGCTGCGAAGACCACCAGCAAACCCAGAGCCTCCTTCCGACAAAGCCCCCGTCCCTTTAAAGTAAATACTAAGTAGCAGCAAATACATGCCCTGATGTAAAATGAACACCCCACTGGGGAAGCGGAGCCTGCCCCCCGCAGGGTCGTGGCTCGATAGCCGGTTTTCGGCAAAGCCCCTTCCTAGCATGGAGTTGGGGAGCCCGGCGATGCAGCCCTTCAGGCATCGGAACGCCTGCCCAGGAATTCGGGCAGGAAAAGGCCAATGAACCCTGTTATCCCTATTGTTGCAATGTATTCCTGGGAAACTGAGCCACTGCGATCTCTCCACAGGTATAGGGTCCTCAAAGTGCAGCGAGTTTCCAACCTAGTCTGCAGAGACCCAGCCACGGTCGTCAGGACAACACTGCGCGGTCCTCGTCGTCCAGGTAATAAACATGCGTACACGTAAACCACGCCCATCGCGGGCCCCGCAGGACGGCGGGAGGGAGTCCCGCCCCCTCGCAAGCGGAATTGTCCTGCAAGGACGCTCTCCTTGGCTGATGCGTTTGTCAGTGTCTGGGGCGTGTGGATTCCCCAAGCAGAGACCTGGTGCGCTGAGGCACCGTACAGTTCATCCCCGAAGCCCTGCACACCTCCAGCCCAACCGGAGCTGGTGTGCAGCTTTTCTGTTGTTACTTACTGCGTGCCAGGCAGGAGTGGCTCCAGGTTTTGAGGGATCTGAAGGGATCCCCTTTAACAAAGAATACAAAATTATAAATTCAAAATTATGTATGAAAGTCCAGCAGAGCAAATAGAAAACAGTTACAAACATAGCATGAGTAGTTTATACCAATTAAAGTGTCAATGGATTAAAAAAAAAAAAAACAAGACAAGGCCCAACTGTGTGTTGTCTATAAGAAATTCACCTTTTTTTAAAAAGTTTATTTAAGTAATCTCTACCTCCAACATGGGACTGGAATTCATGACCCCAAGATTAAGACTCGCATGCTCTTCAAACTGAGCCAGGTGCCCCAAGAAATTCACTTTAAATATAAAGACACAGATAAGTTAAAAATAAAGGGGTGGTGGGGCGCCTGGGTGGCTCAGTTGGTTAAGCGTCTGCCTTCGGCTCAGGTCGTGATCCCAGGGTCCTGGGATCAAGCGCCACATGGGTTCCTTGCTCAGCGGGGAGTCTGCTTCTCTCTCTCCCTCTGCTGCTCCCCCTGCTTGTGCTCTCTCTCTCTCTGTCAAATAAGTAAATACAATCTTTTAAAAAAATTTTTTTTAAAGGGGGTGGAGAAAGTTACGCCATGCTAACACTAATCAAAAGAAAGCTGGAGTAGCCATATTATCTTCAAGCAAAGCAGACATCAGAACAAGGAAATTTATCAGGAATAAAGAGAGAGCAATACATAATGTTAAGGGGGTCAGTTCCCCAGGAAGACATAACAATATCAATGTGTATGCACCTAACAAGAGGTCACCAAAATACATGAGACAAAAATGTATAGAACTGTAAGAAAAAAAAATAGATGAACCCAAAATTATAACTGTTAACTTCAACACCATTTTTCAGTAATGACTAAACCCAGCAAGGGTATAGTTGTACTGAACAAGAACATCAATCAACTTGATCTGACATTTATACAATACTTCATCCAACAACAGCAGAAGACAGATTGTTCTCAAGTTCACATGGAATATTCACCAAGACAGACCACATTCCAGGTCATACAACATAACTTAACAAATTTAAGAGAACAGAAATCATACAGAGTCTGTTCTCAGACTACAGTGGAATTAAACTAGAAATCAATACCAGCTGATGAAAGAAATCAAAAGGATTTAAATAAGTGGAGAGCTATTCCATGTTTGAGGATAGGAAAAATCAATATTCTGAAGATGTCAATTATTCCCAATGTGATGTATAGATTAAGCACAATTTCAGTCAAAATCCTAGTAAGCTATTTTGTGGATATCCACAAATTTATTCTAGAGTTTATATAAAAAGGTAGAGAGACCCAGAATAGCTAACACAATACTGAAGAAGAAAAACAAAGTTGGAGAACTGACACTACTGAACTTCAAGATATTAATGAAAGAACAGACTCATAGATCAATAAGACAGAACAGAGCCCAGAAACAGACCCATACACATGTGGTCAACTGATCTTTGACAAAGGGGCAAAGGAAAGTCAATGATGGTGCTGGAATAATGAGATCTGGACACAGACCTTGCACCTTTTACAAAAATTAACTCAAAATGGATCATAGACATAAATGTAAAATGTAAAACTGTACAACTTCTAGAAAGAAACAGGAAAAAAGCTAGGTGATCTTGGATTTGGCTTTTTAGACATGACACCAAAAGCATGATCCATGAAAGAAAAAAATCATAAGTTGGACTTCATTAAAATTAACAACTTTTCATCAACTATACTCAAATTTTAAATTTTTTTAAGTAAATAAAAGAATTGTAAACATGTGCTCTGCAAAAGACTGTTAGGAGAATTAAATAGAAATGCCGTAAACTGGGAGAAGATATTCTGATAAAGGACTGTTATCTTAAACACACAAAACTCAACAAAAAGAAAACGAACAGCCCAATTAAAAAATGGACAAAAGATCTGAACAGATACTTCATCAAAGAAGATACACAGATGAAAAGTCAACAAATGAAAAAAACCCTCAGCTTCATTCGTCACTAGGGATTACAAATTAAAGCAATAACGAGATGCTTCTACACGCCGATTAGGATGGCTAAAACCCTAAAAATTGATAATATTGGTTCACAAAAGTTGGCGAAGAGCCCCAGAGCAGTAGACACTCTCATTTATTGCTGGTGGGAATGCAAAATGGTACCCAGCCACTTCGGACGACAGTTCGGCAGTTTTTTACAAAGCTGAATATAGTCTTACTGTATGATCCAGCAATGCTCCTACATGTTTATCCAGTTGATTCGAAAACTGAGGTATACACAAAAACCTGCATGTAATGTTTATAGCAGATGTATTCACAATCACCCCAAATTGGAAATAACCGAGATGTCCTAAAAAGGTGAATGAATAAGCAAACAGAGGCACACCCCTACAGGGGTGTCTGTAAGACACAGCATTGCAAATTGGGTCTGCTAAATGCAAGTGATGTTTGTTGCCGCGAGGTGGTTACTCATGCTCTCAAACGGTGTGAAATCTTCCTTAGAACTCATTTCCAAAATAAAATTCAGATCAGGACACTGAAAAATACTGCCAGGACACTGAAAAGCACCTTTTGTTCTTTTTGAAAGGGTTCAATTTCTCACCGCTGTTTGATCTCTACCATAAAGTGTAGTCACATCTTTGGCAAATTAAACCACAGAACAAATTTAGGGCAACCACACGTCTTTACACCCTGACTTTATACCTGTTGTCCTGTGCAATTATTTTTTTTAAAGATTTTATTTATTTATTTGACAGAGAGAGACAGCCAGCGAGAGAGGGAACACAAGCAGGGGGAGTGGGAGAGGAAGAAGCAGGCTCATAGCGGAGGAGCCTGACGTGGGGCTCGATCCCACAACGCCGGGATCACGCCCTGAGCCGAAGGCAGACGCTTAACCGCTGTGCCACCCAGGCGCCCCAGTCCTGTGCAATTATTAATAGCAACACTTTTTACATTCAAAAATGTACAGTTTGGACAATATAGAGCCTCCTCAATTTTTCCCAAATGGATCCCCCAGCTTTTTACATCTTGATATAATGAAAGTTCCATCTTTTACATATTTTATGGTATCTGTCAGTGATTGGATCGCGTTGCCCTAAAGTCCTGCCCTAAGGAAGGTGCTTTGTTTATTTGTTTTGCTTCTGTTGTATGCAAAAACTTCTAACTTTAGGGGTTACTGCTGTGTTTTGGTGTCTGAAAGACTGAAAAAACAAACAAAAATGGTTCTTTCTCCTGCAAGTTATGTTTATTGCCACAAGAGGATTGTTTACTCAAGGGAAACCCTTCTGTGACCCAAATTGGATGCCAAGAGCATTTTCTTTGTTTAAACACTTAGAATTGTGTCGTGACTGTGTGAAACAAGAATGAACTTACTCACTTTAAGAGCAAATCACAAAACCAAATAGTTTCCAGTTTCTCGTGTTAGCTGATAAGAGTATATATATATCGACACCTCTCTGCTTCCAGATATTATGGTTTCTTTTTTCCACAAATACCAGTGTGTCCCTACTATGACTGGCTCTGAGGAAGGCAGCTAGAAGCAGTAAACCGGGAGCATTAGAGTCTCACAGACGTGGGTTGGGGCCTTGGACCCACCACCTCCCAGCTGTGTGAGCTTGGGTCCTTCCTTCAGCTTCCTCAGGCTCATTCTCTAGTCTTTAAAATGAGGAGTATAATACCTACATTTTGGGAATGTTGTGGAGAGAAGTAACATCTTCCAAATTTTCTTGATAGTCAAGCCATTATTGCTTAAGGTGTCATCCTCTCTTCACAGTGTAGGACTGTCGGTCGCTGGGAGGCAGCTTCCCCGGCAAGGTTCACAGTGGCTACCCCCAGCCCTGGCAGCCAGATGGAGCCATTCGATTAGTTTTCCTCCATCAGGGTGGCAGTGATGAGTGCTAACTCTAAACCCTCCTCACTCTGCCCCCATCTGCCAGCTTGATGTGACCAGGATGGCTTTAATGAGCAGAGATGTTTTTAATTTGATGAAATTTAATTTGTCAGTTTTTGTTCTTTGTTTATTGGGGGTTCTTTACCCTGTTTAAGAAATCTTTTCCTAAGGATTTCCTACCCCCAGGTCATGAAGATATTCCCTTTATTTTCTCCTAAGAATTATAAAAAAGTTATAGTGAAAGGACTTATTAAAAATTTACATTTAGGCCTGTGATTCATCTCCAATTCATTTTTAATTGAAATTTTTATTGAGATAATTGTAGGTTCATGCAGTTGTAAGAATAACATGGAATCCTTTGTACGTTTTCCCCAATGATAATATTTTGCAAAACTATAGTCTAATATCACAACCAGAATATTGACGTTGATACAACCACTGTCTTAAATTTCCTGAGTTTTAGTTGTACTCGTGTGTGTGTGTGTGTCTATATAATTTTATCACCTGTGCAGGTTCATATGTCCACCATCATAGTTAGGATCCTGAACACAGGGATCCTTTGTGTTGCCCATTAGCCACACATACCTCTCTCCTGTATCTTTCCCCCGACTTCTGACAACCTCTCGTCTGTCCTCCATTTCTAAAATGTTGTCACTTTAAAAATGACATATAGATCATATCATATAGCACATAACCTTTTGGGATTGGCTTTTCTTCACTCAGCATAATTCCCTGGAGAATCATCTAAGTTGTTGCATATTTTGTTGCTGGTTATTACTGCATGTTTCATGAATGGGTATACCACAGTTTGCTTCTAATTACCTTTTGTATGAGATATGAGGTAGGGGTCAAATTTCTTTCTTTTTTTTTTCCGTATGGATTTCTGGTTGTGCAAGTAGCATTTGTTGAAAAGACTTTGCTTCACTCTATTGTGTTGTTTTGGCATGTTTGTCAAACATCAGTTGGTTATAAGCATGTGTTTCTTTCTGGATTCCCTAGTCTATCCCACTGATTTATTTATCTGTCCTTATGCTTCACTGTCTTGACTACTGTTGTATAGTGTTATGGACTGGATGTCTGTGTCCCCTCAAAATTCATATGTTGTAACCCTAATCCTAATGAGATGATATTTGGAGGTGAGGCTTTTGGGAGGTAATTAGGTCATGAGGGCAAAGCCCTTGTGAATGGAATTAATGCCCTTATAAGAATAAGCCAGAGAGCTAGCTACCTCTCTTTCTGCCATGTGCCATCCTAAAATTTCTATGGAACCACAAAAAATTCAGAATAGCCAAAGCAATCTTGAAAAAGAACAGAGCTGAAGGCATCATGCTTCCTGATTTCACATTATATTACAAAGCTATAGAAATTAAAACTGTGGTATTGGCATAAACACAGACATACAGATCAACAGAACAAAATAGAGAGCTCAGAAATAAACTCATGCATATATGGTCAATTAATTTATGACAAAAGAGTCGAGAATATAGAGTGGGAAAGAGAATAGTCTCTTCAACAAATGGTGTTGGGGAAACTGGACAGCCACGTGCAAAAGAATGAAACCGGACCGCTCTCTTACACCATACACAAAATTAACTCAAAAGGGATTAAAGAATGTAAGACTGAAATCATAAACCCCCTAGAAAAAAACATAGGCAGTAAGCAACTTGACATAGGTCTTGGCAATTATTTTTTTAATTTGACAACAAAAGCAAAAATAAATAAGTGGGATGACATCATGATAAAAAGCTTCTGCATAGCAAGGAAACCATCCAAAGCGGAGAAATGAAAAAGCAACCTACTGAATGGGAGAAAATATTTGCAAATCATGTATCTGATAAGAGGCTAATATCCAAAATATATAAAGAACTCATACAACTCAACAGCAAAAAGCAATCTGATTAAAAAAGGGACAGGGGATCTAAATAGATATTTTCCAAAGAAGACACACAGATGGCTAACAGACACATGAAAAGATGCTCAACATCATTAACCATGAGGGAAATGCAAATCAAAATCACAATGAGATATCACCTCATGCCTGTTAGAAATGGCTATTATCAAAAAGACAGGAAATAACAAGTGTTGGTGAGGATGTGGAGAAAAGGGGGCCCTGGTGCACTGTTGGTAGGAATGAAATTGTTTGAGCCGCCGTGGAAAACAGTATGGAGGTTCCCCCCAAAATTAAAAATAAAACTAACATATGAACCAGCAGTTCTGCTTCTGGGTATTTATCTAAAGAAAACAAAAACACAAACTTGAAAAAACATCTGCACTCCCATGTTCATTGTAGCATTATTTACAATAGCCAAGATTATGGAAACCAACTTAAACGTGCACTGATGGATGAATGGGTAAAGACTGTGGTGTATATATACAATGGGATATTATTCGACCATTAAGAAGAATGAAATCTTGCCATTTGTGACAACATTGATGACCTCAAGGACATTATGGTAAATGAAATAAGTCAAAGACAAATACTGTATGATCCCTCTTATTTGTGGAATTGAAAACAAAACAAAACAACTAACCAAACAAAAAACAAGCTCGTAGATACAAAGAACAGATTGGTGGTCCAGAGACCAGGAATGCAGGATTGGAGAAAGAGGTGAAGAGGGTCAAATGTAAAAAGAAAAAGAAGAGAAAGAGGCCAGAGAGATAGCGAGCTCTCTTTCTGCCCTTCGAGGACATAAGGAAAAATCAGCAGTCTGCGACCAGAGAGAGAACCTTCGCCTTCACCCACCTGTGCTGGCATCACGATCTCTGACTTCCAACCTCTAGGACTGAGAGAAATAAATTTCTGTTGTTGATAAGCCACCCAGTTTATAATGTTTTGTTATAGTAAGTCTTAAAGTCAGGTCATCTGAGTCCTCCTCTAACTTTGTTTTTCTCTTTGAAAATTGCTTTGGCTATTTTCCTACAAATCTTAGAATGTCCGTTAGTATCATTTAAACAAAACTGCTGGAAATTTGATTAGGATTGCATTAATCTAAAGATTAACTTGAGGAGAATGGACATCTTAATAATATTGAGTCTTCCAGCTATGAATATGGTATCTTTCCACTTACTTACTCTTCTTTTTTAGAAGATTTTATTTATTTGTTTGTTTATTTATTTATTAGCGAGAGCGCATGCATGTGTACGAGCTCAGTGGGGGAGGGGTATTGGAGGAGGGAGAGGAAGAGGGAAAGAATCCCAAGAAGACTCTGCACTTTGTGGAGCCCCTTGCAGGGCTCCATCTCAGGACCCTGAGATCATGACCTGAGCTGAAATCAAGGGTCAGACACTCAACCAACCAAGCCACACAGGCATGCCTCCATTTATTTACTCTTTCATTTCAGCAATGTTTATAATTGTTGGAAGTCATTTGTATTTCATGTTTGTTAATGCTATTATTAATGAAATTGCTTTTATGTTTTTACTTCATTTCCAGTTATGTGCTGCCAGTTCAGAGAAATACACTGGATTTTGTGGGGCGCCTGCCTGGCTCAGTTGGCAGAGCATATGACTCTTGATCTCAGGGTTGTAGTTCCAGCCTCATGCTGGATCTAGAGATTACTTAAAATGAGATCTAGAAAGAAAGAAAGACAGACAGACACTGGGTTTTGTATATTGACTTTGTATTCTTGCTAACTTTACCTATTAGTTGTAGTAGTTTTTTGTTGATCATGAGATTGACTTTGAAAACAAACTAGTAAGCCACAAATGGAAGCAGCCTGTCTCTGAGTCTACCAACCCGTGTCAGAGTCTAGCATTTTTTTTCACATTGTAGCAGTCACTGGGGGTCCCATCAAAGTGCTGATTTGCATTCTGAGTCTCTGTAGGGCAGGGGACTTGAGCTACTTCCTAGTGACTTGTACCACAGAGCCTCAGGTACCCTCCTGATCAGGACTAATGAGCCCTGTGCCGCCCACCACTCAGGCTTATCCCGAGGTTAAAGGAGATAGCAAGGAGACGTCTGCACCACACACAGGGGTCCGAACCCAGGTTCCTGTCAGCAGCATTCCTCCAAGGCTGCCTCACATTTCTGCATGTTTTGCAAGCAAAGGCACTGACTACATTTATTCTCAACTTTCTTTTCAGGAATGTTTACGCAATGGACAGGCTTGAAAATAGAGATAGCATCTCCTTCTAAAACAAAGGGCAGGTTTGCTTACAGCCTTGAGGATGGAGGTCACGTCTCCCTCTACAGCAAGCATACTCACTCTCCACTGTGAAAGCTGGGTTTCCTGAAGCTCAGAGTTCTTTGTAACACGACCCACTGCATATGCAGGTGTACCTGGCCTTCTTTGCATTGTCCTCTTGGAATCGAGGTTGAGAATCTGGTGCAAAAGTGCGAATACCCTGATGACTACTCTTGCTATGCGTAATAACAAATCCTTCGCCTCTGACCTTAGAGTTTCATGTTTTCTGCCAGTGTCCATAAAACTATAGAAAGATCACTTGTTAGCTTGCAAGTAGGATTAAATCTCAGACCCTCATAGTTCCTGATACCTACCAAGAGGTAATGAGCTTTTCCCCTTGATTAAACGTTTAGGCTCTCCCGGGAGATTAGAGAGCGGGACTTCCTTACCATCTAACTTCTCATTAGAACAGAACTCCTTGCCCATCTTTTTTTGGGCAGACAAAAGAAGCTTTTGAGGCAGATCTGGATCTCAGTTGGCCACACAGATCTCATTACTAAGACGCTGCTCCTCCAGGTGTCCCCTGAAGCTTCCTGAAAGACTGCCCCAGGCATCAGAGGACTTAATGCTCAATGGCCTTCTGGGTTCTTTAAACTTTGCTAAGATGTATGCATTTAGTGTAAAAATAATGTTTTAAAATTCTAACCATCAAAGATTTAAAGTTTTTCTGTTTTATTTGTAAGCAGGGGTAATTTAATTGGATTTCAGAGAATGGGGCTAAATGGAAATGAGTAAATCCTGCTTTTCAGGTTCAAAATCCAGGCAATTTTTGTTTTTCTAACTTGGTATTACAATATTTCAAATACTAAGACTCACTAACACATGTGGCTACAAAGGATGATCATTTCTCCATTGTTTGGCCAGCTGGGGTTGGGTGATTAGTGAGAAGACATGCTCAGGATGCTGGGCTCAGGCTCCTAGTTGCAGAATATTGTCTCCTGTTGAGAGGCCAGGCCATGCCACATTGTTCGTGTGGCAGGGAATAATGGCTCTCACCCTTCCACTTCTTCTCAGCTCCAGGAAATGTTCATCAAAGGATTTTCTCAATGAGGGAAGATAGCTGATGCTTTAAAAATCTATGTTTGAGGGGCTCCTGGGCTGCTCAGTTGGCTGAGCGTCCTACTCTTGGTTTCAACCCAGGTCATCTCAGGGTCGTGAGAGTGAGCCCTGCACCAGGCTTCCCGCTCAGTGAGGAGTCTCCTTTAGCTTCCCTCTGTCCCCCTCCCTCAGCCCCTCCCCGCCACTCCCGTGTGTGTGTGCTCTCTGTTTCTGTCTGTCGCTCTCTAAAATGAATAAATCGTTGGAAAAATGATGTTTTACCTGGTTTTCAGCAGTTAACTGTGATGTGCCCGCATTCTGTTTTCTCTGTGCTTACCCTCTTTGGGACTCACCAAGCTCCTTGAATCTATGAACTTGATGTTTTTCACCAGCTGGAAAATGTTTTGCTGTTACCTGGCTATTGCTTCTGTCCCATTCTCTCTCTCCTCTCCTTCTGGGATTCCAGTGATATGAATGTTAGACAACATTGTATATGGCCTGCTTATCTTGTATGCTACTATCTCTTTTTTTTCTCAGTCTTTTTTTCCTGTGCTTTTGTTTCAGTGTATTTTTTAATTTGTCTTCAAGTTCAGTAATCCTGGGCCCAGCTATGTTCAATCTGCTATAAAACTCGGCCAATGAGTTCTTGAATTCTATTAGTAGACTTTATAAGTTCTAGAGTGTGCATTTTATTTCTATTTTTTTATTTGTAGATTCTACTTATCTGGTGACATTATCTATTTTATCTACGTCTTCTATTTTATTCAACATATTAATCTAAGTAAGGATATTTTGAATTTCTGAAGTATAACACACATGCAACAATGCATAAGGTGTGCTAATCATGAATGCATAGTTTGATGAATTTTCACATTTGTATATACCCATGTAATCATCATCCACATCAAGATACATCATATTTCTCAGGGCCACCTGCACCGGGGAGCGGGCGAACCGCGGACCCACACCCTCGAGACAGCAGACTGAGACCGTGAGCCGGGAGCGCGTGCCACCAAGCATCTCATGGAACTCCAGAACTCCGGTGTGCTCACTGGGTCCAGACTGAGACCGGGAGCTCCGGGAGCGCGTGCGGGGCGGCTGGCGGCTGGCGGCTGATGGGGTTAGAAACACAAAGGACAGAGACGTGCCGGCCCTGGAAGTGAGGGCTGGGACGCCAGGTGTGGGGCGCACATCCCAGGACGCTGCAGGGTTGAGCAGCACCAACAGAAACAGAGTTAGAGTGGCCAGAACATCAGTGGAGAACGGGCCGCAATCCCTCTGTTCTGTGACAGAGGCTGAGATTCGGCAGCTGCTGCTCTGGCTCTCAGAAGAGGCACAGCAAACCCCGGGGAAAGCCGCCAGAGAACAAAAGCCTGGAAATACCGGCTTACAGTGTGCCCATCCCCATCCCCCCTCACAGGGGACA
>NC_048223.1:10484137-10484293 GCF_002007445.2 Ailuropoda melanoleuca | reverse complement strand
CTTCGGATTAGGGCGTGATCACAGCGTTCCGGAAAGGAGTCCCTCATCGGGCTTCTCCGCGGGGAGCCTGCTTCTTCTTCTCCCGCTCCCCTGCTTCGGTTCCCTTTCTTGCTGACTGTCTGTCTCTCTCTCTCAAATAAATAAATAAAATCTTTA
>NC_048223.1:10476266-10484037 GCF_002007445.2 Ailuropoda melanoleuca | reverse complement strand
AATAGAGAACCCAGAAATGGACCCTCAGCTCTTTGGGCAACTAATCTTTGACAAAGCAGGAAAAAATATCCGGTGGAAAAAAAGACAGTCTCTTCAATAAATGGTGCTGGGAAAATTGGACAGTTACATGCAAAAGAATGAAACTTGACCACTCTCTCACACCATACACAAAAATAAACTCCAAATGGATGAAAGACCTCAATGTGAGACAGGAATCCATCAAAATTCTAGAGGAGAACATAGGCAACAACTTCTATGACATCGGCCAGAGCAACCTTTTTCACGACACATCTCCAAAGGCAAGAGAAATAAAAGATAAAATGAACTTATGGGACTTTATCAGGATAAAGAGCTTCTGCACAGCCAAGGAAACAGTCAAAAAAACTAAGAGACAGNTAGTCAAAAAAACTTAGAGGCAGCCCAAGGAATGGGAGAATATATTGCAAAGGACACTACAGATAAAGGACTGGTATCCAAGATCTACAAAGAACTTCTCAAACTCAATACACGAGAAACAAATAAACAAATCATAAAATGGGCAGAAGATATGAACAGACACTTTTCCAATGAAGACATACAAATGGCTAACAGACACATGAAAAAATGTTCAAGATCATTAGCCATCAGGGAAATTCAAATCAAAACCACACTGAGTTACCACCTTACGCCAGTTAGAATGGCAAAAATAGACAAGGCAAAAAGCAACAAATGTTGGAGAGGATGTGGAGAAAGGGGATCCCTCCTACCTTGTTGGTAGGAATGCAAGTTGGTACAGCCACTCTGGAAAACAGTGTGGAGGTCCCTTAAAAAGTTAAAAATTGAACTACCCTATGACCCAGCCATCGCACTACTGGGTGTTTACCCCAAAGATACAGACGTAGTGAAGAGAAGGGCCATACGCACCCCAATGTTCATAGCAGCATTGTCCACAATAGCTAAATCGTGGAAGGAGCCGAGATGCCCTTCAACAGATGACTGAATTAAGAAGCCGTGGTCCATATATACAATGGAATATTACTCAGCTATAAGAAAGAATGAATTCTGAACATTTGCTGCAACATGGACGGCACTGGAGGAGATAATGCTAAGTGAAATAAGTCAAGCAGAGAAAGACAATTATCATATGATTTCTCTCATCTATGGAACATAAAAACTAGGATGATCGGTAGGGGAAGAAAGGGATAAAGAAAGGGGGGTAATCAGAAGGGGGAATGAAACATGAGAGACTATGGACTATGAGAAACCAAACTGAGGACTTCAGAGGAGAGGGGGGTGGGGGAATGGGATAGACTGGTGATGGGTGGTAAGGAGGGCACGTATTGCATGCTGCACTGGGTGTTATACGCAACTAATGGAGCATTGAACTTTGCATCGGAATCCGGGGATGTACTGTATGGTAACTAACATAATATAATAAAAAATCATTTTAAAAAAAAGAAAAAAAAAAGATACATCATATTTCTGGAACTTCTTTCCCTCTCAGGCATCACTCCCCTCCCCCAAGAGATAACCACTAATCGGACTTCTATCACCATCAATTGGTTTTACTATTTACTGGACTTCATGTATGTTGTTTTTTCCATCTGGCTCCTTTCACTTAATATAATGTCTATGAGATTCATTCATGTTGCTTATGTATTAGGACATCATTCTGTTTTATTGTACTATAGTGTTCTGTTGTGTGAATAGACCACAATTTATGTATTCATCTCCCAGTTAATAAACATTTGGGTTGTCTCCATATATTCTTATATATGCTTTTTGGTGAACATAGTTGTTCGTTTCTCTTAAGTCTGTGCCTGGTAGTAGAAATGCTGAATCAGCAGGTAGATATATGTTTAGCTTTAGTAGGTCCTACTTTCAAGGCTGATTGTGCCAGTTATCAATGTATTGCCGTTCAGTGCCAAATCCATCCTTATTACCCGCTCTGTGATAATGAAGCTGGACCCATTTCTCTTCTGCCATCTGGCACATTATTAAGCTTTCAGGAGAGAGTACTGGCAGCCACTTCAGGAGTAAGTGGCTTCTCTTCCTGGTTCTGATGTGCTCACTTGGAAGGTTCCTGCAGCACAGGGTTCCTGCACACGTGGCAGCCAGAAGAAACACACAGCACGTCTCCACTGACAGCTTCCTTCAACACCACGGATGTCAGCTTTTGAATGCATCATTCCTATGGGAAGTTTTCCAGCAAATTCCACAGTGCAGAACCTTTCCCTGGACGGCTTCCTTCAGTACCCAAGAGGAATGCTTTCCAGTGCATTCCCTCTGCATGGAACTTCAGCAGACTTCTTCATCATCCACTGAGTCATGGCTACAGTGTCTCCAACAAGGTATGGACCTCAACGTGGGGGTAGAGGGTGAGGAGGGACCCCATACAGGTTTTTTCCTTCCTTGGGTGTTCTGCTTCAGCTCTAGAGGCTATTCCCTATATCTGCTATAACTCTATTCCTTGGAATTCTCTTTTCCTCTTAGTACATAGTCCCCTTTTATATTTAGTAATTCCTTACATTAAAATTTCCTTTTCTAAATTACTGTGTGGTTTCTGTATCCTGAGTGAAATCTGGCTGATACAAGGATATACCATTTTACATCTCCACCACCAATGTATGAGAGTTCTGGTGCTTCTAGAATCAGTTATTTTGGAGTCCTATCTACTAACTCTGAATGATCTGCGTGTCTGCTTCTATTGTCTATTTTTTCTCTTGCTTATCAGTTATCATTTCCTGACCCTTCACCTGATTAGTTATTTTTTACTATATGCAGACATTGTATGTAAGAGGCATAGAGAATCCAGATGATATAATTTGCTACACAGAATGTTCTTTCTTTCCTCTGTTAAGCAGATGGCCATGAAGGATGATTGTCTCAGTCCGGTGAAGGATTAAGCTGAATCGAGGCTGGATTTCAGTTTTTGCAAAACAATTTATCTCTGTTTACCCTTATTCCTCACACGTGGGTCTTGGTTGAGAGCCTTGCAAGTATCTGTGCCCTCAGCCATGAAGGACTGTAGAGACTCAGTTGTGCCCTTCAGGGGTTCCTAATCCAACTGTCTAGACCCTGCCCCCTTGCAAATTCAAAATGTGGCAAACGTTATGAGATAAAAGCTGGCCTTATGTTTGAGGCAGGCCCTTTCTTCTTGGAGAGACTTTGTCTTCTAAGTGCTGTAGGACTGTGGAAGATTTCTCTCTGCTTTTTAGAAGCCCTTAGACCTGGAACTCAGCAAACGTCCTGTGGAGAAAATGGATTGTGTTTTTAAAGCCTCCATGTTCCCATTTTTCATTCTAGTACCATGTAGCCACTAATAGCTTTACTGGTTTCTCTTTCCTCCATTAGAGAGCTTTCTTTTGGGCAAAGCTTGATTGTTAGCCAGTGCCCCAAATTGGCAAATGTCCAGGGAGATGTTGAGGGGAGAGCTGGAGAGACTCATCTCATCTTGTTACGGTAGGACCATTGGCCTGCCACAGCCTACTACATCCTGCCTAGAAGAGGAAATCTAGGCACTTTTTTTTTAACGTTTTTTTAAATTTATTTATTTATTTATTTGAGAGAGAGAAAGAGAGATAGTGAGAGAGAACACAAGCGGGAGAAGCAGGCTTCCTGCCGAGCAGGGAGCCAGATGCAGGGCTCGATCACGACCTGAGCGGAAGGCAGATGCTCAACTGACTGAGTCACTCAGGTGCCCCAGAAATCTAGGCTTTTGAGACTCAAAACTCTTTTCTTTTCAAACTTCGGTCTGTAGCATGTATTTCAAAATCTTAGAGGTGACTATTCTTTCTTGACAAATTTCTGCTGTAATGTCCCTGCCTTGAGGCTCTGAATGTCAAAATATCTGGGTTTGATGTTCTTCAAACTGTGAAGTCACAACCCATTAATGGAGCATGAAATCAATTTAATAGGTCTTGATAGCATTTTTAAATGAGACAGAACAGAATAAATCAGAGTGTATCACATAAAGATAAGTATTGTTTCGTTAAATTTTGGTTTCAGTTGTGTGTATGTGTTTGGTTTTCAATGTAAAACCTATTTGTTTCTATGGGTTGCACCCAAAAATGTTTAAAAGCCACTGGACTTTAAACAGAGGAAGACCTAAGGGGGAGAAAAACAAATGATCAGAAACAAACGTATTAATTGAGTAGGGACACCTTTTTGGAGAAGTTTGGCCATGACTGGGAAATGGATTGATTGAAAGCTGCTCTTCTGGCCCCAGGGAGCAAGAGGGAGTCCATGTGAGAGATAAACCACAGGCAGCAGGAACCATAAACATCAGAGAAGAAAATCCTGTGAGGCCTATCTCCTCATGGGGCTGGGGCAGCTGGGGTTGCACAGAGGGGGTAGAGGGAGAGCCAAAGATGAGAGATGACTGAATTTGGATTGGTATGAGCCATGAGAACCCTGAGAGAAGACTGTGTCATTCTTGGTGCCATATCATGGGCAGCCTAGCAAACAAAAGCCTGTACTTGGCCCAGAAGAAAAGGTCAGCTGAGGGGATGAACAGGCATGGGGGTGGGGTGAGGCTCTGCTGCTAACCCATGGTTGATGCTTCAGGGTCGGCAAAAGATCTAAGTCTAGCCACAGGCCCGGGGAGAGTAGTATCCTCCTCACCTTCTCCCTGCTTTCCCAACACAAACACAAACACAAACACGACTGACCTGCCTGTCGAGGCCACCAGACATAGGGGAAAGAGTATGAGCTCTGTGGTCAGAAGACCCTGACTCTGAGTCTACTGGCTGGATGGGATTGGGCTTGTGTCTTTATGTCAAAAACAGGGCAGGTAAGACCTGCATGGGTGGTTGGGAGATGTGCAGACTCATCACGATGGCCATGTCCGGCACAGGAGCTCAGAGCTGCTTTTGCCCCCAGGGGCCACAGGGGGGCAGGGAGTTCTCTCCGGCCCTTGAAGTCCCCAGGCCCCCTGGGCTTGGCTTGCGTGCTGAACCCCAGGCACTCAGTTCAGGTCTGCTCTGAGGCATGGCATTCAGCAAGCCTTGGGGCAGAGAGGCCAGCCCAGGCCACTGCAGCAGACATGGTACATTTGCTTGTGTCTCTGAGCAGGAAAGCTCTACCCCAGGTCAGCACAACAACTCTCGTCTTTGCCCTATTGCAAGAGCTGGCTCCTGGCCCTGTGGTTGGCCTTGGTCCTCAGGCCCTGAAACTTGGGCCTGAGCCCGGTCTAGGTTTTTGGCCAGGAGTCGTTTGGGCCAGGAGTCTGGCCTTCTACCGTGCTGCAAACACACCTGGTCAGCCACGCGGATCTGCGGGAGTTTTGGGAAAGACTCCCTTCTCAGTCTAGCTGAACTAGGTATTTGTCTCTCACGCCCTGGCTCAACCATCGCCTCTCACAGAAGGCCTGCATGCACTGGGCACCCACACCCTCCCCACACTGGGTTGGGTGCCCTTCCTCCACACCACTTACCCTCAGCCGGCACTCGGAGTTTGCTCGGAGGTAGGCCTCTGCCACAGCACCTGGCACAGGTAGGTGCTCTGGCAGCGTTTACTGAATCAATGAATGGTCAAACTCAGGCCTCATTTAATTGCTCTGTGCCCCTGTCTGCCAGCAACTGAGCCATACGTTATTTCAGGGTTCAAAGAGCAGAGAAGGCAGCCCGGATGGGACAGGTGCCCTGTTGTAAGCCCTCAGCCACAGCCTGCATTAGAGAATCCCGGGTACCTGTGTATGATTACTAGTTGTCTCAGTTCCTTTTCTGAGGAGACGGATTTTTAAAGATTTGTGTATGAAAGTCATAAAGACAAACCTTTGATTTTGTGTAGGCACTGTCTCAGCTCTAGCTGAGGGCAACACTGCCAGGGCCCTGTGCCCACCAGGGCCCGGCAGAGGATGTTTCTTGACAGAGGGAGCCCAGGAGGAGCTGACAGACAACCAGAACACACAGACTTCTGCCAGTCTTCCCCAGGGCCTGTGCTAAATGAAAGGAAGAGGAAGAAGCAGGTTCAGGGCAAGACCCAGCTGGTCACAATGAGCATCTCTCCCTCGAGCCCCTTCCTCAGCCAGTTCTATTATTCTCTACCAACGTGAGATACTTGATAGCGCCTAAAGCACTCCCCCCTGCCATGGGGACTCTTGGGGTCCACAGGGACTTCAGAGCAGCAAGTGGAAGTGGGGGGACACAACAGCTCTCACCAAACGGCTGCATGGGTACCTGGGATGCCAATCAAAACGTGCATTGGATTGGAAGCCCCAACATGGAGGAAGGACTAGGTAGTAAGCTCCCCCTGGGCTTGGGGTAGAAGGCTAGCTCTCAAAATGACAAGGGGATGAGTTCCCTCGATGTGTAAAAGGGTTCCAAGTCATCATCAAGGTCCACGCACAAAAAAGTCCTAAAAAATGACACCAATTACCAACATGACAATGAGATACCACTTCACTCCCACTAAGGTGGCTCTAAGCAAAAAGGCAGTGCTGGCGAAGGTGTGGAGCCATTGGTACTCGTACATCGTACATCAGGGGTGGGAATGCGGGGCAGCTGCTCTGGAAAACAGCTGGGGGGTTCCTCAAAATGTTAAGCATAGCTAAGCCTATGACCCACAATTCTCCTTCAGTTCTACTCCAGTTCTACTGCTAGGTATATCACCGAGAGAAGGGAAAACATATGTTCATACAAAGAGTTGTACACGAATGCTCACAGGAGCTGTATTCCTAACAGCCCCAAAGTACAAACAACCTAACTGTCCATCATCTGAAATGGAGGCACAGAATGCAGTATATACATACGTTGGAATATTGTTTGGTCATAAAAAGGAAAGAGGTGGTGCTTCATGCTGCAACATGGAATGAACATTGAAAACATAATGCTGAGTGAAACAAGCTGGTCACAACACACCCCATGTGTCATGATTCCATTTATATGAAATGTCCTGAATAGGCAAATCTATAGAGACAGAAAGTAGATGAGTGGTTTCCAACGACGGGGCGGGGAGGGGGGAATGGGGAGTGACTGCAAATGGGTAAGGTATTATGAAGGGGGCGGGGTATGAAAATGTTCTGGAATTAAAAATCGTGACGGTCCAGCAACTTTGCGAATATACTAAAAACCACGTAATCGTACACTTTCAAAGTCCTGTTTTATGGTATGTGGATTAATTTCCATTTTTTAAAATAAGGAAAGAAGGTCGTTGATGGAGAGGATTTAGCAGAACTGAAACAATGACATGGAGCACAAGTGTCGCCTGTGCCCGTCGCATACATCTGAACGAACTTTGGGCCCAGGAACAGCGCACCAAGAAGGCATGGTGGGGTGGGGGGGGAGACGCTGGGTCAGGATCTAGGAAGAAACACGTCCCGGAATTCGAAGCGAACGCTGTTGAGGTGGCGGCCCAGGATCGCTAAAGGCTGGGCAGGCGTCGGTAGGCTCAGAAGTTGGCCGGGCCAGAGCGGAGACTCCAAGGTTGAGGCACAGAGGCTCTTAAAGAGGCCCGAGCGATTTCCCATTCCGCGTCCACTTTAAAGCCAGCGCCGCCGAGGTAGGGTCTGACCGCTTTAGTGCGCGGGGTCGGGGGCAAGGCGGCGGCTCGGGCCCCGCTCGGAGCCGGCCGGCGGGAATCGGCGCGGGTGGCCGGGACTGAGCCGGCCGCGCGTCCTGGGGGCGCGAGTGCGCGCGGGGGTGGCAGGGTCGGCGCCGCCCCCCCGCACCGGCGCCAGCAGCGGCGCTCTATTTTTAGCAGGCGCTGTTGCAATATAAGGAATGCGCGGCGAGCCAAGCGCTCGGGGCGCGCGCGGGCTGCGCGGTCGCTTTAAGGAGGCGCCGGGGCGGGG
>NC_048223.1:10336386-10476096 GCF_002007445.2 Ailuropoda melanoleuca | reverse complement strand
GGACTCTTTCTCCCCTTTTAAAATGGCGTTAACGTGGGCAGGGATCCGCCGCGGGTGTTGTCAAATTTATCTCAATAATAAAAAACAGCCTGCCGAGCAAACAACCCTTCACTGCGGGCCCGGGGCTTGGGGCTCTGCTCACAACTGGGGCCCGGCTCATTCATTGACCGGACCTGGCTGGGGCGCCCACTGAGTGGGGCACAGTGCCCGTTCCTGCTCTGCGGGGAAGGTAAGGACAAAAAATGAGCGAGGGCACAGTGTGGTCAGCAACGGGATCAGGGAAGAGCAGGGGTTGTGGGACAGACAGCGTGGAAGGTCAGGGAAGGCCTCATAGAGGAGGTGATGCCTGGCAGGAGCGTGGGCACTGAACACCCAGTTACAATATGTGGCTGCAACGGAGGTCTGTGCTGGCGTTGGAGAAAGCCGAGTCTGGAGAGATGGACAAGGGCCACCTCATCGGGCCGTGATCTCAGAGCTCTGGGATTCCCCCACCTCCTCCCCAGGGGCCCCTGCCGGTACCAAACCTCCGTGAGCTAAATGGTTCGTGCATCTCCAAGACACACACTCTGTCCTGGACCTGACCACAGAGAATGACTGACAAGGCTCAGAATTCGAGCCTCAAAAGAGTAACAAGGGAGATCTGAAGCCCCCCTGTAATAGCGGCAGCCAACAGGGCTCACACGGACCAGGCGCTTGACCAGAGTGTGCTCGCTCATCGTTTAACAAGTCTCTCCCAGAGGTTTTATTGTATCCCATATATGCAGATGGGATGCTGTGGCTAGAAAGCATCAGTAACTTGCCCAAGATCCTATCTAGAGACCATGCAGCTAGCTGTCCAGGCCCCTCTTCTGAGGGTCTGGCTGACCTGGGCTCGAGGGCTCCAGGTGCAGCCTGTGGTGAGCTTTTGCTCTGTTGACAAGCAGGGGTTGGTTGAAGTGTGAGGTGGTGAGCTGTTGGTATTAATAACTGACACGTGTCAGGGGCTTTGCAGGGAACAAAGCACTTCATGGAGACAGTTCTTAAAGAGTTTCTCCTGCTTCTCTTCCCAGGGAAGAAACTTGAGCTGGCTAACATTTTACGAATCTCCTAATTTCCTGTAAATTGCAAGTCCCTGCTGACTGGGACTGAAAATGTTTCGGGCCGTGGTTTTCAACCTTGGGTCTGTTCTCACTCCTGGAAGCCAGTGAGTTTCTGTCTGCGGTTTATGGTGTAGTTTGTACTTTCTCGGCCAGGTCAGGAGGTACTGGGCTTTGATGCTCTGGGGTTCTCAAGGCTGCAGGGTCTGCCAGCCTCTTTTGGAGGCCAGCGGCGGTGAATAAGCCAGGCGCTCTAGTAGAAGCCGCCCCCACCCCGACCCCCCGGCCTCAACATTTCTTTATGGCGAAGAGGGTCAGAGCTCCCTGCTGAACCCCGGTGAGGCAAGAAACGGTCTTCCAGGGTTTGCCTGCCCTGCTCTCGCAAAAGGCAGTTTGAATTTTCCACTTACTTATGCTTTCACCTACAGAAGACATTTTTGTGGCGGGTATAACTTTTATTTTATTATTAGCTCTAACCATAGGTATTTCAGACTTTGAGTTGATCTGAGCTGCTTATAAAGTGACAGATCTCAGGGGTTGGTTCCTGAGTGATCACTTGGAATGAGAGAGGGCTACCAAACGGATGAACGGAGCTGGCTTCTGGGGTGAATGGGCCTCCCATCAGTCAGATTTGCATGGCAACCAGCCTGCAGGATCAAGTGAGTTCTCAGGGAGACGTGACCTCCGCTTTATAGCTCACACCTAGAGTAATCCGTTCTATCAATGACATTCCCCCACGCGGGGTGTTCCTCCCTGCAAGTGATTGAAAACATACCTGCTCATGAGCATTGTGTGGTTTGTACGAACCACACTTACGGGAACTAACTGGGACATGTTCTTGTACAAAGCTGGAATATTCTCAAGCATCAAGAGTGTGCATTGAGTTGCAGAGGTTGTGTACCTGTCAGGCTCAGGGCAGGTAAGTTGCAGTTGCCGTTGTGCGGAGATGGGAAAAAGGAAGGAGCTGGGTGAGCTCCTTGTGTCCTGGGGCAACTGGCGAGAATCCTTGGTCTAGGGGCTGTGCAGAAAATTCAGGCTCTGAGAGGAATTTTGTTGGTGGACTCCGAGGGCTCGCCAGCCTTCATCGTCTTGGGTGTCTCCACTGGGCCTTATGGTACTGGATCCGTGGAGCTGCTTTTGGCTGCAAATAACAAAACCCAAGGATTAGTAGATTCAGCAGAGTTTAGATCTTCCAAAGATGTGAAGTTGGTCTACGCAGAGACGGGGTATTAGTGCCACTTGCAGCAAGCTCTTGCATGGGAAAGGCAGCCAAGAAGGCTGAGGGTCTGGTGACCAGAGCAATGGTTTTTACCTTATTGGGTCACAGCCTCTTCAGTATGCCAGTGAGAAGCCCAGAGAAAAGTTGCTTGGTTGTATAGAGTTGGGCATGCAATTCAGGGGATTCATGGATCTCTGAAAACAAGCCTTAGATTCCAGGTTAGATCCCCTGGTCTAAGCCACGTTGTTTCACTAGTGGTTACCCAGGACCCACTCTGTGCCTCTGCCCTTGCAGACAGTCTATGGTGCCATGATGGTAGAGTCAGGTGTTAAGAGTGAAAAGGAGCGGGCCAGTTGTTGGTGCCTGCTTCAGACTACAGAGCTGACATTGTTGAGCTGAGGTGACAGCCTTGTTGCACCCCTCCATGCCTGCTGTGCACACTTTGGTGCTCATCTCTTCTTCTGGGTGGTGTTTCTGCTGCACGTGGTGAGGTCGGTCTTGCCTGCTTCCGGAGACTCCACCCCCTGGCCGCCACCACTGAGCGCCAGGTTGGCACCATCCAAGGCAGCTTTCTGCAGCCATCCCTCTTGGAGGGTTCATGAAGTACCAGTGTGTATTTAACTTTTTAATGTCCCTCTCATTGACCTTTAGTATTTTTGGTAGCTTTTCTAGGTGGGACCTGCTGATGGCCAGAAGGCTAAATGACAATGTAGGTCATTGCTGGTTGCTGAAATGTCATTGTGCGTCTCAGAGGGGCATATTTTCATCTCCAGAGCTTGGCATCTGGCCACCTAGAAGGATAAAACACCATGGTTTACATCTGGGTTGTGTTGCTAATGAGATTTGGGAGAGCACAGAGGATGGATTTGGATTTGGCTCTGCAGTAATGTGGTGGTAGCTTGAGGAGGGGATGGAGAGCTGGGGGCTCTGTGCCCTGCTTCTGGTCCTCTGTGGCTATCTAGAGGGCCTTGGGCACATCCCATGCTACAAGCATCCAGGCGCCATCTGTGACTTCTCTGCCTGCCCTCAGGGTTGTCATGGGATTAGATGAAATACACAGAAGAGAACATGCTTGGGAGACCAGACAGGGCCATAAGGATTAAAAGCATCATCAATATTCAAGCAACCTCAGATAACAGAATTGTAGATCCAGAAGGGGCCCCTGGAGCGTGGTTAGTCTAGATTCAAATCCTGTACAGCACATTTCTCAGAGTGGTCGGGGAGATAATTTTAGGTGGGGCACATACAGCATCATTTCATTTTAGTCCACTTGTTTATAAGTATTATAAAAATACAGGCATCACATCCAACCCATTTTTAAAAAATGGATATTTTGTTCAAATTAAGGCTAGAGAAAGATTTTAAGTTAAAAAGTATGGTGGGGGCACCTGGCTGGCTCAGTTGGAAGAGCATGTGACGCTTGATCTTAAGGTTGAGTTCAAGCCCCATGTTGGGTATAGAGATTCCTTAAAAAATAAACTTAAAAAAAATAAGAGTAAATGAAAAGTATGGTGATTTTTTAAAAGATTTTATTTGTTTGACAGAGAGAGCACAAGCAGGGGGAGCGGCAGACAGAGAAGCAGACTCCCCCCTGAACAGGGAGCCCAGTGTGGGGCTCGATCCCAGGACTCTGGGATCATGACCTGAGCCGAAGGCAGCCACTTAACTGACTGAGCCACCCAGGTGTCCCAGAGTATGATGATTTTAAGGTAAAGATTAAGTCAGTAGTAGTTCAGTAGTAAACAAATATGGCCCAAATGGGAAAGTGACCCCTTGAATAAAGGCTGGGAAACTTTCAAGGGAGTCTCTCCCTTACAGTCCCTCCCTTACTCTCTTGGCTTCAGCTGGACCCCTCTGAGATAGGGAGATTGCTGCCCCCAAATCCACCCACTTTTCCATTTGGGGATTCTCTCGTCCTTGCAAAGTTCTTTCCTTTCTCCCCTTAAGCTCCCCCCGCCCCAATCTATCCCATGTGATCTTCTGACACTCAGGCTTTTCTCCAGCACCAGCTCCACTTTCTTCAGCGGCTCCTCTAATGGCGTGGTTTAAAGACGGTCTCCATCTGTCCTCCCTTCCTCCTTCCCTCTCTTCCCACTCCCTTCTTTTCCCCCTTCCTTTCCCCCTTCCTCCTTCCCTCCCTCTCTTTAACAAAGACTTGTGGGCTGGCCCTAGGCTAGACACTATATTAGCCACATCTAGGCCTCACAGCAATCTCCTTTTATGAATGTGGGAACAGGGAGGTTGAATGGACCATGTCCAGTCAAAGCCTGAGAAAAGCAGAGCCCAGGAGTCTGACCAAGGTCGTCTGGTCCCTAAGCACGTGCTCCTTCTGTTACACTGTGCTGCTCCCAGAACGGGATGACCAAAAATGACACATCTCTTCTTTCCTGGTGCTCGTGGGGCCTGCCCCTCAGGGGTCTGAGCACGCATGACCAGTGCCACAGGCGAGCAAAGCCCTCATGAGGAGGGGGACAGAGCGGCCTATGCAGGAGGATGTGATGAGGCAGCTGGCTGGTGAAGAGAGGCAGAGCGCCTGGGTGGCAGTGGTTTTCCCTGACTCCCGTTAGTCTTACAGTCAACTGTGAACCCCTAAATCATTTGGGCACTTGGTCTATTTTTTAATTTTGAAAAACAAAAAAATTAAAATAAAAAGGTTCGTATAACAAATACCATGTGCCCGTACCCAAAATGGACAGATGCCACGATTTGGTCTACACTCAGTCCATCACACAGTGGGTCAGGACTTCGGCCATGTCCCTGGTTGTTAGACCTGGTTGGTTTGGGCCTGTCCTCGCCTGAGGCGGGCTTTGGAGCCCGGCTCCTGAGTTTCCAGCATTGCTCTTTCAGCCTCCTATCCCCCACTAATTCATCAGGGGCTGCCTGGGCCTCCTCCGAGGTTGCCCATAGCTGGGGAGAAACCACTGGCGAGGGCAGGGAGCGGGCAGAGTGGGCGCATTTAGATTTAACCCTTGTCAAAAAAGTTGATCTGCTCTCGGAAGCACCTGCCTGGACCACTGCAGGTTCCGGCCAGGCTGTTGAACACGTACAGTCACACCTGCCCAAAGCGAAAGCCACTAGATGGTAGACATATATGTATTTAGGAAAGAGAGAAAACACATGATTTTATAATTAGATTACAGTGATTTGCTAAGCAGCTCATTTTACAGAAACCTTAGCAAAATCCATCGTCCATTCCAAAGTGTGGAACTACTTTAAAGCGCAGTGTGGTCCCTTCCGGATGCCCGCAGCAGCCACAGAACACAAGCGCCGGTGCCCAGGCCCGGCCCCTCCTCTGCAGGCCCAGTGATGAGGGAGGGGCAGCTGTTCGCAGCCTCCTCCCTTCCACCCCCAGCGGCCTCCCGGCCGGGGCCTGAGCCTTCCTCACCCCTCGAAGCTCAAGCCTGGGTTAGAACGGTTAGCAGAGCAGTGCTTTTGAAAGCCATGCAGGAGAGACTCAGAAACTTCCAGGAAAGCCTTCCACACCCAGGCAGATTCCATTTGCAGGGAGTCACGATGGGGGAGGAAGATTTGAACTAGTTTCCTAAGAGAACATGGGGACCTGAGGTGGTCCCCAAGTCCTCTTTATTAAGTGGGGAGAATGAGTTGAAATATTCACCGTCCCTGAGGGGCCCAGAGAGAACATGCTGCCTGCATCCCTCCCCCTGAGTCTGACAGAGAGGCTGCAGACGCCAGGACGGGAGCCCCGGGACCTCAGAGGCACCTGCTTGGAGGGCTTTGTCTTCCAGTAAAAGCAGTCGGGAGACTGCACCAGCGAAGACAGTGAGACACGAGCAGACCAATTCCTGTTTGTACAGAAACACACATACACCTTATGTTTACAGGCCCACTTCTCTCTTTTCCGAAACTGATGATTTGGATTATTTTTAATGAATTCCTCCCCTTATTTCTAACCATCTTTACTCTGGCTCCAGCCTTAACATGGCTCACTTAGATTACTGCAATACCGTTCTTGAGTCTCTCTCTCATTTTGCCCCTGGTAAATCCATCTTAAAGTTGGACAAAAATATCGGAGTCAAATCTGAGCATTTTCCTCCCTTGCTTACAGACCCTTAATGAATAAGGAGAAGGGACTAGTCCTACCAGACACTAAAATACGATAAAACCAGAATAAAGTGGTGTAGGCCTGGCACAGGAATAGACAGGTCAATGAAACAGAATAGAGTGCTTCCCCTGAAGTCCCTCCTCCCCCCAAAAACCCCCTTTTTATTTTAAATGAGACCCACTTTCAAAAGAAAAGTTCTGGTTTCACAAGAATCGGCTGTATATGTTATGTGTTAGGGGGCCCCTACTACACCAAGCACCCAAACAGAATGTGGGCACGTGGGGCTGTGTGGAGGTTGCCGGAGGGGTGGTGGAGGTGGGGAGGCCCACCCAGCCCATAGAAACTAATCATTCTCAGGGGGTCTTGCCTCTCCAGAACAGCATATATTCATTTCAAAACCAAAATTAATTTTCATTTCATTTAGGTGTTTTTTTTTATCTTTTCGAATTTCAACATACCTTCTTGAAAATTCCCCCTCTTAGATAACCCACACATTCACCCCTTTGTATTTGAATTCTGCTGTAAATGTAGGGCCCGAGGAGGAGACCCAAGTGAGCCCATCTTTTTTGGCGAGGATCATTCTCTCACAAGTTGGCCCAGCAGCCCAAAATAGCCCCTATCGTGTTCTTCTTTCAATGCCGGCTTTATTGTAACCAGGGATGATGAAAAAGGGTGGAGCCACTGTCCCAAAGCCTTGGGGGCATATATTAAAAAATAACTGTATGAGATCTGTCTTCTCAGCCATCCCTCCACACCCACATTCCTCAGGTTGAGATTCCTTGGGCAGCGGAGCCGGGAAGGTCTGGTGCTCCTCACACCCAGCCCTTCTTCTCCAGGAAGCCAGGCCCAGCCCCAGGTGCCCTGCTGGCCTCCCAGGGAGCTAAGGTCAGCTGGCATCAGAACCTTCCCGCCCACCCCTACTCACTGACCCCCGACCCTGCCCGCCCGCAGTGGACAGCGGCCCGAGTCCACTTATCTGGGACTGGGTGGGTGTTTCCTGCATGTTTGAGATTTTACAGAGGAAATCAAAATAAAGAAACAAAGCCTTTGTTTTACTTCTGGACTCAAACTGGGGACGGCTGGAGGGATGGAAAGGGAGAGCTGGAGTAGGTCACTTGGCACTCCAACAAAATAACCATTCTAATAAAGCATTTAACAGGGACTTTCTTCTATTTAGGGTTGGTGTGAGTGAATAGGGAAGACAGGGCGGAGGGCTGGGAGAGCCTGTGTGTGTGGAAGGAGAGGGCCCCAGGCAGGGTCGCTGGCGGGGCTCTGGGGCCATCAGCCGGGCTGCAGAATTGGCAGCCAGAAGGCCCAGAGGGGGTCTCAAGTCCCTCCTTTCCTTCCTCAAAAGTCCCATAGGAGAGCGGGAAAGAGCATGGACTGCAGGGCCAGAGGACCGCTGCTCCAATTTCTGCCCCACCACCTGTTGTCATGTGACCTTGGGCGGTCCCCCACCTCTGTGAGCCTCCCTTGCCTGATCCCTAACAGGGAACAGTGCAGCTGTAATGCACAGGTCCCAGCCACCCCATCCCAGTTCTTCCTGACCCAGTCATACTGGGCCAGGCCCTCATCTCTCATCTGTGCAAATGGGGAGGTGCTCTCCCCAGTATTTCATCATTCTTCCCAAAGGATTTTCTCCTTTTAGAAGTTCTCTGGGTGGTTCTTTTCTTTTCTTTTCTTTTCTTTTCTTTTCTTTTCTTTTCTTTTCTTTTCTTTTTTTTCTTTTCTTTATTTACTTACTTGAGAGAGAGTGCAGCGGGGAGGGACAGCGGGAGAGAGAGTCACGAGCAGAGTCTGCGCTGAGCATGGAGCCAGACGGGGGGCTCAGTCTCACAACCCTGCGATCGTCACCTGAGCCAAAACCAAGGGTTGGACACTGAACTGCCTGCACCATCCAGGCACCTCAAAAGTGTTTTATTTTATTTTTTTAAGTAGATTCCACACCCAGTGCAGGGCTCGAACTCATGACTGTGAGATCAAGACCTGAGCTGAAATAAAGAGTCAGACACTTAACCAACTGAGCCACCCAGGTGCCCCTATTATTTAATTTTCTTTAAAAATTACCTAAGCATTGATGAAAATGCTCCCCGCCCATAGTATTTCTGAGGATTTCAGAGTGGGCACCACGTCCACTGGCCACCTGGCCTCCCAGATCAGCTGCCCCCGCATTGCCCCATGCCTGTGTGCAGTTGGCTTGGCTTCCTCATTCCCTAAGCCCTATTAAGCCACAGCTACCAGGCTGTCACCAAGGGCTTATAAGAAAGGGGCTTACCCATTGCTCAGAACAGGGCAGAAGTTAAATTTGAGTAGTAGACCTCCTCCTCTTGTCTGCTCACCCCTTGGAGGACTTCTCCTGGCCTGTCTCTTCAAGCTTAGTTTGCTCCCATTTGCCAGGGACCCATTTTCCTGGACACATTTCCCCAGAGTTTCTGAGAACTCCACATTTCCATTACTTTGGTGGCAGAGCAGTCGTGAAATCTGTCCTGGGCTGGGCTATGGGCCTATGCTTTTGCCTCCAAAAAGAGCCACTAAAGAGCTCCTCTAAGCAGGAGTTTGCACCCCCCCCCCCAGCACTGACAGCCTCTATCATGTTCTTCTTTCAATGCCGGCTTGAAAGAAGCCTGCCACTTGGCCATGCCAGGACTTAACAGGGCAGCGCATTTTATTTCCGCTGATGGAGAAATGTTCAGAATCCACAACCCGTGCTGCCTTGTTTCAGGGCTCTGGAGAAAGGGGGGTGCTTCAGAGCTATGCCCCACACTATAGCCCATCTCACGGAGGCCATCCCAGGGGCAGAGAGCCGGAGGCAGAGCAGATGTCAGGAGCTTGGAAATGGGTCCGACACATCGTTTTGGATCCTGGGTGTGTCACTTCCTAGCTGTGTAACCTTGGAAAAATTATAAACCCCTCTGTGCAAAACTATTGTCGGTAGTAGCAGCCACCTGCTGGAGGTCCACCCGGGCTGAGTCCTGTGGCCGGAACCGATCAGGACAGTGCCTGTTTGTTATGTCCTGACCACATACTCAGCACTTCACTTGTACTCCCCCGAGCACCCCCCGCCACACCTCAGACTGGGTGAGATTACTGTGACACTCTCCCAAACACATCTCCTGACGGTACTGGGCACGCGGCTCCTCTATCCCTTACTTGCTCACGACGTACTGTGTCGGCTCCACACGAGGATTAGAGCTGATCTAAATCAGATATTTACTGAACACCTTTGTGTCACACGTGTGCCAGGCACCCGAGGTCCAGTGGGGAGTCCGACAGAGGACGGGCCCTGTGCGGGTCTGCCAGCTCGGCCCACCGCTCCCACCCCGGTCCAGGGCCTGGTTGTCTGGCCTGGCCAGGCTGTGGAGGAGGATAGGAGACCAGCAGTGACTGTTTTGCATTTGGGGAGAGGGGTGTGGAAAGCTGCCTCCTGCCTTTCCAGCTGAGTGGGCTTAAAATCTAGAGTTTGGGAGGTCTCTGAAAGTCACCCTCCCTCCCCCCGCTCCAGCCCTGGTTCACCCCTCCAGAGTCAGGCTGCTGGACCCTCCTTCCTCCATCCTGCTTCAAGGAAAATCCCACACTTCCCCAGCTGCTCATTGTCATGCCCACCTCGTTTTCAGGAAGTTTCCTTTTTATTTTGCTCCAGCCCAGCTCTCTACAGTCTGGTTACTCTTTTAACATGGAGATTGGATTGCCTCTCCCCACCTCAGGCAAGAGCCTGGGCTGTGTTTCTTTCTCCCTGTTGGTCAAACATATAAATTTTTACGTTTTTCATTAACGGTGTTTGACATCTTGAAGATAAATGATAGAAATAAATGAAAGCAGTGCTGATTTTTTAATGTGACTTTCTGCCCTTCACCTCCCTGGGTCCGAACACTCCTCGGGTGGGTCGTGTGCCCCCTCCAAAGACAGCGAGCCTGGAGATCCAGGCTGAGTAACCCCTGCTGCTGTTACTCCTCGCTGTCATTTTCACCTCCTTCAATCTCACACCTGTTTGTGGCCAGAGCCAGGCCAGGCCAGGGCAGTGCAAAGAGTGTCTGCCTTGGAGCAGACGCACCACTTGATCTGTGCGTGCTGGATGCATGCTTGAGGGGGCTCGGGGTGGCCACAGATGCGCTTGTGGGCTGGAGCCCCCGGGAGTGGTTTGTTCGGTTCATATGATGGGGAGCTAATATTAAAAACTCAGCTTCACTTAAAAATTCAGATTTCTGGCTACTGTTTGAAGATGTAGACTTTCGGGCAATGCTGTTGCAGATATGTTCGTGTTGCAGCAGTCAGTGGGTGGAGGGTAATAGTGGTCTCCTGTTTGCCACAAGCCCCACTGCTCCCTACTGTCCGTACCTGCCCCCTTCTCTCATTTATCCACCTGGCCTCTGCAAACACGTGAGGTTGGGATGTTCATTTGTTTCCCGAGTGCCTCTTTCTGCTGCTGCAGGGGAAAGCAGTTGAAATAGTGGGACAGCCAGGACTTGGAGGGCTGGAGTTTAGCCATAGTTGGACCTGGTAAGAAGTGTCCATGTCATAGCCGGGGGCTGCTGACACAGAGCGATGCCTGCCCCTGGCCTCCAGGCCTTCCCTTTGCGTCTGTCACCACCCCGCCCCTCTCCTGAGCTGCTTCCTTCCTAGTGTGCTAGTGTGAGGCCATGGCTCTATGAGGCAGGCAGCTCTGGGCTGGGACAGCCCTGGGGGACAATCTGTAAAGCTGTGCTCTGCTGAGCTGCGCCTCGCATTCCACCCCCCACTTTGGGGAAAGATATTACCAGAAGATTTGCCTTGCTGCCACAAGGAGGCTCCAAGGACAGGGTGTGGCATTCCCAGACCAGCAGGCAGAGGTGGGACCTGGGAGGTGCAGGCGACTCGCTGTTTTGGGAGTGTGGGTGGCAGGGAAGCACCCCCTCATTGTCACCCGCTTCTCCTGCTGGGCCAGTGCCCACGTGTGTCTAGTGGAACTCCTCACATGGTATCTCCGTTATGAGGGCCACCACTCACTACTGCGGGATGCTTCTGGCCCACGGGGTATAGTGCCCACACTACCTCTGCCCTGCCCTCCGGCCAAGCCAGAACTCCCGCTGGCTCCCAGCGCCAGCCCTGCACTGTGGAAATGCAGACAGCCAATACCTAGAGTGTCTCCATGCAGAAAGCTGTGCCAGGGCTCTCAAGAGGTAAAGACGATGAGGGCCAGCCTTCAGACCCCTGCCTGCCTCACCCAAGTGGGGAAATGTGACGGAAAAATAACTCCCAATTCCTAGATTTGAAGGGAGAAGAGGCAGAATGGCCATATAGCTGAGCTAGGAGCTTTGTGGCCAGACTTGCAGACGGACAAGCCGCAGAACCTCTGTGACCTCAGGGTTCATCGCTGACAGGTGCTAAACGGTGCCACCTTGGTGTGGTGGCTGTGAGGAGTCAAATGGCCTAATGGCTGCTAAGCCCCCTGCTGCCACCTGCCACCTGGCCAGCACTCCCCAGACGCAAGCATGGTGGCTGAGTGGAAGGAGAGCTGGAAGTTAGGAGAGGGCTGGGGAGGAAGGGATCACCTCAGGAGGCCGTTCCTTACAGAGGGAATGTTCTCACAGGTGGAGGAAAGGTGAAAAGGCAGAGAACATTCATTGGCAGACTCCGAGGTGCCCTGCGGGGGGCTGGAGCCCCTGACAACTTAGACACCATCTCTGTCCTCAAGGATGCCATACCAGGGATCAGCAGGACCAGAGGCTGCATGAGGGGGCAAGGGGTGCTGAGGGCAGGCAGTTCAGGGAGGGCCTGGAATGCTACCATCAGCGGCGAGAGCTTCAGGCGCCCATGGGAGTTGGCTGAGGGGTGATGGGAGGATAATGGCAGCGGAGGGGGCCCAGGCAGAGGGCAGAACCAAGGCACTGAGTGAGCCTGCCAAGAGCGGTGGACTTGCTAGGGCCTTGGCCTTGGATCGGCGGTAAAGGGTTTTTTGAGCTGCTAGGGGAAGGAAGAGGGAAGGAGCGCCGGGACAGAAAGGTGGGATGGGGGTCTGCAGGGGGTTTACTTGAGGCGCGGCTAAGTCCATGTTGTGAAGGGCTGAGCCTGAGCGGCCCCAGAGGAGCTGTGCGGAGGTAGCTGTGTCAGAATGGGGAGAGAATAAGACAGCAGCCTACCAGGGTCTGGGGGTCTGAGGGACCTCACTTTAGGGACCCCCAAAGTATCCAGAAGCTACCCATCCCTGGTGGGGTGACTGCCAGAGTGACTTTTCCAGTGGATGCAGGCTCCTGTCTAAGGCTGAGAAGTTCTCCTTGGCTGCAGGGGTGACTGCCCCAGTGCTAGGAAAATATTAATAGGCCCCTGGGGCTGAGAGTAAGAATTTAAACATAGAGCCACTTCCTCCTCTCAGCCCCTACCTGCCAAGGAAGGAAGCTGTGACCCAGGTGGCTGCACCGCCCGCACCCCTGGATTGAGTTCACTCCCACCCTCCTGGTGGCAGTAGGACATGGGGACATGGTGGGGGCGGGGGTGCTGAGTGGGACCTCTGAGGCTGAGAGGGCCAGGCGGCAGCACCCCAGAGCTGGGGATGCCAGTGGGACACATTGTTCTGAAGGGCTGTGTGGACCCTGAGACACTGGCGCCCTCGTTAACCCCTCGGTTTCCAAGAGCCTCAGACCTTCCTGTGCCCTGGGCTAGCTGGGGGCTGAGTGGGGCAGTTTTCGCCAAGTCTGAGCTTCCCCTTTACCAAGCTGTTCCCCTGGGCAAAGGCCTTAACATTTCTGACTCTGTCTCCCTGCTGGTAAAATGGCAAGACTAAATGCCACCGTGCTTGGTCATGCCTGGAGCCTTTATGCCCCCGCCGGCCCACCTGCATCCACCTTCCTGCTCCTGCCTCACCCAGTACCCCTTCCCCATCTGCTTCCCTCTCCCCCGAGCTACTGGAGTTCGTCCCATGCAGGTTATCTAGTCTCTCCTGGCTTTTCTCACTGGTTAACTGCACTGCGGGCAGCAGAAAGAGTTCGGGGCCCATTGGATTGGATAGGCCAAGATGTGAATGCTGCCCTCCAAGGCAGAATGCGGGGGGGCTGCTGAGGCCCACACACAGCTGGCATGAGAACACACTGAGGAGGGAGTGGTGAGGGCTAAATTCTGTTGAGTTGTTACCTGTGGGACCAGCCAGTTCACAGGGTATGAGCTCGGGCAGGACTCTGGAGAGACAGGAGGGCTTCCTGCAGGAGGAAGGCTTGGGATGGGTTTTGAAGAATGCTGGTGAGGGTAACAACTTGAGGTTTACTGAGCACTCACTATGGGCCACATGCAGGCAAGCAAATCAGTGCAGCCTGTCATGACCACCAGGAGGCAAATGCCGCCACTGTCCCCACTTTTACAGAAGAGAAAACCTGAGGTATACAAGATAAGTAACTTGCTTAAGGCTGCAGGCTGAGTCAGTGGCTCATGCTCCCTGATGAGGGGTTCCTGGTGAGAGGCCAACCCCAAGCTGGGCAGGGACCAGCCCGGTATGCAGGCACAAGGAGACAGGCTGGGGCTGGGTCAGCAACCAGCGCAGTGGAGAAGGGCCCAAACAGAGGTGCTGACACATGGGTCTCAGAGCTTCCTGGTGCTTCCACTGTGCTAGGCAGCTGCTTGATCCCCCGGCTTCCTCCCTGGTCCTCAGGGCAGGAGCATGTGGCAGCACGAGGCCTATACGCTGTTTGGCAGATCTCGTCCCAGTTGGGATGGGGGTGGGGGCGTGTCTGTTCCCTGGATTCCTCCCCCACAGGGGCAGGGATGTGGCCGGGGAGGCCTCTGGGACTCTGACATCACCTGGCTGGCTCACTGCTGACCTCCTTCCAGCACTCCCAGATCTGCTCTCTCTGGCCCGGCCTGACTCTGCACCCACTCGCCATTTCTCCAGCTGTGAGAAAATGCCCAGTACGATGGGCTGGCCACGGGCTCCGGAGCTGTGCTGCATGGTTTCAGATCCCGGTGCTGCCACTTTCTAGCTGGATGACCTCAGAAATGTTATTTTACTTTGTTGTGTCTCAGTTTCTTCAACCACAAAATGGGGATAATCAGTCATACCTCAGAGGGCTGTTGTGAGAATTGAATTAATGTGGTAAACTATTCCAACACCATCAGACACACCACTTACATGAATGAATGAATTGTTCATTGTTTTGAACATTGATCACTCCTGTAATTCCTACAGCAGTATTCCACATACCTACTCTGGGACTTACCATGCTGGGTCATAAGTAGCTAAGCTCCAGGCCCTGTCAGGAGGCACTCTCAAGCTAGCGGGCAAAACCCAAGTGTCAGCAGTCATGATATGAGGAAGCCTGTGGTATTTGGGGGTCATGAGTAAGGCCAAGGGCACTGCATCCCTCACCTGGCTTACTTCCAGCATTGGCCTTTGCGTGGATCTCTGGAACCCTATCTGACCAGTTCTGCCCTGCTGCCAGCAATCCAGGTGTGGTCCCGGCAGAGGAGTTTGGATTTGATGGGGTAGAAAAACAGGGGCTGATGTTGTAACACAAGACTTGGGTCATAGAGTTCTCCAGAGATAACCAGGCAGGCTCCCGCTAAAGGTCCTGAGACCCTCCCACAGAACAGGATGGCCGGTAAGTGAAATGTTTTAGAGGGAACCAGGAGAGCAGTGGGTCAGATTGGCACCAAGGTTCATCAGTCACCTGCTTCTGGCTGCCAAGGTGCTGCGTTACAAAGGGTCTTAAGACTGAGAAGGGAAGAGGACAGTGGTCGATTGTGACATTTGCCATGGCTTGGGAGTGGGAGGAGAAGCACCCCTGCCACAAACTCACCCTCCAAAACCCAGTGGTGTGGAAGGTCCTTTGTCACATAAGATAACACACATGGGTGGGTGGGTGGTAAAGTCTTAATAATGGAGCGAGCTGAATGCATTGGTGGCTTCCTGAAAGGGTCAAGTGGTGCAGTGACAGAGCTGGGCTTGCATTAGCAAAGATGTGAGACAAGGGGCTGGAGCAATGTCTTGGGGAGGGGAGAGTGGAGAGTGAAGCCTTAAGGGTGACCAAGCGGCCTAGACCCCTGGCGGGACGCACACCATCTCTGCGCAGCCTGCAAGGCAGCAGCATGGGGAAGCTGCCCATTTCTGGGAATTGTGCAGAAGGGAAGGGCAGCTCCTGGAATGCAGAGCCATTTCCTCCACGTGGGTTGGGTCGCTCCCCCCAATGTGTCCTCATCCCCCTGAGCTGGGCACACCCAGACATCATGGAGATGAGATTAGCTTCCCGGAGCTGATTCAGCTCAATGTGATTGAAAAGCCATTCACTCTCCCAAGAGCTCCATTAATAGTGAATGTGTCCCTTTCTTCCAGCCTTATTTACCAGACAACTTGTTGTGCAACTGTGGGAATCTTTAAAATAATTAGTAGAGAAGTAGAGAAGCAAAAAGCAGTGAAAACTAAACTTTCAATAAAGTCAGCAGTGTCTTTTGGGGAGGCTCTGGGTTGGCCACTACCCCAGCTCCAAGAATCTGTGGTCCTATAGTCAGGGCCAAGGAAGCAACCAGCAAGGATGAAGAGTGCCCAGGGGGTTAGCAAAATCACAGTGACTGTCAAAGAAAAGCTCTGTGATGCTGTAAAACTAATCACCTGAAGAAGTTAAGGCAGTGTGGTGCGATGGTTCCCGGCGTGACCTTTGGTGTCCAGCCAGTCCATTGCAGATGCGCACTGAATGGTGGGGAGTGTTATTGCTGTGGAGTGTCTCCTGGGCCCCAGTTCTTCTGGCCAGGACCGCATGACACTGCTTTGGAAGTGTGCCGGCTGGGGGGTAGGGTGCATGGAGGGGCCAGGGAGCCTATTTGGACCCCTTCACAATGTCTGCAGGCTATGCTGTTTCTTTTTAATGTGTCCGCTTATAAAAACGGGCAGTGCTTGGGGCTATTCTTTTGGGAAACAAACTCTGTAGAAGCCCTAGAAACTGGGAATCTGGAAGAATGCAACAGATTTGGTAAGGGATCATAGTCACCGGGCACGGCTGTTTTGGGGGCTGGAGCCCTCTGTTATCCCAGGCATTTATATGTGTTACTGCGTTGGGTCCTCCAGCAGCCCTATGCGGCTCAGGTGCTTTGAGGGCTGTCAATGGGGCAGGCAAGTGGTCCAAATCGCTGGGGTCTACCTGGCTGGAGGGAGACCAGGGGCCCAGCTACTTTGCCTATTGGTGCAAATATGCCCTTGCTGGGGCTTTTCAGGTTTTTTTCCACTGGCACCTTACACATGCTTGAGCGTCCTGTTCTCCTGTTTTATAGATGGGGAAGCAGGCTCCTAGAAGTTAAGAAATTTGTTCCAGGTCACACAGGGAGCCCATATCAGAGACGAATGGAGCTCAAGCTCCCTGACTGCAGTCAGGGGCTATTAATGACAGTCCCCCCACCCAGGCTACCCCCCGGAGAACCAAGGGGGGCTTTGCACAAGACTGCCCAGGAGGTCTTGGGACCCTCCCAGCATACTCAGAAAATTGCTGGATGAAGAGGTTATTCTGGGGTCATCGGTCCACCCAGCCCCCTACCTCCTAGGAGCATCACCTCCTGCTTCTTGGCCCAAGGGAGGGCTGGCTGCGTAGAAGCCTCCCTGAGGCAGGATCCAGCAGTCAGTGATGAATAGACCCTGAGCCTCCCGTGTGTTCGGCCCTGCCTGGCCCGATAAAAGGCCAGGGAATGAGGACATGTGGCTCTTGTTCTGGCGGAGCTTCTGACCAATCTGCCGTTCAGGAGACAACTTCATACCTTGCAAGGTGGTGCTAAACCTGAGAGAGAAGGGGAGCAAAAGACAACCGCCACAAAAAGCTTACTTCTCTGGTTAAAGATGCCCAGAGTTTCTGTAATTGTTTCATTAAAATTGTCCAAGCAGCGACGCTGCCTTTGAGGAAAAAGTTTCCAGCATGTGTGAGGGTTTGGGCTGCCGGTGGGCTGGGAGGGGCGGGGCGCTGGGAGCGGTGGTTGCCATGGGAACCAGCGCTCCGCCGCCAGCGCCCGCCCAGCGGCTGCTGTTCCAAAAGTTGGTTTCTGAGTGGAGGGGGCCGCCTGGAACCTCGGAGCCATTTCCCATGGAAACAACGTTCTAAATGATGGCTGACGTTCCCACACAGGCCTGCCGTGGAGCTGAGATGGCAGCGGGATTTCTGACGGGGGAGCCTCTGAGTGGAAGAAGGGAGAGAGGGAGGGAATCTCTCCAGAGAACGGAGTAAACAAGGTGCGGAAACAAACATTGCAGCACCTTCTCTAAGCTGGGCACATTTCGTACATTTTAATTTCATGCTTAGAGCAATCCTGCAAAGTATAATTTTCTAACCAATCCCATCTTACAAATAGGAAACTGAGACTGTGAACTGTCACTTGCCCAACAGGGTCGCTCACCTGGTCCGTAGGGGAGTATCCAGCATCGAAAACTGGTGGGGAACTTTAAAGAGAGACCTTAGACTACCCTCCCACCTCAAAGGGGCTATCCAGGACCCCCCAAAAATAAAGAATTGACATTCTAGAATGATTTCTAAAAAGATCTAGAAAGATCTCTGATCTTCTAGTTGAATAGCCTGGGCGGGGGGGGGGGTTTTTGTGAACGTAAGCAGTTTGCTCCTTAACCACCAACCAACTTTGTATCCTGTGGTGTTTTTCGTCATAGTCTGTGGTGACTGAAAAAAATCTTTCTCTTTACCACTTGAGTCCAGCCTATTTTGTAGGAGTGTGGTGCATATCCCTTGGCAGTTTGACTGCCCTCCCCACTTACAAAGACGGTGTTTAGTCAGGGATTATTGGGGGGGAGGCTGAAAGCCTGGAAAAACATGTCTGTCAGGAGAAGAGCCGTTATGAATTGGGGGCCTGGTTCTGGACTCATTCTCTTGCCCCTGCCACACTTTCCTTCCTTCCTGGGCCCACACTTGCTTCCAGAAGGGCTTTTCTGGGTGATTCGTCTGACTTGGTAGAAGGAGGCTAGGAGGGTTGCCGCTTAGCCCTCTCTGCGGTCAGGGTCAATGCCGTGGCTAGGAGGTCGTGTGACAGTGGTTCAGAAATGCCTTCAGCTAGCCTTTGCTCCTTGCTGATGCTCTGCCAGGCTTTGGTGATACAGACAGGGACAAGATGCCATTGCTGCCCTTCTGTGCACATTAACTGTAGATTATTTCAAGGGTACTGGTGACCTCTGCACCAGGAACTGCAGGGTGCAGAGTGCAAGGAGGTGCCTCCCACAGGAGGTGATTCCTGGGCTGGGGCCTGATCTGAGAAGAGGTGTGTGCTCTCCCAGGGGCCCTGGGGCCTGTAGAGGCCTCAGTGTGACCCCAGGGGACCTTGGGCAAACATAACGCTGGTTGGGAGAGTGAGACAGTGTGAGAGGATGTAGCATAGCTACCACTGGAGACGTCGGCACTGGCGACTAGTGACAGCCTTGAATGCCCAGTGAAGGAGCCGGGACTTGGCCCATCAGCGATGGGCAGCACTAAGGGTTTTTCATTACCAGGGATGTGGTCCAATTTTTGTGCTAACTGTGCATTCTAAACTGCTTCCCCTGAGTCTTAGTTGGGAGGGAACCCCGAGTTGGCTTCCTGTGGTCTCTCAGGAGCTCAACCCCTGCGTGCAGGACTCTGTGAAAGGAAGGAGCCCCTCATCTGACTCTTTTCCTGCCAGCTGCCTTGCAGAGCAAGCAGGTCCCCAGGTGATTCTGGTGTGGGTGGTCTGAGTACCAGCTCAGAGATTCAGTTCATGTCCTCTATCATACTTCCTAATGGAGATTTCTTACCTTGTTTTATTTTAAGAAGAAAATAAAGAGAAATAATTTTCTTTCTTGATATCTTGCCACCCACGGAGTATTTTTTTATTCACATCACTGCCAGCAGAGAATAGAAGGGAGCTTTAAAAACGGCCTCTTTCACAGGCAAACATGCTCACCCTGGCCCAGTGTCATTGTCCACCCTCAGCCATGATGGCGGGTTAGGAGGGGCTGACACCTTGCTCCCCTGACCTGAGAGGTGAAGGAGAGAGAGAGCTGGCCCTTGCCCTACTCTCCCCATTTCTGCTTCCTTCCAACTGCCCTGTGGCCCCTTTGGACTGCCATCTCTTGTCATGTGGGAGAGCTCAGTTCGCCAAAGCTTCAACTTGTCCCCACCTTTACCCTGCTTAGGGAGACAGGGCGCCAGAGGCCGGGGCTGCGGCCAGTCCCTGAGCCCAATATCCTGCACCAAAGGAGCTTAAATCCCCTGCTGAAGGACATAGGGTCATACATTTTCAAGTAGCGGGAACATTTTATTTGGCGGGAACATGAATTTTTTTTTTTATTTGAGAATAGTTGACACACAATATTACATTAGTTTCAGGTGTACAACATAGTGATTCATCAACTCTATACATTCTGCTCTGCTCACCACAAATGTCACTGTCACCATGCAGTGCTGTTGCAGTACCATTGACTAGTTCCCTGTGCTGTGCCTTTTATTCCCATGGGTGGGAATATTTTAATATTGTTAAGCTTTTCCAATATACATACATAATACTAGCTTGTTGTAGCAAGTATTGAGAAAAATGCCCCCAAATCTGCCAGTCTTCTCTATGCCTAGAACCATGTCTAGACGCATAGATTCATAGACGGTGCCTAGAACAACGTCTAGATGCATAGATTCATAGATGGGGGACTTCATGGAAGTGCAGTCATATGAACCTGTGGTTTTGCAGCCTGTTTGGGGCTTTTTTCATGCATAATATAAACTTCTCTAGGTTAGGGACCATCATCCTTTTTAATGGCTGCATAGTATTGCATTGTGTAGCTAACGTTTTCTTTACTTTCCCCCACCCCAACATTTAAGTGATTTCCATTTTCCCCCTGTTCCTCACATCTTTGTACACTTGCCTGATTACTTCCTAGAATAAACTCTCATATGCCATATGGCTTCGAGAGACGGTATGTCATTTTAAATTTCAAGTATTTATGCGAATGTATTCTCAGTCCAATCGGGATGGATTTACATGCTCACCCGCAGTGTATAAAAGCGCCTCTATTTCCTCACACTGCAGGGAAATCCTAAATGTCAACATCTAGCTTCAGTAACTGCAGAGCGTTTTGCAATGACTCTCGCCCGTAGCCCCATGCAAATCAGTGTGGCCACATAACCCACATTTGTGTCTACCACCCTTACTGTTGATAATTAGAATTGAGCACTCTCTTAGGGCTGCAAATAACCGTAAAAAATCCAGCCCTTTCATCTGATAGGTAAGGAAAGTACGGCTTGGCGTGGCCTTCCCAAGCAGCAGCAAGGCACGCAGGACACCCAATCCACACCCTTAAGTGTCCCCATCACACCTACACCATGCCTTTCTGCCTCCCAGCTTGTGCAGAGTCTTTCTTGTCTAGTATCCTGAGGCAAGATCAAGCTTGCACGCCCTTGACACCAGGTCAGTGCTTGTGCTCCCCAGGAGTGCCCCCTTAGCAGGAGGTGGCATTGTTCTCCTTGGCACCCTGGCGGGGTCTGCAGTTAGCAGCTGAGGTCCCTGGCAGCCACCCTTTTCTGAGTGCTCCTTCCATGCTCCCTGCCTCCCTCTCCTCCTTGTCACTTTATGACGTTGCTTCCAAAGATCACTCTTCACTTCTCTGCTGTCACCTCTTCACAAGCAGTCCTTAGCTGTTAAGGCTCAATTATTCTTTAGAATCCTGGCCCCATGTTTCCAGCCCCTGCTTGTCACCTTAGCTCATTAGCACTATTGACATCTTAGGATGGAGGATAATTCTTTGTTGGGGGGGCTGCTGCCCTGCGCATTCATTATAGGATGTGTAGGCACAGCCTTGGCCTCTGCTGACTGGACGCCAGTAACACCCGCTTGGTTTTAACAACCCAAATTATCCCCGGATATTGCAAATGTCCCTGGGGGGCAGAATTGCCCCTGGTTGAGAATCACTGCCTTAGCTGGACTCAACATCATTAAAACAAAACTTAGCCCTGCTCCCCCTGTTCCTCCTGCCCAGCTAACACAGGGGTTGACCAGATGCCAAGAGAGTCCAGCACAACTTTCTGCATGACAAGGGGCAAGGAGACTGAGGGAAAGGAGCCAGGGTCACTAAATTCTGAGGGGGTGGGGCACGGAGATCTTGAACTCCGCACACGAGGCTGTTATGGCCAAACTTCCCTTAGCTCAGGCAACCTCAAATCCTTCTGGGCACACCAGTTCCATGACCAGAGCTGATGTAAAAGGTGCCATCCCTGCTCAGACGTGCACGCACATGTTTACCTGTTTAGGAATAGGGCAGACTTCAGTGGTGGAAATGCTTCTTTGACATGGCTTTTGGCTGTACTTGTTAAAGGCCTCATGGTGTCTCGTAGTACAGTGTCCCCAAGACCTGGTGTGGCACATAGTTGATATTCAATAAATGATTGAATCAATATGTAATTGGGAGTATTTATTACTCTATAAAGTCAGAAAGGAAATAGCTCCCTACCTCATTACACATGTCTTGCTTCCCCAGGTCTGACCTACCAGAAACATGGCAACCAGTGCCGTCCCCAGTGACAACCTCCCCACGTACAAGCTGGTGGTGGTGGGAGATGGGGGTGTGGGCAAGAGTGCCCTCACCATCCAGTTTTTCCAGAAGATCTTCGTGCCTGACTACGACCCCACCATCGAAGACTCCTACCTGAAACACACAGAGATTGACAATCAGTGGGCCATCCTGGATGGTGAGACCCGGATGGCAGCCCTGCATGGGACGGTGGTGGGAGTGGGGGTGGTCGGGGGTGGGGGAGGGTCAGGGGAAGTTGCACTGGGGCCTCATGGCTTCTTTCATGTTGTCCTTGTGGCATGGTTGATATAAGGACATGTATGTTTTCCAGAGTGAATTCTGAACAGCTTTGTGGAAACCAACATGTGTATTCAACAAAGAGGCAAGGCTAGAATCATGCCAACTCAGTGATGTCATGTTTGTTATTGCTTGCTGATCAGAAGCGCTGATTAGCATTTACAGATGTCTCCGGCTAATAAAAAGAAGGGGGGATAATTTATTTTTTAGTGAGCATAGTTTATTTTCACTTTGGAGGGAAAATCTTGCATTTGACTTTGTTTCTAGTTTAGTCTAAATTGGCCTACATTAGCAGTTCGCAGATCGTGGTGTTCAGGGCAGCAGCCTAAGCATTACTAGGGAGCTTATCAGAAATGAAAACCCTCAGGCTCTACTGATTCAGAAATTCTGAGGGTGGAGCCCAGCAGTCTGTTCTAACAAGCCCTCCAGGTGATGCTACAGTAGAGAACCGCTGCTCCAGGGTCTTGTTGGTTAGGACTTTATACTGTCTGAGTCTCTTTAACAAAGAGCCGCTAGGGATAGACTGTCCTTTTAGGAGGGGAGCTTGGAAAACCACTGGGATACAAGTCCTCTGTCAGCTATGTGATTTGCAAGTGTTTTCTTCCAGTCTGTGGCATGTTTTTCATTCTCTTAACCGCGTCTTTCAAAGACTAGAATTTGTAATTTTGATGAAGTCCAGTTTATTGGTTGGTTCTTTCATGGATTGTGCTTTTCGTGTTGTGTCTAAAATATTTGCCTAACCCAAGGTCACAAAGGTTTTCTCCTGTGTTTTCTTCTAGCCGTTTAATGGCTTTCGGTTCTGTATTTAGGTCTATGATCCACCTGAGTTAATTTTTGTATATGGTGTGAGGTATGGAACAATGTTTTGTTTTGTTTTGTTTTGTTTTGTTTGTATATGGAGATGCAATTGTTCCAACACTATTTGTTGAAAAGGTTGTCCTCTCTCCACTGAATTGCCTTTGTACCTTCGATGAAAATTAGTTGCCCATATATTCTGTTTGTTTGATCTGTCTCTCTTAGCACCAAAACCACACTGTCTTGATAACTAACCTTACTAGAAGTCCTAAAATCACGTTTGTTAAATCCCCAATTTTGTTCTTTTTCCAAGTTGCTTGGGCCCATCTAGGTCCTTTGCTCGCCATATGAATTTTAGAATCAGTTAAATTAAAAAATTCTAGATTTTGACTGAGATTGTGTTAAATCTGTAGATCTATAGATTTGAGAAGAATTGACATCCTAACGATGTTGAGCCTTCCAACCCACGAACACAGTATTTCCCCACATTTTTAGGTCTTCTTTAATTTTCTCAATTGTTTTGCAGATTTGCTTGCATAGGTCTTTAACGTGTTTTGTCAGATTTATATCTACAATCTGTATTATAAATGATACTGGTTTTTCAAATCTGTTTTAAATTGTTGCTAATATATAGAAATACAGAAGCATTTTGTATATTAATTGTATCCTGCAACATTACTAAACTCACTTATTAGTTCTAGTTGCTTTTTTTATAGATTCCTTTGGATTTTCTGCAGAGATGGTCTTGTCTGTGAGTAAAGATAGTTTTATTTCTTCTTTTCCAGTCTGGAAAGGCTTCTGTTTCTTTTTCTTGCCTTATTTCACTCACTGATACTTGTCTTCTTCCTGATCTTAAGGAGAAAGCTTGCTTTTAGTCTTTCAGCACAAAGTATGATGTTAGCTGTAGGTTTTTTTATACATTCCCTTTATCAGGTTGGGGAAGTTCCTTTCTATTTCTAGTTTGCTGAGAATTTTTATGAGGTGTGGATGTTAGCTTTTGTCAAATGCTTCTTCTGTGTCTACTAAGATACTCAGATGGTATTTCTTTTTTAGTATGTCAATATGGCAAATCACGTTAATTTTTCTAATGTTAACCCAACATCAAATCCCTGGGATAAATCCCACCTGGCCAAGATGTGTTATCCTTTTACATATTTTTGGCTTTGATTTGCTAAAATTTTGTTTAGAACTTTTGTGTCAATGTTCTTGAGAGCTATATTGGTCTGTAGTTTTCCTGTCATGTCTGAGTAATGCTGGCTTTATAGAATGAATTGAGAAGTATGCTATCTTCTTCAGTTTTCTGGAAGAGTTTGAACAAAATTGATATTATTTCTTCCTTCGGTGTTTAGTAGAATTCACCTATGGGGACATCTGAGGCTGGAGTTTTCTTTGTCAGGAGATTTTTAACTTCAAATTCAATTCCTTTAATAAATGTAGGGCTATTCAGGTTATCTGTTTCTTCTTCAGTGAGCTTTGGTAGTTTATGTCTTTCAAAAAGTTGTGTAATTCATCAAAGTTACCAAATTTATTGACATAAGTTGTTCATGTTATTGTCTTATTATTTTCTTAATATAGGTAGAGTTCGTAGTGGTGTTGCCTCTCTCATGCCTGATACTGTTCATCTGTGTCTTCTCCTTTTCCCTAATCAGGCAGGCTAGAGCTGGAGCAATACCCTTGATTTTCACAGAGAACCAGCTCTTGAGTCCTTCGACTTTCCCCATTTGGTTCCATTGATTTCCACTCTTACCTGCATTATTTCCTTTTGTCTGCCTACTTTGGATTTAATTTGTTCTTCTCTAACTTTTTAAAGTGGAAGCTGAGGTCACTGACTGGAACATTTCTTCTTTTCCAAGATATTCGTTTGGTGCCATAAGTTCCCTCAACTACTTCTGTAGCAGTATCCCAGCTACTCTAATACACGGTGTCTTCATTGCCATTCAGTTCAAAACACTTTCTAATTTCCCTTGTGAGATTATCTTCGACCCATAAGTTACTTAGAAACATTCAGTTTTCAAGTATATTTAGGAATTTTCCAGAGATCCTTCTGTCATGGGTTTCTATTTTAATTTCATTGTGTCGGAGAATGTACAGTGTATTATTTAAATTATTTAAAACTCACTGAGGCTTGTTTTATGACGCAGGATTTCGTCTCTCTGGCTAAATGCTCCATGTGTACACAAAAAGAATGGGTATTCTACCATTGTTGGGTGGAGTGTTCTATGAATGTCCGTTATTTTGTCTGATTTTTGGTTGTTTCAAGCGAGAAGATAAATCTGGTCCTTGTTACTCCATCTTGGTCAGAACCAGTACCAAATCATCACTTTAAAAAAAGTGCGACAACTTTGTATATATACTGAATTGTGTACTTTAAAAGGGTGACTATTATGGTATTTTAATTATATCTTAATTTTTAAAAGCACCATCCTTCAGGGGTTCATCTGCAGCCCTGAAACTTTGAGTAATTCACCAGGAACCAAGCACGTTCCCAACTCAGGGGCTTTGCATTTAGTATTCTCTCTGCCTAGAATGTGCTTCCTTCAGAAATATATTCTCACTTCGCGTAGGTCTCCACTCAAATGTTAACTTTATCAAAGAGGTCTTCCATGACCAAACCATCTCTGCTAGTACCCAGACCCCCCCAGCCCCATCATTCTGTCCCCCGAACAACTCTTTTTCTTTATTCTACTTTTTACTGTTGAACATATATTTGTTCAATATATATATTTGTTTGAGTTTTTGTTGCTCCCCAATAAAATATAAATTTTTGAGAGGAGGGACTTTATTTTATTTACTGCTCTATTCTCAGTGTCCAGAATACTGCTCATAGTAGGTCCTCAGTAAATGTGTGTGAAATGAATGAATAAATGGGTCCTGAACAATATATGTGCAGTCATAGGTTTGATGAGCCAGCCGTGTTATATAATAAATATATAAATAACCAGTAAATTTAAAACTTATATTTATGCACTTTCTAAAATCATCTCATACATTATGCATTCAAATATATGACACACTTTGGGATATACTGAGTTAAAGAACTATAACCACTTTCTTTACTGTGGGACTTAAAAGAATCGTCAATATATAAACATAATATTGGAGATACATTGATAGGATATATTGTCCTTAGGGTTTCCCAAAGGACCACTTTTTGCACATCATTCTGGGCTATTTCCACAGGAAACATTCTGAAAAACGTTGCATAATGCATGTAAGAGAGAGTAACGCCATGCCTGATACATAGTTGGAGCTCAATAAATATTATTTCTCTATACAGCCGTATTGACTTCTCTCACTTTTTCTTAAAGTAAGTTTGGGTATTAGATTAGTTTCTGATGGGGGAAAAAGTTTTCAGGGGTGATTTTTAGGAAGATTTTGTGATGACATTTATTTTTTTTATTTTTGTTTTGTTATTTTGAGAGAGAGAGGGCAAGAGAGCACAAGCAGGGGAAGCAGCAGGGAGCCCGATGCGGGGTTCAATCCCAGGACCCTGAGATCATGACCTGAGCAGAAGGCAGATGCTTCACCGACTGAGCAACCCAGGCGCCCCTGTGATAACATTTATAGCAGCTGCAATAGCAGGGAAAAGGGAATACTGGCCGAAGCATTACTTTATAAGCATGAACTTGCAAAGCTTTTGATCTGAAGCATCTGGGCTCCCCTTGGATGCTATACCTCTAAACCTGCCACCTGAATCAAGCCTAATTTAGGGCACTGCCCCCCCCAGCGCCTGCCTCAGGCACAGATATTAGATTCCCAGATTAGTACACTTCCTCACTCAATTAGATCTTGTATTAAGAAAAGGAAAGCTTAAGACATTACAGCTAAATATTAATTAGTCTGGCATTTAAAAGATGCCCCGGGGCGTCTGGGTAGCGCAGATGTTAAGCATCTGCCTTCGGCTCAGGGCGTGATCCTCGCGTTCTGGGATCGAGCCCCACATCGGGCTCCTCCACTGGGAGCCTGCTTCTTCCTCTCCCACTCCCCTGCTGTGTTCCCTCTCTCACTGGCTGTCTCTCTGTCACATAAATAAATAAAATCTTTTATAAATAAATAAATAAATACATAAATAAATAAATAAAAGGATGCCCCATATTTTGGGAACTTTAATCAAAGGCTGGTTGTATTTAGGCGTGAATGTAACTCTGACACCCTCTGGGGCTGGACTCTTCTGGGTGGCTTGCCGTCCTGGAATAGACAGGACTTTCCCAGGGCATCCAGAGCCCGGACATCCTGCTTCCCTGGAGGCCATACCATCCTGGGGGAGGGGCTAATCCTGGGATGCCTTCCAAGCGCTCTGAACTCTGGGGTTGCTCTTCCTCCACATTCAGAAAGAGCAAAAACATGGCAGCTTGATCATGATGAGGAAAAAAAGGAGGATAATTATGAGGGCAGGAATGATATTTATTGAGCAATTACTCTGTGAAAACCCTATGCTAAGCACTTTGTATACGTTCTCTTTTAATCCTTACAGCAGTTGTGCTAGCTGTTGTTATCTCCATAAAAATAAAGCACAGAGAGACTGACATAGCTAGCAATGGCTTGAACTCTCCTTTGTGTCCTGGATTCTCTGTTAGTCTGATTGGGTGGGAAAATCCTCTCCCACCTCACACACTGATCCCTGTGCCTCTGGGAATAGGCGTTGAAATCCTGGGGAGAGGGGAGTACTGCCTGGATTATCAGGCTGACCGCCCTCCCCCACCACCTGCCCTTCTTACAACTCACCCAAGGCCCCTCAGAGGGCCGGGTGCTCTTCCTCGGCTTGCTCAAAAGCCCTTCTTTGTGGTGGCCACACCGAAGATTCTCACAGGCTTCCCGCTTACTTACAAACTTGTTTCTTGCTTTCTTTCAAGGGACCGCATTGGCCTGGTTTTCCCAGAATCTGAAACACAGGAGGCAGCTGATTTCAAGGGCCAGCAGCCGGGCTCCCCGGTGTCTGGGACCCCCAGGCTTTGGAGCAAGTCTGCTCTGAAATCCTCCCCGCCCCGGGCCTTCGGGACCCCCATCTCACCTGTCACGTTGCAGGTGCATTTCCGGAAATACCGCCTCGCTGTCTGGTGCCCACCTCTCTGCTGTGGGCTTGCCTCAGCTCCCCCCCTCCCCACTCTCCAGCTCCAGGACTCACCCCACCCCAGTTCTCAGGTTTCATGGGTCAGGAAGAACCAAGCCTTAGGCAGTCTTGAAGTTTTGTATTTATTCTCGTGGGTTTTTGTATTGCGGTAAAATACACACAACTCCTAGCATGGTCGCCATTTTGAAGCGTACAGTTGCGTGGCGTTAATGACACGCACGCCGTTCTGCAGTCAAACACCGTCCGCGGACTTATTCCTCTCCAAGTGACGCGCACGCACTCAGCAGTAAGCCCCGCTCGCCTCCCCAGCCCCGGGCAGCCAGCATGCGCCGTCCGTCTCTCTGAGGCTGACGACTCTAAGTACTTCACAGACGCGGCCGCACACGGGACTCGTTCTCCTGCAGCAGGCTGGCTTCGCTTCGTGCAGCGTCTTCAAGGTACATCCAGCTTATAACATGCGGCAGCATTTATTCTTTTTTAAGACTGAATACTATTCCACCGTATGTATATACCACATCCAGCAATGGACACACGGGCTGTTTCCACTTTTCGGCTCTTGTGACTAATGCTGCTGTGCATATGAGTGGACAAAGATCTATTCTTAGATCTTACACCACGTTTTCAATGGTTTTGTCTTGGAGTTCCCGTGTACCAGTTTTTTTCTGTTAGGCTAGGGCTGGAAGGCTCCTGAGCTCTATGTTATCACCCCCCTCACTTTACACCTGAAAGAACTGGTGCAGGTGGAGAAGGGACTTGCCTGAGGTCGGACCTAGCTAGAGGCAGAGCCAGGCCTGGGGCCTCTTGGCTCCGCTGGGCACATCCCCCACTCTGTCCTGCTGCCTGCTGTTTTGAGCCAAGCCTTGGTCCTGCAGGGTGGGATATTGATCAGGTCCTCTGCCCACTTACAGTAAGGGCAGGTGTTTCTGGGCCTTCTCTCCTCCATGGTTCCCGGTCCTCCCTCTGCCCAACCAAGCTTGCATCTTCTTCCACCAACAGAGAACAGCAGTGGGCCCTGAATCTCCTTATACCTCTTCCCACTAGGGGTTCTTGGGCCCAGCTCTGCAGCCACTCTGTCCCCCTAGCTCCCCAGCAACAGCTAGGTCTTTGCAAAGAGTGAAAGCTCCAGCTCTTCTCCTGCACCCTCAGAAGCTGGGACGTTTCCACCCTGGCTTCTGCCCAAACCTCAGACACAAGTGCTGTTGTCTTCTCGGAGCAGCCTGGACCTGGCTTTTCCCTGAACACGAATCCGCATTCTTTCTGGGGAGGGGGAGGGAAGAAGAACATTGGAAGGGCAGCAAGAGCAAAAGGAACATTTCTTGAGTGTACTTTTCTGGCCTAGAGGCTTTAATTGGGAGGCCAGCTTCAGAGTAAGCACTTCTCCATGGCCCCCCAACTAAGAATGGGGTCCAGGCGGAGCTGGCCTATCCTTCCACCTTTCCAGCCATCCTCCTCTTTTCCTGCTGGCAGTGGTGTGGGGGGAGTTTCCCTTGTTTCCTTTATGAGGGAACATGGCCACGGGCCTCAGATTATGAAATCCAGCCCTGCGGGCCTTCGCCTGACCCTTTATCCTGGTTCCGTCAGCCATCACCGCTTGGATGCTTCCAGTAATGTGCAACTCACTGATCTCTGAGCTGCCTAGGGAGTGCTTCCTGGTACACTGAAGCCAGATCAACCTCCCAAACCCTCTCTCACTGTGGCTCCTTCCGCTTCATAGCAGTGGGAGCAGTTACTTCTGACCAGACTTTTCTGGAAGGGCAGAGCCTGTGCCCAGGGCTTTATAGGGATTGTCTTATTTCCTCCTAGTAACACTTCTGCGACATCGACATTAGTGTCTCCAGCTTCCAGGTGAGCATAGCTGGGCCTCCGCCAGTGTGCACTGGCACTGTGCTCCTAGTTGATAAGATGGTGAACTATGTCTGTGCCATTGGAAAATTGCTACTGCCGCTGTCCTGTGTCCCTGAGGGCCCTTACCCCTCCTGCTCCAGCTCCTGTGCCGCAGCCCTCTGATCAATCAAGGCCCTGGAAGGGAAGACCAAGATTCAGCGAGGGTAATAGCATGTCCAAGGTCACACAGCTGATTAGAGCCCCCTTCCTCTGACCCTGAAGCGAAGGATCTTTCTCTTGCTCTGTGCCAGCTTAGCCCCACCAGCCAGACTGGGAGCTGAGGGGCCCCCATCAGCCAGTGACCTAGAGTCAGCTCAGCAAGGCTGCGTGAGGATGGTGTGTGTGCAATGCGAGCCCCTCCCCCTTCAAAGTCACAGCACAGCCAAGAGTCAGTCCGGAGGTTTGCACCCCAAACCCCAGGTGGAGTTCCTCTCACATTGCTGACCGGTCCTAGACTCCTGCCGTTACTTTTGGGTTTTGCCCTGACTTCAGAACTTCATGTCGATTGCTCTTAGTCCTGTGACGGGTTTGGGCTGAGTGCACCAGCCAGGTTAATAAGTTTGAGATCTTACCCATCTGCCCATGCATAGCGTGATGCCACCTGCCCCAGGCTCCAGTGCAGCCAGTGCCAGCTTGTTGTCACCCTGCCCTACATGTGAGTTCTTATTGCCCTTGGGCACAGACAGCCTCTGGACTAAGACAGTGTGCCCTCTTTGGTGGGGCTTGTATCCCAAATGGGATGTACCCTCAGAGTTGTCGCAAAAAATAAAGGAAACAATAGAAATTATAAGCTCCTTGAGGGAGAGACTTGTCCTTTGCCCACCATCATATCTCCAATGCCAGCCTGGAGCTGGCATCTATTTATTGGGTGAGGGAGGGAATAAGGTACCTTATAAGGGGCTTGGCACATAGCAGACCTCAAAAGATGCCTACCGTTGCTGCGGTTGCTTGGATATGATTTATAGTACTAGTTATGGTGGTGGCATGGTGCTTTCAAGAACAGGCCTTATGACAGGTGCAGATGAGAGGCCACCAACCCATCTGCCTGCTTCTGGGGAGCTCCAGGAGGGAGGCGTGACCCCCGACTTGAAGCTACCACCTCTCCTCTCCAGCAATGTGTGGATTGGCCCCTGAGTTTTGTGTACATGGATGAGTTCACTAATTCATTCAACAAATACTTCTGGGTACCTGCCATGTGCCTTGCTCTCTTTTGGGCTCTGAGGATGCAGCATTTGACAAAGTCAAGTCCCTGCTCTCATGAAGCTTATGTTAGAATGGGAGGGACAGAACATAAACAAATACGTAATGTGTCAGGTGGTGATAAATGCTGTGAAGGAGAATAAGGCAAGGTAAAGCAAACAGACAGTGAGGAAGGGGTTGCTATCTTACGTAGGCTGGTCAAGAGAAGTGAAAACATACCCACACAAAAACTTGCACAAGAATGTCCAAAGCACTTGATAAGGTGATGTTGGAGCAAAGATTTGAAGGATGAAGCTGTACTTGTACCTAAAGGAAGAGAATCTCAGACAGAACATCAGGTGCAAAGGCCCTGAGGCAGGGGTGTGCTTGGCCTGTTTGGGGAATAGGTAGGAGGCCAGGGTGCAGAGCAAGTGAGGGCACTAATAGGAGAGGTCAGAGAGACAGCTGGGAGGTACTGATCTCACAGGCCATTGTAGAAAAATAAGAAGCCATTGGAGGGTTTTGAGCAGAGGAGGGACATAGTCTGACTGGTGTTTTAAAAGGAGTGGAGAATAGACCATAGAGGAACCAGGGCAGAATCAGGGAGAGCAGTTAAGAAGCCAGGCAGACTAGGGCACCGCTGAAGGAGATAGCTAGAAGGAGTTAGCTTCTCGATGTGTTTTGAAGGAGGAAACAAAAGGATTTGTGGATGGAGCATAGGCATGAGGTGGGGATAGAGGGTGAAGAATCTTTGGCCTGCACAACTGTTAGAATAGTTATACTTATCAACATTAGGAAGACTGGGGCGCCTGGGTGGCACAGCGGTTGGGCATCTGCCTTTGGCTCAGGGCGTGATCCCGGCGTTATGGGATCGAGCCCCACATCAGGCTCCTCTGCTATGAGCCTGCTTCTTCCTCTCCCACTCCCTCTGCTTGTGTTCCCTCTTTCGCTGGCTGTCTCTATCTCTGTCGAATAAATAAATAAAATCTTAAAAAAAAAACATTAGGAAGACTGGTGAAAAGCAAGTATGGGGAGGGAATCAAGACTTTAATTTTGGACATGTTAAATCTGAGATGCCTTTCTCACGTGCAAATAGAAGTCAGATAGGCAGCCGGATGTCAGAGTCTGGAGTAAGGGTAAGGGGAGATGTATAGGCTGGAGATGGACATTTGGGAGTGGACGTGAAAAGCCATGAGATGAGAGATGGCCAAAAAGCGAACGCGGATTAGAGAAGGGGTCCAGAGACTGAGTGTGGGAACCCACCTTCGTTTAGAGGGTAGGGAGATGAGAGGACAGAGCAGGACCAATCACTGCAGTAGGAGAGGAACTGAGAGACAGTGATATCCCAAGGCCACGTGAAGAAGTCTCTCCAACAATGAGGGAACCATCAACCACTTCCAGTGTCAGCAGGTGGCCCAGAGGGATGAGGACTGAGCCGCGTTCACTGGATTTAGTGACGCGGATGTGGTTGGTGACTTGACAAGACCAATCTTGATAGACTGATCAGCAGTGACAGTCTGATTATAGTGTGTTCAAGAGAGAGTGGAAGGGAGGAAGAGCAGGCAGTGAGAATGGACAAGTCAAGGGGTGTGGCTGTAAAGAGGAACAGAGAAGGGACCGCAGCTGGAAGGAGATGGGATGTCAAGGGGCAGGGTTTCTATTGTTAATTTTTTTTACTTCATTTTATTTTTTTAGGTGAGAGAAATTATAGTATGCTTACATACTGGTGGAAACAAACCAAAAGAGAAATGGATGATGCAAGAGAGGGAAGGGGCCACAGTAGTGCAGTGTCCTTGTCTGGGCAACAGAAGGTGGGACCCAGTGCCCGGCTGGAGGGCATGATCTTGGACAGAAGCAGGGCCAGGTCATCCCCCACAGCAAGAAGACAGGTGGAATGTGTGTTGCAGAGAAAAGAGGGGGGTCCTCATACAAGTGTTTTTAATTGAGATGTAACTCACGTGTGAAGTGTACAATCGGGTGTTTTTTAGTACATACACACAGTTGTGCACACACGACTGCTGATTGATTCACAAACCAACAATCACTTGGATCACCATGGATTCCTCAACATTTCCATCGTCTCCCCCTGGAAAGCTCACCCCATTAAAGCAGTCATTCCCCATTCTCCCCTCCCCTTCCCCAACCCCTGAAACCACTGATCTACTTTCTGTCCCTACGGATTCGTCTGTTTTGGACATTTCGTGTATATAAACAGTAGTGCACGGTAAGTGGCCTTTGAGACTGGCCTCTTCACTCTGTGGACTGTTTTTGAGGTGCATCGTGAAGCCTATACCAGAATTTCATTCCTTTTTATACGTGAGTGATATTCTGGTATACGGATGCACCGTGCTTGCTTTATCCACTCGTCTGCTAGTGGACATTTGGGTTGTTTCCACATTGGGCCTGCAGTGAATAATGCTGCTTTGGACATTCTTGTGCAAGTTTTTGTGTGGCTGTGTTTTCACTTCTCTTGGGTATGCCCCTGGGCATGGAACGGCTGGGTCAAATGGTAACTCCACGTTTCTCTTTTTGAGGAAACTCGAAACTGTTTTCTGCAGTGGCCGCGCCTGCCTCCCCCAGCAGTGTGTGAGGCTCCTGCTGTCTGGGAGGTGGGGTGATTTGGAAGCTTGTGGAATTTAGCTGGTGATCTCTGTTTCACACACTGAGCTGGGAGTGGAGGCTGGAGGAGAGGAGGCGGTGGGAAGCCATGGCCCCGGGAGTGGGAGAGGACTGGACGGTGATGTGTTCAGATATGTTGGGTGTTCTAAGGGCCCCAGAAGTCGGTGCTAAGACTTTAAAGGGAGCTAGGTGCAGAGCTGTGAGCTCTCTCCTCCCAGCTATGTGCGGCCGCCCAGGGGCAGGTGTGGAGTAGGTGGAGGGTTTGGGGTAAGCAGGTGGGGTTGGGGTCAGAAGCATCACCTCCACGCCTGTTTCTTCAGTCTGCAGACCTCAGATGTTCTGTCTTCACCCTCTCCATTTAGACCTGTGTCTCTTCACAGGCCTCGGTGACCCTGCTGGCACCTTGCTCAAAGACAGGCCAGTGCCAGGAGCAGAGCAAGGCTTGGCCCCAGGCAGCCTGGGGTTCCAATCTGCCTCTCCTGCTCTCTAGCAGTGTGAACCTGAGCAGGTTACCTGTAAAATGTCACCTCCCCCCACGCCCTGAGTGGTTGTGAGGAAGAAGTGGGCTTGGAGGCCAACGCTTTGTCTCTTTGCTCCTCTCTGTTGCCAGACCCTTCCCAGGCTATCCTCTCTCTCTCTGGATGTTCCTGGTGACCCAGCTGAGAACCCTTGCTGCCCTCTTTCCTCTTTTCTTCTCTCCCTTCCCCAAGAATGACATGTGTTTGAGAGTGGGGTGTTCCCAGCTCCTTGGAGAATTCCCCAAAGTCATGGACCGTCTCCCTGAAAGAATATTCACCCGCACATGTGATGTGTTCACCAAGTCAGGGAACCTAGGAACCTCATGAAAGTGTATTCCAAGGCCTCCTCGCCCCACCACCCCCCCAGCTGCGGGAGGGTGGCCTTGGGAGCAAGCATCCTCTGGGGCAAGTGGCCAGCACTTCTCCCCTGACGCCACCCTGAAGTCTGAGCTGAGGCTGGGGCCACTGCCAGAGGGAAGCTTCCCCATCACCAGGGAGCCAGCCACGTCTGCCCCAGGATTTAGCCCCCTCTCCCTTAGAGAGTCCCAGGTGGCCTGGCTTGCCACACCCTGCCAGTGCTATGGAGAGGAAAACAGCCCTTTTTCTGGAAACAGTGCATGGTCAATGGGTCTAGCCCTTCTGCCTGGCACTGAGCCCGCTCCATACACACTCTTACCCAGAAAGGGGAACACAAGAAAAATAGTCAAGTGCCCTCATCACTACCAATGCTCAACTAGATGGCATATTTTAAAGTCTTCTCCTAGAAAGAGCATAGGCTTCCCCACCTGATGCCCCTGTAAAATGGGCATGATCACTCCCACCTCCACCATGGGTCTGTGGATTACAGGAAGGTAGAAAACATGAGGCATGGTCCTTAGAGATATATTATCTCTAGAAATTGTCATCTGTATTGTTTCATATTCTAGAACCCTTACCTCACTATGAAGGGTGCATTACGAAGTGAAAAAGTCACTTTTTCGTGATTTCCCCTAAAGCTGGCAGGGGCTGGCATATTTTATGGTATGCACATGATTTGTCTAGTCATTCTGCAAGAATATTTTGAACCTCCCTTGGGTGCTGAAGCTTTTGAGAGACCCAGGGAAATGAAAGCCAGGCTCCCCTCCCATTCCCCCTGAGGAGCTCCAGCCCATGGTAGGGAGCTGAGCCAGGCCTAGAGGCACTGACTTGGAGAAACCCACAGAACTCACAGAACCCAGGACAAACTCAATAGGAAGGGTTCAAAGACAGAGGTCAGAGGCTGGGGCTTTCAGGAGAGGAGGCGGAGTGCAGCCGTGCTGGGGGCGAGGCTGGGGTGGCTGGTGAGAGGGCATTCTAGTTGGAGGTCATGGCTTGTGCAAAGGCTTGGAATTGAGACACAGCCCGGCTGGTTGTGGGTGGCCAGACCCACACCCTCTGGTTGAAGATAAAAGACTGAATGGGCAGGGACAGCTGTGCCTTGGGGAAGTTGGAGTGGCCTCCTTCCCAGTGTGTGGCCTTGCGCAGATCCCTGTAACTCCCTGGGCCTCAGTTTCCGCATTTGTTCTAGGCCATGAAGAGGATTCAGAGGGCGTGTGTGTATAAAACCCCAGCACGGTGCCTGCTGCCAGTAGGAACGTGGTGGGCAGGACTATTTTCAGCCAAAGAGCTCAGACTGTACCCTGGGCTGCCGCCAATGACCGAGCCCCAAGCCCATGCCAGGGTGTGCCTCCCTCTAGAAGCCCTGAGGAGGAGGAAGAGGAGGAAGAAACGAAGGAAGAGGAAGGGGGGGCGGGGGAAGGAGGAGGGCTCAGCCAGGACCCAGGCTGGTGCCCCCACATGCTGGCTGCCCGCCTGCTGGGGGCCTGGTGCCACGCCAGCCTGTGGGGCTGGGCTTCTGAAATCCGCAAGATCTAAGAGCAGCCTCGGGGTTTCCATTTGAACCCTCCTCAACTGCACTGCTGGCCCCATCAACCTCTGAGTGGGAAGACTGCGGCCGGGCAGACAAGTGCACAGCACTGACCCTCTCTGTCTCCAAAATCTGTCTCTCTCCTCCCTCCTTCCAGAGTCTGGCTGCCTCTGACTGCCGCTGCCTCTCTGTGTCTCTCTTCTGTGTTCGCTCTCTCTCTTTCTCGCACACACTCACACACACACTGGCACAACACCTCTTCTCCCACGGTGACTAATACTTTCTGTCTCCGGAGTCCTCCTACCTTCATGACATCAGGCACGGGAAATGCAGGCGGAATCATTTCTTAAAAGCGTAGCTGCCCGTTACCTTCAGCCTCCCTGGGAGGCAGAGCTACTGACAAGGGGCTTGTGCCCAGGCATTTCCAGGTGTATGTGTGTGGAGGGGAGGGATGAACCCCAAACCAGAAGAGGCCCAGTTCAGCCCCCACCATGTCTGCTTCTACGTTGCACCCATCCTGCTCGGGCTCCAAGGTTTAGAATTTCCACGGCGCCCTCCACTCTCCTCTGTCCCCTTGGCCTCAGTGTCTCCCCATTCACTGCTTCCTCGGCCTCTCAGGCACCCCTGCCTTCTCGCATGCCCTGGTTGCCTCTGCCCTGGCCCCTCCTCCACCTCTTCCCAGCCTCCCCCCCTCCAGGCCCCTCCCTCTCTGGCCGCCACACTCACCCTCCTCTGACAGCATCTCTTCCCTCTCTGAACCTTTAGTAGCTCCCTAGCACCCACTAAGCCCAAACATTTTAGTTCAGGATCCGAGAGCCCAGCTCTAGTCTCCCGGTCTCCTCTCTCCCGCCTGCTCCCCATCACAGACCTTTTATGCCAGCACACTGACCCCCTTACCCCCAAGTCTTTTCCTTCCCAGCTTCCAGGCCCTTGCTCATGCTGTTTCTCTGCCTGGAAGGCTTTCCCCAGACTCTATCTTTTTAATGTCAAATGTTGTTCTTTGAAGGGCAGGATAAATATCCCCTCTTGGCTAAAACCTTGCATTATCTCTCCAAGCTGAAGGGACCTTCCCGCCTGGCCTAGCCTTTCCCATAGTATGTATCACTTTTTGTTCTGTGGTGGTGTTTTTCTTTAAGTGCCAGCCCAGCTAGCCTCTAAGTACCTTGATAGCGAGATGTGGCTTATCCTTTAACCACATCAAGTACCAAGCAGAGCAGTGGGCACTGAGGAGGTTCTCAGAAGGCTGGCAGGTGTATGACTGAATGCACCTGTTTGGGTCCACACACAGGCTGCTCCTGTCTCCGAAAGGTGGGGTGGGCCTGGCTGTTACCCCACAACCATATGCCACCCCTGTCCAGTTTGTTATTATAGGAGTATGCTTAGGCTGTTACAATGAGCTGGAAAGTTCCTTTATTTTCCAGGCTCTGGAGCAGTTTGTAGATAATAAAAAGAGGTTCGTGCCATTCATGGGAGAGATTTGTCTTTTCAATTTCATGGATAATTATTGGCCTATTCAGGTTTTATATATTTTCTTGAGCCAATTTTGTTTATATTTTCTTGAAATGTCCATTTCATCAAGAATTGAAAATTTTTTTTGCTATGAAACTGCATATAGTTTTCTCTCAGAATTAAATATATGTCTAGACCCATAGTCATAGGCCTTTCCTCATTCCAAAGGCTTATTCGTCTTTTTTCTCTTTTGTCACTGGTAAGAATTACTAAAGGCCTTTTTTTTTTTTTTTAGATTGGCCCTTTCAAAGAGTCAGCTTCTGATTTTTAGATATCTACCACTTTTTCTTCCCTCTCATTTTCTCAATTTCTACTTTCATTGACGAGTTCTTCTTTCTTTGGTTTTATTTTTCCTTTCCTAGTCCCGTGATTTAAATGCCTTGTTAATTTTCAGTCTCTCTCGTTTTTGGAAGTGCATTTAAAGCTGTAATTTTCCTCTGAGTACCTCCTTGGCCTCAAACCAGAGGCTTTATTATTGTTCATTGTCTTTAAGTTCTAAGTTGTTTGTAATTTCTGCTTTGCTTTTCTCTTTAACTAGAGCATTATAGAGCAGTATAGCTTTTTAAACTTCCAAGTGGATAATTTCTTTTATACTCATGTTGCTGTTAATTTCTGATTTTTTTGCATATAAGCAAAACATAGCCCATATGACATCTGCTTTCCGGAATTTNGAGCATTATAGAGCAGTATAGCTTTTCAAACTTTCAAGTGGATAATTTCTTTTATACTCACGTTGCTGTTAATTTCTGATTTTTTTGCATATAAGCAAAACATAGCCCATATGACATCTGCTTTCCGGAATTTGTTGAAATTTTTATTTATGACCTAATACGTGGCCAATTTTTGTGACGATTTCATGTGTGTTTGAAAATGCTTATTTACTGTTTGAGTGTAAAGTTTGTTCTCTCAGATTAAGTTTTTTTTTTCTTTTTTTAAGTTTACTTAAGTAATCTCTACATCCAACATGGGGCTCAAACTCACAACCCTGAGATAAGAGTCACATGCTCTACCAACTGAGCCAGCCAGGCACCCCTCTCAGATTAAGTTTTTAAATTGCATTTTTTAGATCATTACTTTTCGGGGGGCTAATTGTTCTGTCTCTCTCTAAGAGAAACCTGTTCAAGTTCTCACATAATGATTATGGGATTTGTCTATACCTACTATGTTTAAAAATCAGATTTTTAGGGGCGCCTGGGTGGCGCAGTCGTTAAGCGTCTGCCTTTGGCTCAGGGCGTTATCCTGGAGTCCTGGGATCGAGCCCCACATCAGGCTCCTCCACTAGGAGCCTGCTTCTTCCTCTCCCACTCCCCATGCTTGTGCTCCCTCTCTCGCTGGCTGTCTCTCTCTGCCAAATAAATAAATAAAATCTTTAAAAAAAATCAGGTTTTTATAAGTGTGTATTTTAGGCAACATTCTTATGTGCTTATGATTCATGATTTGGCACTTGATGCTTGTACTTCTTCCTTTATAAATACACTGGTTTGTCCTGTTCAATGCGTTGGCCTTGAATCCTATTTTGTGGATGCATGTGGCTAGCATATCCTTTTTTATCCTTTCACTTTTCATTCTTTCTGTGTCATTTTGTTTTTTATGTGTCCTTTGTAGTGACAGACAAAAGGATTTTGTATTGGGTGTCTGCTTTAATGGGTGGATTTAACCCATTTGCATTTACTGTTGTTAGTCATAGTTAGATTTACATCTGCCATCTTCCATGCCTCCTTTTTTAGCCTTCTTATTTTTGTGTAGTTTGTTTTTGCCTTTTGTTGAATTGGTCCCATTTACTTTGTTCTGTTTTTTCCCCCTCTGATGACTAGGAACTTCTGAGTATTATTTCTAGTAGTTATTCTATATACATTCATGTGTTTGTGTGTGTATAATTACATTTTTTCTATCAACATCTGGATGTAATTATTATCTTTAGCCCCTTCCCAAACAAGGCAAGAAATTTAGTAGTAACTTACATTTCCCCAGCCCCTTTCCTCACATATGGATATCATAGATTTTAGCTCTAAACTGCCATTCATTTTCTTCAAATTGTGTAAAGACATTTATTTAAACTTAACTCTTATGTTTGGCTGTGTTCTTTGTTTAGCATTGTTTATAATACCACTCATCTTTTTCTTTCATGGATCTATTTTGCACTCTGTTGAAGTATTTCCTCCAAGAATTCTTTTAGAAAGCATGGATAATATTATTTTTAAGGCAATCAATGTGTGAAATAACAATTTTTCCTTTTCAGAGGGTCCATTTTGATTTTTAGCTCCCTATTGAATTGAGTTTCTTAAATTCTGAATGATCATATTTTCACATATCCTAGATCTCTAGTGTTTGTTTTAGGCAATACACACCTTCAAAATCTGTGAATACATTAATTACATATCACCTGAATGTCTTCTGCTGTTCTCTTCACCGTCCCATCCCTTCAGCCAAATCTGGGACATTTTCATCTGTTTTGCTGGTGGAATTTACTTAGTTGCGCTTGGTCCTTACCCAGCGTTGACGCCAACTTCCGCCAGTTACCTTGAGCTGCCTATATTGTTCTTCACAGTATGTACTTGTCTCCACCAGAAATTATATTACCCATTCATTTGTTTGCCAACTCCCTACTAGATTATGAGGCCCTGGAGAACAAGGATTTTGCCTCATTCACCCTGGATCTATAGTGCCTAGAACACTGCCTGGCCCGTAGTGGACTCTCACGTATTTCTTCAGTGAATGAATGAATGAATAAAATTGGGTAGACTGCACATTCATTTATTCACTCAGCTACTATTTGAGTTCTCTTTGTGCCAGGTTCCAAGCAGACCAGGCCCCTGCCTCTGGAGCTGATGGTCCAACTGGGGACCTAGTAAATGGGCAGGAAGAACAGTGTGGCATGAAAGGTCTGTACAGGGCTGGGGATAGTTCCCACAAGCTCAGGCAGCAGAATGCAGTGAGTCAGAGTCAGCTGGTCAAGGCAAGGGGAGCAGGAGAGGAGGGGTGGCTAGGGGATGCCCTAGAGGTAGAGAGAGCACCCCAGGTGAGGAGAACAAGTTCGCACCAGACCCTCCTATTGGGCTTCTTTATGTCAGGCACTGCTCCAAGGGTCTTAGTATTTTAACTTAAAACAACCCTTAGGATCCCCATTCGTGGAAACAAGGGCACGGAGAGGTGAGCTTGCCCAGGATCATACTCTAGGAATGAAGAACCAGACTCAGCCCAGAATCGGCTCCAAAATCTATAGCCATCTGCTCCACTGCCTCCAGGGATAAGAAGATGGGTCTGTCAGAGAGCAGAGTGAGCTAGGAAATGGGGAAGGCTGGATGGGGAGCAGGGGTTTGCAGGATGCTGAGGGCTTCAGCAGGGCCTAGGGGGTCAAGCCTGTGCCTCTCAAAGGAGATTCCCCAGCAGTGGCTGTGACCACTCTGAAACAGCCTGGGGAGGGGGAGGATTTTATCCCAGCAGGAAGGAAGCTGAGGGGAGCGACCTCAGGAGTCCATGGCATGGAGGGAGGGAGAGGGGGATGGGTCGGTTGGGAAGAAAGCCTTTGCTGAAATGGTCCCCCCTCCTTCTCTCCAGCCATTCTTGCTTCCTACCCCTGCTCTCCTTCCCACCACCCCAGTGGCAGCCCCATCCGAGAGCCAAGTGATCCTGGCTCTGAGGCCTCTCCTTCCCCGTGGCCTGCCTTTTTTCTGTCCACGCAGGGACTGAGGACCCTACCTGACCAGGCTTGGTTTTCAGGGCTTCCCCAATGCATGTCCTGGGGCTCTCCTCCCAAGGCGGCTGCAAGGTGGAGGCATTGTTTCCATCTTATAAAAGCAGAAAGGGGAAAGGGGGCTCAGAGGGCCCGGTAACTTCCCCAGGAACCAGTTTGTAAGGACTGCGGCAGGGATCCAAGCCCAGGTGTGGGGACCCCAGAGAGATTTTGTAGCAGAGCTGATCACTGGCTTTATGAGGCTTTTCTGTAGACGGACAGTTGAGTCCCAGGGAGCAAGTAGGTTGGAATTGGCAGGTCCACAGATAAGCCTGTTAGGGCCTCACACTTGGAGGTGCCTGAGGCCCTGCTGAGTCCCTTACACCTCAGCCCTGGAAGGTCGTGCAGCCTCTCACGGGGCCAGCTTGGCTGGAGCCACCCTGGAGAGAGCAGCAGCGGCATGGGGGTCTGCAGGCCATGGGAGCTTCACAGTGGGTGGTGACAGCTCCTGAGTGGTCTCATCCCACCCCAGTTCTGGACACGGCCGGGCAGGAGGAGTTCAGCGCCATGCGGGAGCAGTACATGCGCACGGGGGATGGCTTTCTCATCGTCTACTCGGTCACGGACAAGGCCAGCTTCGAGCACGTGGACCGCTTCCACCAGCTCATCCTGCGCGTCAAGGACAGGTAAGGGCAGCCGGTCCAGAACTTCGCAGCTCCTGGCTCAGAGTGGCCTCTGTCTGTCTGTCTCTCAGAGTCTCAGGCGAAAGCTGAAACACAGAGGGGCAGAGCTGAATTCACGCATTGGTCCCCCGACTCCTACCCCAGTTCTTTCCACAGGACCAAACTGCTTCCAGGGCCTTAAGTCAGCCCCCTCCCATCTCTCCTAAACAGTGCCCCCTCGTGGCCCCGATTTAACCAAATGTTACCACGTTTGAAGAAAAAGTGAATTTCCTCTCCAGTATGCCTTGTAGGTGGTTACATCACATTTGACTGTGAGATTTATAAGCCCCTAATTAAAGGCTCATTTTTTGCTTAGCATTATATGGAGTAATTAAATAATTTGTAGTTTCTTTTAAGCTTAACTGGCCTTTTCAGTAAATTGGCTCTTAAAGAGACAACATAGGAGAGTAAAAGGACAAACTAATAGGAAAGCAGCAAGCTTTGAACAAATCTCAGTAAATTCAGAAAAATCTAGTTAACACCTGTTCTAACGGCAAAGTGTTAATAATTTACCAGGTAAAAGGGATACACACTCGCACACACTCACATATACACGTACAACTCCAAGTTAACGTAAGTTAAGGCCCTGGCTATAAGAATTTCAAAAGAGAAAACGTAAATGACTCCGAAGTAGGAAAATATTCAACCTTTTGGCTAACCAAAGTGCAAGGGGAAATAATAAAGTATTATTTTCCACCTGTTAAATTATGAGTTTTTTAAATGAAAATGCCCGATGATGTTAAAGATGCTATAAGACTGGCATTTCTTTCACCTTTAGACAGCGATGTGGCCACATGTGTCGGTGGGAATCTTTAAGGCACATGTGCCTTGTGAGCTCACCCTTCCTCTCCTGGGAGCCATCTCAAGTTTGCAGCTGCCATTTACTGAGTGCCAGCTGTATACCAGACGCTGGCTCCGGGGCTCTTCCCGAGCTCTCGCTGACGGTGGCAGGAGCTCTGCATAGTTGGTGCATTGGGGTGACCAGGAGATGGGAGGGAGCGGTCTGGGAGGCCAGCCACCTCCCAGCAGCCCCTTGGGAGCCCTCTGATGGTGCTGAGCCAGGGATTTCCTGGGGAGACCCCTTTGCTCTCCCTGCAGTAAGCCTAAGCCTCCAAACCAAGACAGCCAGCAGTCCCAAGGCCCCCTTCCCCTGCCTAGAGATATGGAGGGAAGGGACTCATGAGTCAGCCCCAGGCTCACTGGGGAGGAAGTGTGGGCCACATTATGCCTGAGGTGTGGCTGTGTTGCCTTCAGCAGGTGTGGAGGCAGTGAAATTTCATGAGCTGCTATTCCTTTATTCCCCAGAGAGTCGTTTCCAATGATCCTCGTGGCCAACAAGGTCGATCTGATGCATTTGAGGAAAATCACCAGGGAGCAAGGAAAAGAAATGGCGACCAAACACAATGTAGGTGGCATGTGCACATGCGTGTGTGTGCACGTGTGTGTATGTGTGTGTGTGTGCTGGGCAGTCAGGGATGTATAGAAGTCCTTGCCCATCACTCCTGAGGGACCTCGGGCCTCCTGGGTAGGGGGTTCGATTCCGCAGAGAGGCCTACAGAGCGTATGTGATGAGGGCTATATTGTGAAACAAACCAGCAGACCCGAGAGAAAGCACCCTCTTATCAGTCATGAGGCGCTCTGATGTGGGGACCAGGTCCCTTCACCGTGGCCTGCGAGCTGTGGCGTTCAGGCCACCTCCTGGCCCCCAACACAGCAGATTCATCGCTGGGATGTGTAGAGGGCTGGCGTCTGTCCCGTTCTTTGAGCCAGCCACCTGATTATGCTCAGAATCATCGGACCAGCTGCAGTTCACCAAGCCCTGTTCTATGCTAGGCATTATGCCAAGGAGCACTCACTCCTTACCCCCACATGCCCATCTTACAGTTGGTCAGACTGAGGTTTGCGCAGGCCACACAGTGGATATCAGCAGACATCTTTGTTTTCTTTTTTCCAGTTCATTGTGATGCCCCTTTGCCCTCTGAATGTGCTGGGTGGGGTCACGGGGCTTCTTTTCACCCCTCCCCCATGCAGACACAGCCCAGGCCCCTGGCCTCATTGGTCAGTTATGTAGAAGTCCACTCTGCCTGCTGGGAGGTCTGCTGCAAGGCTGCCCCTTCCCTCTGCCCGGTGGGCCCAGCTCTGTGAGTAGAGGAAGGGGACTCACTGCAAGTTACTTCTGCTTGTCTCTGCCTCCTACGTTCATTCACCTGTTCATTTAACTGTCCTAGGCCCTGGGAAATAAAACTCCTGGCTTTATGGTGCTTGCTTCTAATGACAAGAGACAGATAATAAACAAAGCAAATTACAGTGTGACATGTGCTACGGAGAAAAGGACATCAGGGAAGGGGGTCAGGGGTGTGAGGTGGAGGAGGGTGCTTTTCCAAACAGGGTGGTCAGGGAAAGCCTTGCCGGGGAGGGTGTATTTCAGCAAGGACTTGCAGGAGCTGAGGGGTAAGCCCTGCACATCTTGGGGGAAAGAATGTTCCAGCTGAGGGAATCATTCGTTCAAAGGCCCAAAGGCAGGAGTTTGGGGATCAGCAAGGAGGCCAGCGGGAGTGGGAGGGGTGGGTAGCCGGAGGCCAGGTCAGAGAAGGCTTTAAGGCTTTATGGCTTTTACTCAGGGGGAGAGGGGGAACCACTGGGGGGCTACGAGTGAGGAGTGATGACGAGGTCTGGCTTACGGCTGAACAGCTTCTCTCTGGTGGACATGTTGAGAAGGGTCCATGGGGGCCAGTTGTGGGAGCAGGGAAACCAGTTAGCGGCTGCCACAATAAGCCAGATGCAGGTCAGCACGGCCCAGGGTGGTGCTGGTGAAGCTGGCAAGGCGGTGGTTGGATTCTGGACGTGTTTCTAAGAAAGCCGACAGGATATGTGCACAGATTGAATGTGGGGTGAGAGAGAAAGAAGGTATGGTGGGTGATGGTGGTTTGGGCAACTTTTTGAAGACCAGAGTGTCGGTAACTGAGCAGGAGACGGTAGGAGTAAGTGTACGCGAGACAGGAGCCTGGTTGCAGATCTGCGCAGTTTGAGGAGCTGAGTAGATAATCAGATGGAAATGCCAGACAGCAGTCAGATACAGCATCTGGGTAAGTACTGGCCATCGGCAGCATGTAGATGGCTTTTGAAGCCATAAACGCCAGGGGAGCGGGCGTAGATAGGACAGGGGTCCCAGGACTGAGGCAGGACACTTCACCTAGGGATGCGGGGAGGTGAGGAGGAAGCCACAAAAGGGCCTGAGCTGTGGGTGACGCGTGAGAGCCAGAGCGGGGCATCGTGGGAGCCAAGTAAAGAACATGCCTCAAGGAGGAGGGAGTGACCCACCAGGCCAGTGCTGCCCCACAGTCTCCAGAGGAGAGCTGGAGACTCACCGCTGGGTTCTGAACAGAGACAGGCCTGAGGAGCCGGCTCCGGTTCCTGGTCTCAGGCCCCCCCGAGGGCACTCACAGACACCCCTGCACCTCGGGCCTCCCAAGCAGCGGGGTGGGGGGTGCAGAGCGGAGGCTGCCGGGCAGCAAATGCCACTACCTCATTTATCATTTGACCAAGCGACTCTGTGAGCTACTATCGACAACATGCTATTTTAGATCTCATACGGCAAGTTCCTCTTTAGCTGCCAAGGCGGGCGCCCCACCCGGCGCCGGAAGGTGGCATTTCCTAGCCCTGTGGTGGAGTCAGACAGTGCTACCATTTAGTGCAGCGTTCCCTTTAGTTTAAGCTCCTTGCTGCTGAAACCCTAGAATTCCAAGTACCCAGATAATGCACCCCAGCCTTTCTTCAGTGGTAGAGGCAAGACCCCCAGAAAGAAGGCGGAGGGTGCCAGAGGACCTGGGGGGCACTACAACTCTGTACTTCTGAGTGGTGGGTGGGACGGCAGGCACTGGAGGTCTGAGGCCCCCGGAACCGTGCACCTGCTGAGCCAGCAGGGTCACAGCATGTGAAGGGGCTCCAGGTGGGTCCTAGCCCCCGCTACATGCACCTTACTGCCCCCCACTCCCTGGGTGTGCAAAAGGAAGCACGTCGCCCCGGCCTCACAGGGTATCACAGGACTCTGGCTTCTAGGCTCTAGCAGGAGCGCCCCCCGTGCCTGGCAGGGGCCCTGAAGCTGACCTCGCACACCTCGCTGTCCACGGGTGGCCAGGCAGGAAGTGGAACCTGAACCTGCTTCAAACCTTGATTCTCTGCCCTGCGGTGTGGCTTTGGGCCAGTACGTCAGCGCTCTGAGCTCACAGTCTCCCCTCTGCACAGTGGGGATACTTGCTTACCTCCAAGGATGAAGGTGGGAGATAAGTGAGCTCAGAGATGTTGTGACCTGGCAGGCGAAAGGGCCCAGAGGTATCTCAGGCCAGCGACCTACAGTGGAGGGCAGTTTTGTTTCAGTGTTATCAGAGGCGCAACGATGGGTTGGATGACCATTTCAAAAGTCTGAGCCATGCTTCGTGCACTCTGCCCTTTGCGTCCGGGCCAACTACGAGACCTCCGCCTGAAGCCACAGCAACATGTGAAGATACTTCAGGATGTGTTCGGGGCAGTCGTTTACAACATCCTCCTGTAAAATAACAGCTCACCCTGTCACACACACACACACACACACCCCGCCACCATGCGTTTGAACTGCTGATCATTTTTATTTTATTCACTGGGCTTTTCTTTTTTGAAAGTGTTATAATGAAATGCCTTAATTTTGTAACCAGGAAAAAGTTATGAAATATACCAGAGTTCTTCAGAGTTCTCCCTCTCTGGCCTGGGGAAGCCTGTGTGTTTTGCACAAAGCCCGCACTCTCTCCACTCAACGGGGAGTGGGCACAAGCCCTTCCCGCCTGTTGTGGGGTCCCTGATACAGGAGAAGAGGTGGGCTCAGGACCACGTCCTGATCTCATGCAACCTGTGCTCTCCTCCCTGTGCCAGCCTGAGACTTGGGGTGGACACGGCCCTCAACACCTATTCTGTGGGGCCAGCTCGGCCACATCTGCCAGTGTGCTACTGTCTTTCAGCCGGTGATGATTCCTCACTATCAAACGTGCAGACACAAGCCTTCCATAAACACGGCCGAGCTCCTGGACTCGTGGATGCAGACCAAACAAGAGCTGAGCTCGGGAAGCTTATTGGGGGCGAGGAGGCACAGACCGGCTAGGGGTCACCAAGGTGCAGTCTCCTGCCCGTGGCCTGGCCTCGCCTCAGCCTCTCTCGCCAGAGTCCCCTCTGGAGGGCCCAGGAAGAGGCAGAAGTCCCCTCATGGTGGAAAAATAGGCCTCAGAAAGAAAAAAGAATAGCGTCAGACCCTATTTTAGTTTGATAAATGAAACAGTCTTTAGACTTCAAGTATATAAAAAGATCATTTTTTCCCTATTTTTAGGGGGGTTATTAAAGATCTCTCTGACTAGAGAACAAGCGGGAATTAGAAAAGCTGTCAATAAAATTTTCCACCCTTAAGGAGCAAGACACCAGGAAGGGGCTTGAGGTTGTTGGTGCTGGGGTTCTGTGGGGGTCTCTGAAGGCAGGTGGTTCCTGGGGACCTCAGAATTTGCAGTTTTAGGGAACAGGGCTTTGTGGACCCCAATGCTACTTTTACCAAGTTGAGCTTTGCCTTCCAGATTCCGTACATAGAAACCAGTGCCAAGGACCCACCTCTCAACGTCGACAAAGCCTTCCATGACCTGGTTAGGGTAATTAGGTGAGCACTGTGCGCTTCCCCAGAAGTAGGCCCTCTGCAGCAAAACGGGCTCCGGGAGGACTGGACGGACGCAGCTTCTCATTCCAAGGCCTGGGCTGTGCAATTCTGGGCCTGTTTGGGATTTCTTATCCCTCCGTCCGTTTCTTTTCCCCTCCCTTCCCACCTTCCTTTGCACATATCCCCTCACTCCTACTACCTGTGGGTGAAGCCCGAAGCATAAGCTAAAGGGAGGTGCCTTCCTGCCTGGGGTGCCAGCTCGCCCTCCTCCCCGGGCTCGCCTTGGCTCTGCAGCTCGGGCTCCCTCCACCTGCCTTTGGTGTTCTCCCGACACCACAGATGTCAACACCATAGGAAGTAGGTCCGTTTCCTCTTCTCCGCCCGGAGGTCAGAGCGCCCTGTGACAGTTCCCCTGAACCACCACCATTCTGACTGCTAAGCTCAAGTTTCTGAGACCTTGCACCCATGCCTGCTTTCCAGAGGGCGCACCCTGCCAGGCTCCAGGTGCGGTCAGAAATCCTGGTCAGTGGTCTCACGTGTGTTTCTTTATAGCGAGGCTGGGCCCTAATCACCTCATGCTGAAAGGGCTGCCACAGCCTCCTGGCTGCTCCCCTGTCACCCATCTGCCCATTTCCAGAGTCTGCAACATGTGGAACGGCCTAGACTGCCGTCCTCAAGTATCAGGCTCCTAGTGTGAGACTGTGTGCTGGTGAGCTCTTCAGCTGTCGGTTAGTTGCGAACTCATGGGCAGGGCTCTGACAGGGTGCTTTCTCCCTGCTGCTTCTCAGCGCCCCCAGGACACACACACACACACACACACACACACACACACACACACACACACCCCTTTCCTCATCATTCCCCAGTGTGCACTGTGATAGCGCAGCCCTCACTTTACGCTTTAGCTGGCAGCTCTGCACTCTTGGAAAGAGCTTCTTGGGGGCATTTTGCCTCCAGTTGGGATACATGGCCCTGCCAGGAGCTGGTGGTATCTTGGTTATGGACCTGTAGTTCCAGGCAGGTCTGAGACATAGGACTAGTTAACAGAAAACATGTGAAAAGCTTTTGGACTCAACTGACCTGTCATTTTATTTAAAATATGAAACATAAAAATAGAGGCCAGTAATGAATAACGCATAATGTAGTTCACAATTTAAATAATTGCAGCACAGGATCATGTCAGGAATTCTCACCGGTAGGGTGACAGGCTTTGCCCTGCCCTCCCTGCCTTCCCACTTTCTCTGCCCCAGAGACACTGTCCAGGCCAGGCTCTCCCCCAGTGTCCAGAACAGGCCTGTCGCCTGCACATCCGGGGGCCTGGGAGGAGAAGGGGCAGGGAGAAGCAAAGCCCATTCTGACTTTGTTTTTCTGCTTTTCACTGTCTCAAAAGGCAACAGATTCCAGAAAAGAGCCAGAAGAAGAAGAAGAAAACCAAATGGCGGGGAGACCGGGCCACTGGCACCCACAAACTGCAGTGCGTGATATTGTGACGGGCCTGCGGCCCTGGCCATGGTGACCGTGAACTGGCCGGCCCTCGGGACCCTCCACTGCCTAACCGCACTGAAAACCATTTCTAACCACGACCCTTGGCCCGAGGACCTGGCACGGGAAGGGAGAAAGGGAGGGTGGGCAGGGAGGAGCGAGGCTCCGGCTTTGCCAGAAGGGCACAGGCTTTCCCGTGTCTCACAAGAGACAGGGAAGCAACGCTAAACAGAAGCAACATCCAAGCCCCTCACATTGGTTCCACCCGGTTCCTCCCCATCTCTCGGTGGCTGTGTTGTTTCTTTGAAGTACACAGTTTTGGTGTGGTGTGGAATGTGTGTCCACGGACAGAGTACCGAACAAGCCATGATCCACCCCCCACCCTCCAGCCCCCAGCCCAAAGTGTCTGACCTTGGGGGGCTTTTGTAGATTTTTAAATTATTTTAGTGATTATTATTTTATTAAAGGGGTCTGTGCCCACTGACTGGCAGAGCTTCAGGTTCTCAGCAGGCCTCTCTGAGAACGCGTTTGGAATACTGTTGTTGTTTGTAACTGAGTTTTCCCAGCAGTGCCAAAACTCAGCTCAACATGCAAGTGGAGGGACCGAGAGCGTGGAAGTGAGTGGAGACGGTGGCCGGAGGCCTCAGGGGGCACACCCCACTCCCGGCCTCCAAACTGGACAGGAGAGAGATGTGGTCATCCAGAAGGTTTTACTGTGCCCGAGGGTGCAGGTGTTAGAAACGGAATTTTATTTTGCTGAGCGGAGAGGCTGGTGCGAGCATGTCCGTTTTCGGAGGGGTATTCATGGTCCTGGACATGTAAAAGTTAAGTCAGCTGATTGGCTTTGCAAAAGTGGCCGTTTGCATCCCAGACAGTGCGGATTGAGTTCTGTGCTCTGAGGGCTCTCCCGGGTCTGTCTCTTCCTGCTTTCCCACCGCCTGGGCTGCCTCGCGGCTCTCGGATACAAACAGACGTGGGCCTGTACATCTCAGCGCGTCCCAGTGAGCTAACGTGGACGCCATCCAGAAAGCTCTAGTTCATGCTGAATCTTAACCAAAAATGATCCAATACTAAAACAGCACCAAGACCTGAAGCCATTTTCCCTTGGAGCCCACCGACTACCACTTCTTAAAGCCCCGTAAGCGAGCAAACCCCGCTAAGCATTTGCAAACTTAGGATTCGCTTGCCTTTCGGCACACACTTTTCTTAGCTTTTTGGATCTTAACTGTAACATATAATTAAAGGAGAAAGAAAGGTTGGGGTGATGACATGACCCCCATACATCTGTTTCTATAAGGGGACACTCCCCCAACTTCCTGACGATGTCACTTCCCTCTCAGGTGCTGTTGGCATGATCCAAAGACTGGGTTTTCCCAGCCAGGGAGGGAGGAGGGGCAGCAGCAACTGCAGTGCCCCCCGCCCCCGACAGAAGGTCAGAAGATGAGGTAGCCTGGCTCGTGACCTCGTTTTCCATTTACAAATCAGGTCACTAGGCAAACTAGAGCATCCGTAGCAGGTGGCCTGGCTACTCTTTGGAGAAAGAAACCCTGAGAAAGTGAGCACCCCACTGGACATGGAGACACCTGGCATCTTCTCTGGTTTAGAAAGCATGCTGCATTCCTAACTCAGCAAGATCAGCAGCACCAGGGGCCCAGCCGAAGAGTGATTCTGTGTCAAATGAAATCATTGGGACTTTGATTAATTGGAAGATCAAACTTCTTTGTCTCAGTGGCCTTTTTTTCCCTTGACCCTGAAAGGAAAGATAACAAAGAACATTCCAGATCAGGCACTTCAGAGTGTCCCAAGATCCTATAATGTTAATGGGCATTTTAAACACAGGACAAGGCTCTTTCCGACCCTTCCGCTCCTCCGAGCCAAGTCCGTGGCAGCCCCGTGTGCAAAAGAGAGGAGGCAGCGGTGGCAGCAAGACAGGCGGGAAGACATGGATGGAGATGCTTTGCAGTGAAGGAGTGGTGGGGTGGGAAGGGAAGCCATGTACACGGGGCAGTGGCCACTGCTGGAAGCTTCTACTAGGCACGGATCACCACCAGCACGCCCCTGCCCCCTGCCGAGCCCGCAACTCCTTGGCAGCACTGAGTGGGGAGTCCTGTTGGAAGCAGATCGGCTGACCTAGAACGAAACCCTTAGCCATGAAGGTAACCAGACACACGGGTTCCATCTGTTTCTGGTTCCTCCCCCAACGGGGCAGTGCTTCTGCCCACCCCAGCCGCATCTTCCAGGGCACGTGTCTTGCAGTCAGCCCGTGGCTAAGCGGATAAACTGGTTAAGGAAAGGCCTGCTGCTGCTAAGTCGGGTCAGGCTTCATCTTCCATGACCTCGTGTTCCCCAGAGCTGAGACAGATAAATAACACTTTTCAAAGACAGTTCTTCATGTTTAAGGCACTGTGGGCCCTTGTAGCAGTGGGGGCTTCCAGATAGGTCAGAATGGAGCGTACCCTGGGGCATCCTCAGTACAAAAGCTTCTCCATGGTGACATGGCAGGGTCATTTGGAACACCAGTTGGTCATGCTACTCCATGACTGAGGAGTCCAATGGGACTTGCGTCTTTGGTGACATTTTGGTGTTTCCACTGGTTTTCCAGACCACCTTTACATCTTCTGGAATACACCCTTCCTGAAATCCCCTCACCCCATGCCTTTGCCACTGTGTGCTCTCCAATTTTCTCCTAAAATTGGACACCCCCAATTAGAGGGCTACTTTTCTACCCAACAGTTAATCTTAGCCATCTTGCCCACCCCTCCAGCCTGGGGCTCTGGCCACTGACTTCTCTTATACTTTGCCACACAGGGGTCACTTGGATGGTTCTTCTTAGAGACTTTGACTCCACCTTGGGTTGTTTGCTGTGGAGAGTGCCTGGTAGCCTAGGGTGGCCAATCTCACTTTGCCAGGAGACGTGACCCACTAACACATGGCAGCTCTGACCCAGAGACCCCTCAGATGTGTGATGGTAAATCTGGAGCCGCAGACAGATTCCCTCCATTAGCAGCCCATTGGGTTAGAAATTCCGTGTTGGGTTTACATAGAATGAAAGATACTTGACCTGTGGAGTGCCCGTGAGTGCACAGCTTCTGCTGCCCAGCGTGAAGAGATGGCCGTTGTTGTGAAACGGGAGTGATGCCTGAGGGTCTCGATGATGCTTGAGCCTTTTGTGTAACTTTTTATTAAGTCTTTGTGTATCTCAACTCATTAATAAAGAAAAGAAGAACACTTGGCCTATTCCCTTTATTCAGATGTTCCTGAAGTGTTGCCGAGAATGTTGTAGTTGTCCATGTTTGGCCCGGAACGCCTTACAGAGCAAACCCAAAGTAGGGAGGAGACCCCCGGTGGCCTAGGAGTGTTTCCTTCCTACCTGGAGTCAGAGGATGAGGGCAAGTGAGTGCAGTGATTGGAGACACAGCCTCTTGATGTCTGGCAGCCCTGGGTTTGAGTTCTGCCTTTACGTGCCTTTGAGCAAGTTCCCTGCTTCGGTCTCCAGCTGCCCTGCCTGAGAACGGGATAATAGTGTGCACTTCCTAAATAGACTGAGGACTGAAGCTAAGCTGTGGTGCAATCTCAGAAGTGGTGCTCTTAGTAGAGGACACTGGGCTGTCTGACATTGCTTTCCATGGAAAGAAACAGCCACCTGCCCCCATCCACAAGATCACAGTCTTTTGTGCAATGTGGTTTCATTTCTCTGTTAGTTGAACCTGGTGGGTACTTGGCCAAGTTGAGTCTCTCTGGGTCCTTTATCCAGGGACTAGAGACCAACAGCCCATATCCCTCTCTTGGAATGTCTTTGGGGGCCATAGCTAAAGCTTGTAGACCCAGAGGCTCCTCACCGCTCTGGGCTGGGAGCAGACCAGCATAGGAGCAGTGGTGGCGTGGCCGCTGGGCCGGGCTGCCTGCGCATTCCTTCATTCTGCACGTATTTATCAGGCGTTGGGCTGGGTGCTAGGTCCATGGTAGTGAGCAGAGAAGATGGTCTTCTGGTCATCAGTTCTCCTTTAGTCCTTAATTAAATTTCTGTGGCTCTTGTAACAAATTACCACAAACGTAGTGGCTTAACAGAGAAGTTTATTCTCTCACAGTTCTAGAGGCCGGAAGTCCAAACTCAGTGGGCTGAGGTCAAGGTGTAGGCAGGGCTGCTCTTCCTCTGGAGGCTCTGGGGGAGAACCCACTCCTTGTTTCTTCCTGCTTCTGGAGCTGCTGGCATCACATGGCTTGGAGCCATTTCCCTCTAGTCTCAAGGCCAGCATCCTCAAATCTCTCTTCTGTGTCTTCACATGGCCTTCTCTTCCCTATGGCAGGTCTCCCTCCCTCTGAGCTGATGCTCTGTCCTTCACTGAGAAAGTTGAAGCCAGCTGAACAGAATTTCCACAGCCTCCTTCCACTGTCTGCACCCACCCCTAGCATCTGCACCCACACACTCTGCCTTCTTGGCTGCTATTGGTGGACCATGCTTGTTCCTGGCTGAAGCCAGTCCCTTCTCAAGGGTACGAGAACACATCCAGACTTCCCTGTGGCTCTTCACCCTTCTCTCTTCTGCATCATCTGTCCTTCTCTCTCGGATCTTTCTCATCTTCAAACAAACAAGAACAAAACTTTCCTTTGACGCACCACCTCTGCCAGATACTACTTGCTTCTCTGCTGCCTTTTGCAGGAAGCCATCTTAAAAGGGTAATCTACGCTCAGTCCATGAATTGCTTTCATTCCTTTCTCCTTACACTGCTCTAAACAGGCTTTCACCCATCGTTCCACTGCCACCACCCTTCTTCTCAAGGTCAGCCATGGCTTCGATCTTGCTAAATTCAGTGGCTGGTTCTCAGTCTTTTCACATGTGAGCTGGCAGCTCTGGCACAGTTTCTCTTCCCCTCTTCCTTGTTCACAGTTTCTCTTCCCCTCTTCCTTGTTCACCTTTCTTCCATTAGCTTCTAGGACGCTGCCATCTCTTTGGTTTTCTCCTTCCTCATGGTCACTCCCTAATCTCTTTTGCTGGTTCCTTCTGCTCTGGTGGAGCACTCCAGAGCTCAGTCCTTGGTCCTCCACCTCCCATATGATCCAGTAATTCCACTATTGGGTATTTATCCAAAAAAAATGAAGCACTAATTCAAAAAGATGTATGCACCCCTATTTTATTATAGCATTATTTACAATAGCCAAGATATGGAAGCAACCCCAGTGTCCATCGATAGATGAATGGATAAGGAAAATATCACACACACACAGGAATATTATGCATCATAAAAAGGATGAGAATGTGCCATTGAGACAACACGGATGGTGTTACAGGCTGTTATGCTAAGTGAACTAAGACAGAAAAAGACAACATATGATTCCACTCCTAAGTAGAATCTAAAAAACAACAACAGCAAATGAATAAATGAAAAGCAGAATCAGACCTATAAATACAGAGATCAAACTTTTGTTGCCAGAGGGGGTGAGGATGGGGGCCTGGGAAAAATAGGTACAGGGGGAGGGAGATGCAGTCTTCCAGTTGGGGGATGAGTAAGTCATGGGATAATAGGCACCGCATAAAGAATTCAGTCAATGATACTATAATAATGATGTAAGGGGACAAATGGTGGCTACACCTGTGTGAATACAGCATAACGTCTAAACTTGTCCAATCACTAAGTTGTACACCTAAAATAATGTAACACTGTGCGTCACTGTACTTAAATTAAAAAAAAAAGTTTTGTTGCAGGTAATAAAACCACCTAGCCCTGTGACTGTCTACACGTACTGTGGGGAGCATGAGTAATGTACAGAACTGTGGAATCCCTGTGTTGTGCACCTGAAACTAATATAACGTTGTGCGTCAACTGTACTTCAATTAAAAAGTCTCCATGTCACGGGTTCCCAGCCCAATGGGGATGATGAACCATTATGATCTGAGGAGTCCCTCCCCCTGGGGAAGCCAGAAGGGGCTGTCATAAGCTTCATACCCAGTAGATGTGAAGGTTGTTCACTGACTAGATGACAACGTCAGGTACGTATTGAGCCCACTCGTCCCATCACTTGTGAAGATTAAAGGTTTCACTGCCTAATAAACTCTGTCTCCACCTCCACGCACATCTGAGAGGCAGGGGATGAAAGTTCCCAGGTGTCACAGATGGCAGCATCGGCATCACCTGGGCGCGTGTTGAAAGTGCAGACTTCTGGGTGCTGGCCCGACCTACTCTGCCAGAATGCGCCGTTTAGCCAGATCCGCAGGTGACTTGTGTGTGCAGTGCAGTCAAGTGTGAGTATCACCGTCTCGGAACATCAGCCCGGCCTCGGAATGCCGTCTAGTCCTGCGCTCGAGGGACGACGTTCAAGCACGTCCGGCCCGGGAGAGTCCTCGGCACGCATCGAGGCAGGGTCAGTTTGCTCCCCGGCTTGCAGCAGCGGCGGGACTCTGGCGAGTGTGCTCATACGGTGCCCTTAATCACCAGGGAGTTCTCACACAGAGTGAGTGGGACCGCAGTAGGCTTCTCCAACGCTCTCGTAGTCGCCTTCAAGTGTGCGCAGCTACGTTCAATGCAAAGAACGAGAGCGCTCACAGTCGCGGCTAAGAACGCAGAAGGCTCAGGCACTCTGAAGGTGGGTTGTTCTGTGCAAGCTGGAGATACTCCCGTTACCCCAGGAACTTTGCAAGGCTCCAGCAGAGTGCCAAATAGCTCATTACCACGGTAATGTGGAAGGGGAAACACAAAGAAAGCTGCGTTCACACGGAGCCAAGCGCGGCTGGATGTTTTCAGCAGAACGTAGATCTCTCGATGACGCGGTTAACCACGAACTCGGACTCAAACCCAGCTTCCTAGTCAGTCCCGGCACCATGCCTGGGCTGATGGACAGAAGTAAAATCATTGTGTAAGTGGTTCTCAGAGTGTGGGCCCCAGACCAGCAGCTTTCAGCAGCACCTGGGAACTTACTAGGAATGTAGATGGTCTGGCCCCGTGTCTGACCTACTGAGTCAGAAATTCTGAGGTGAGTCCCGGCAATGTGTGTTTTAACAAGCCCTCCAGGAGATTGTAACGCTCCCTCAAGTTTGAAAACCTCTGTATTAATTCATGTAAGTAAAACTAAAAATGCCCACCGCATGCAGGTAAATGGCAGCTTATTCTGTGCTCGTCTGCAAGCCGGCAGTGCGCAATCCGGGCAGAGCTGTCCAGGCCCTGCCCCTCTGCTACCGCCATCTGATTAATGAGGCTCCCTCAAGGTCTGGAACCCAGGGACCCCGGTGCAGGGATTAGGAACCCTGCTGCCCTGGGGTGACAGTGGGGTGGCTGCCCCTGCCCCGCCTTCCCTGAAATCGTACGTAATATTTTGCATGTACGTGCCTTCTTCTAGAGACTAGCATATTGTATCAGACTCTTACCGTACCGCTGTGCATTCCCCAACAAAAAACTGAACCGTGAGCCTCTTTTTTCTGACTTCAGGCCCTTCTGGCAGTTTCATAGCCACTGACAGTGGGAAGAGGAAATGAAAGGAGCAAAGATCCATTTACTTTTCAAAGAAGCTCTGACAAAATTCTTCATTTGGTTGACACATCCCTGAACCCGCCCCCACAACATCCTGAGGGAAGGGGCTGGCCACCCTTCTCCCAGTTCCCCCACATGACTAAGTGTGTGACCCACACATGATTCACCCACCTCCCCCCACCGTGGTTTGCACCACCTGCTGCTTGGGCCCCAACACCCTGGTCCAGAATTGATGAAGTGGGGAGGGGACATTCAGGATGCTTGACAGCACCAGGACTACCTTGCAGCCCACTGCTGAGGTCGAAGGGGGGCAGAGGAAGGATGTGAGGAACGCAGCAAAGGCCCTTGACGTCTGATGCTGCTTCTTGAATTCATAACCACCTGGGCGAGGGGTCTGCAAAGGGCTGTGTGTTAGCATTAATATCACTTCCGGAGCTTGGGGGAAAAAACCTGAGAATCTGGTGCAGTTGGCTTGGGTTCAGGCCCCAGGAGGTTCAGCTCCATAGCCAGGTCTGAGACCACTAGCTGGTTCCACTTTATTCTGGTCCCTTTTTAGTGAACATTGCTTAATAAAAGAAACAGCTGCCTGGACTTGCAGTGTCTGAAGTTACTAAAGGACCCCAGTTTCCCAGCCCTTTGTAAACAAACACTTGATCATAGGGACTCTTCTCTTTCCATTACGGCAGGTCGTCTCAGAGCCTGGCTTGCCTTGTTGATTCATCTGGTCACAATCTACAAGTTCACATCCCTTCCATTTTTATATCCCCAGGTTCTGGGGGAGGCCTGCTAATACAAAGTTAACACTTGATATTTATTAAATGAATGAATAATTATTACAGCTATCAGCAGGGGCCTCCATGCCTTAAGCCTAAATCAGACAGACTCGTCCCACAGCCTCCCCGCTCTGAAGTTCAGCCCCTGCCTCAGTTTCCACAAAGAAAGCTTGCCCTCAGCAACTATTCCTGAGTTCTGGTGAGGCTTGGGGGTCCCATGGATGACCCCTTGGCTGTCAGGGCCTGTCCCTTGCATGGTAGCCCCTCCACCAACACTAGCCCCCGAATCCTCTAAGCAGCCATCCCTCAGATTCCCTCACCGGGCCTGGTTTGCTTTCTTTTGCCACAATCCCATAATCCCTTCTGAGGCTGTAATATCATTCTGACTGTCACTAGGGTGACTGAAGGTTCCAGGTTGCTCAGGGCTGAGGGCTTCCTAGCACGTGGGCCTCTCAGAGCTAACACCAGAACAACTGGTCACCCTGCTGGTGACAGTCAGATTCTTCAGCTTGTTCTACGACAACAGTACTAGTAACTCTAAACGAGGCAGTGGTTCTCGAACGTTAGCAGGTCTCATAAGCACCTGGGAGGCTGGTGGAGATACAGGATTTTCTGATTCAGCAGGTCCGGGGCGCGGCCTGAGGATCTGCATTTCTCACGAATTCCCAGGGGTGTGATGTGGGTAGCATGCTTGGAGAGCCCTGAATTTGCTAACGCACATCGTGTCTTCAGCAGAGGGCTTGGCACTGGCTACGTGCACGACAGACGCTGGTGAGCAGAGAATGTTTGGTCGAGCGCTGACTGTCGGCCAGACACTATGCTATTTATACATATTATCTCATGAATCCTCACAGGCCCTCTGTGAAGGAGGTGATATGATGCTTGTTTTCCAGCAAGAGAAACCGAGGCCTGGGGACCACTGAGTGATGGAGCCTGGTTTGCACCCGGCTCTATCAGCTGCAAGGCTGGCGCTCCGTTTACCACCACCCCCGCTACACTGAAGACAAGCTGCTCTCAGCTAGCTACGCCACCCTTTTTAAATTTAACTTGTGGAGGAAAACCTTTCAGTGTGTCTCCCACATCCCCGCCTTCTTTCAAGTAAGCGGAATACAAATCAACTTCCNGGCTGCAAGGCTGGCGCTCCGTTTACCACCACCCCCGCTACACTGAAGACAAGCTGCTCTCAGCTGGCTATGCCACCCTTTTTAAATTTAACTTGTCGGAGGAAAACCTTTCAGTGTGTCTCCCACATCCCCGCCTTCTTTCAAGTAAGCGGAATACAAATCAACTTCCCCTGGGTGACTCAGCAGCAACATTTTGAACCCAGATCGCTGTCATTTTCCAGAACTTCTGCACTGGACCTTCTCCCAGAGACACAGTCTCTAGTCCTGTCCCTCCTGCCCCTTTCTCCAGCCTCTCTCTGAGCCAGGCCAGCCCAGCCCAGCAGTTAGTAGAGTAGGACCCCAGAGGCCTCAAGTCTGGGGGCCTCTGACCCCTAGCCCAGGGGAGCACCCCACAGCTAGGGATCCCGTGGGACCCCACATTGGTCCCACTCCCTTGAAGCCTGCCTGGGGGAGCCCTTGATGCAGGACACTACAACTGGCTTTTCTGGGACTATCACAGCTCCTCCCCACCCCCAGATGAATCCAGACTTCTGTTCCCTATTTGTGGTTGGCATTGCTGACCTTCCCAGTATTATAAGTACCCAGAGGCTGTGTAGATGGGGGTTAGAGCATGCTGTCCAGGTGTAGCCCAGCTATGCTGCTGCCTGAAGACCTTAGGCAAGTTGTCCGAGCACTTTGTGCCTCAATTTCGTCATTTGTCAGTTTGGGTCAATGACAATAATTGTACTTCTTGGGGCTATTGGGCTATTATTTGGTTTGAATCAGATATGCACCCACAGAATAATAGCTGGCATGTAGAATGTATATTTAAAGGTTAGCCAAGATCCCAGAATCCAATCAGTAAATGCTTTTGGAGTGCCTACCAGTAACTTCAGCCACCATTTACTGAACACTTAGCAAGTACCTGTCATTCTACTTTGCATGGGTCACCTCACTTAAGGCTTGGAGGAGCTGGGTAACTTGCCCAAGCACACAGCCCTAGTAAGTGGGGTGCGAGGATCCCAGTCTAGGCCAAGCAGCCCCTCATGGCCCCCTCTGCCTCTCTTGAGGGGCAGGCCCTGGGCTGGGCATCAGCAGGGAGGCTCAGCCTCACCCCATAGCCCTCCTTCCCTTGGACGGCCAGGCTGGAAGGCTCTGCCCCTCACCCCGATCCTCTGGCCACATCTCCTACCCTCCCCCTTCTCCCCAGCCTGCCTCACTCCCCCTGCCTCAATGCTCTTCTGAAAGGTAGCCTCCACACTCCACTCACTCTGCCTGTTGTCCTCTCCTTTCCTGGTCCCGGGCTACTCTGAGCTCTGCTCTGACCCCGCTCCCCTTATCAGTGAAAACGGATTTGATCCTCATGAGATGCAAATTGGCATCCTGCATCCAGAGGCTTAAAATCCTCGGCCCTAAAACGTCCTCTCCTGGGACCCGCTCCTAAAGAAATCATCAAAGATGGGAAGAGTTATGAACAAAGATGATCTTTGAATTTATAAGCCAAAAATACTGGAAATGATCTAAGTGAACAATAATTGGGGAATGATCAAATAAATAATGCTATGCCCACAAAATGGAGGACAACCCAGCTATTAAAGAGAAGATGTGTGAATCAGCATGAGAATACACATTTCCTGCCCTTTTGCCAGCCCGGGAAATTATNTAAAAAAAAAATAAAAGTGCAAACATTTAAAAAAAAAAAGATAGGAAGAGTTATGAACAAAGATGATCTTTGAATTTATAAGCCAAAAATACTGGAAATGATCTAAGTGAACAATAATTGGGGAATGATCAAATAAATAATGCTATGCCCACAAAATGGAGGACAACCCAGCTATTAAAGAGAAGATGTGTGAATCAGCATGAGAATACACATTTCCTGCCCTTTTGCCAGCCCGGGAAATTATCATCTTTGTCAAAATCTTTGCTTAGTGGAAACGTGAAGAAGATGACATCCAATTCCTTTTATTTTCATCTCTTTGACCACCAGTAAGATTGGATTTTTTAAGATTTGTCAATTTTTATTCCTTATGAATTGCCTATTTATGCCCTCTCTTCAATTTTCTTTTGGATTTTTCATTTTTCTTGCTTGTTAGTTTCTATTAACTTTATTGACCACTTATATGTCATATTTATTGCAAATTTTTCTCTAGTGTGTAATTTCTTTTAATTTGATTTATTTTTATGCTGTAGACATTTTAAGTTTTATACATTCAAAGGCTATCATTTTCTCTTTTATGGTTTTTGTCTTTGATGTGACGCTAACAGGATCCTTTCTCATCCAAATATTATTTTCTTCTAATACCTTTATACTTAACACCTTTTTCTTTCAGGTGACTTCCTATCCATGAAATAATGAAATGGAAATGTCCATACCTCATCCCCTTATAGTGAAGATTAAATGAGCTAATTCATGGAGAGCTCTGGAAACAGTAACTGGCTCAGAGTGGTACTTCTGCCACGGTTAGGCTATTATTAATTGAAACTTTAACTCATTGGAAATTTTTTCTGGAGTTAGGTGTGAAATGGGTTTTAGTTTTGTGTTAAGCCTGAGTTGTCCCAATACTGTTTAGTCAATAACACACCATGTCCTCATCAAAAAGCCTCCGGCAGGAGTGTGTTGACCCCAGGGTTCAGGGGGAAGGGCTGGGGGCGAGGCTGCTCCAAAGCTCCCTGCTCACCGTCTCACCCCGTACTCGCCCCTGTGCCAAGGTCAAGGCCTGTGTCACAACAAGTTTCCTAAGTAGGGTGCAGACCCAAGACAGGCTCAGCCTGCCATATTCTTTCCCAGCCCACAGTGAGCGCCACATGGGCTCAGTCTTTCCACAAACCCTCCCTTCACTTTGTTCTCTGGGGCCAGTGAGACTCCTGGTTCCTCTAACCACCCTCTCCCACAGGCCACTGAGTCTGCTCAGCCCACGTCCCCACAGCCCCTAACCCAGCTGGTGTGCCACGTAGGAGCCAAGGAACGACAGGGCCTCTGTCCTGCTAGGGCGGCAGCGAGGGGCATGAGGGGTGCTCTATGCCCTGGGGGTCACCCAACCAGTCTTTCTGGCCACTGCCGATTCCTGGGTCCAACAAGGGCCAGCTTTCCTCTGTCTGAGGCTCAAACAGTGTTAGCCTCCCTTCTTAAAATTCACCTCTGCAAGGAAGTTCCCAAGTGACACATTTTCTCCGAGGAGCACACTATCGAAGATTGGGGAAGGAGATGGGATTTTTGACAGAGATGCCTCTATTTACTAGGCAAAGAGCGGAGATGCCACTTCTGGCGGGTTCTCTGAGTCCTGGGCACGGTGGGCGGCGGCCCAGCCCGGGGGCGCTATTGACCAGGCATTTGTGTGCAGGGCACCGCCTGGCCTTCACAGCCGCCCGGGCCTGTGCTGAGCGAGGGCTTTCACCGCTGCTTCTCTCCCAGTCCGCCTGGGGTGGTCAGGGAACTCCTCTCGCGTGAAAACCTAGCCGCAGAGACGTTCAATACCTTCCAAGGTCCCACGGGGCTGAGCGGCAAAGCCGCGACTCCGAGCGTGTCCTCCATGCCAGCTGCACGCTGGGATCGCAGGGTGCTTCCTCACTGTGGGGCCTCGGCAAGTTATCCCACCTCCACGCGACAGCTTCCCTCGCCTGAAAAACCGAGCTCGGCTGAGAACCCGCTTCAGGGGTTTCTGAGGAGTCCGTGAGCTGATGCATTCAAGGGGCTTAGAAGAGCGTCTGGCACGCACATAGAAGGTTCTAGTATGCATAGCTGCTATTTCGCGTTACCAGCATTATCATAGCAGCAGCAGCAGCAGCAGCAGTAACGGTGTCACCCCGGTTCGAGGTTCCCCTGGCGCGAGAGTGCCGCGGAAGCCGGGCCCGTGTCCCTCTCGTCCACCAGGTGGCACCATCGCAGAGCAGATGGGCCGCTTTCCAGCCTCCTCTCAGCACCGCTTTGCAGGGAGGCTTCTAGTTATCAAGCGTCAGAGCCCCCGACCGCCGCCGGCTCTCTTCCTGCCCTGCAGGGCGGCTTGAGCCCAGACTCACGTACGCCCTGGGGACCCAGGCTCTGGTCTTGAGTGTAGCAAGTTCATCATTCGTATTTTGTGCCGCATGGCTCACAGGGGGCCAGGCCAACAAGCCTTCTCAGGAACTGTTTGATGATCCCCTCTGGGCCTAAACTTGCCCACCAGAGGCCAGGCTAGCTCCTGAACACTTCATGCGGAAAGCCAAACCTAAACCCCTCATGGCTGACCTCAAATACCTTCTAGGAATTGTTCCACCTGCTTCAAACTTTCCAGGTGGGTACAAGGAAATGGGGGGTGGGGGGGCAAAAGGAGTTTTTGAAAAGCTCTTCTTGCCTTGGTTCTCACAGGGCTCCATACACATTTATAGCCCTACCAACCTGCCTTCCACTTGGGAGATGCCAAGTCACTGACCTCTGGCCTTTGGCAACCAGCATCTCACAGAAGGTTGTGTGAGGACCTCCTGCCTCAAATCACAGATGGAGCGTATTAACAGGGCAGATTCCAAAGCTCGGGGTTGGGCCAGAGTTCTCAAGGCGTGGTCTCAGGACAGCTGCGACCCATCACTGGGACTCCGCACCTAGAACTGTGGGGGGGGGGCAGCAACCTGTGCTTTAACAAGCCCTCCAGGCGATTCTGCGGCAGTGGACATTTGAGACGCCCTGGCCTGCGCTCTCCCCTCTTCTGTGGCCACAGGATTTCTCTCCACAAACGTCGCCAGGTCTCTCTCCAGAGCTCAGGTGGGTCTAATTCATCATTTCCAAGGGGCTGAAGTGTTTTGTTGGTGGTGTGATTTGGGGTTGTGCAGTGTGCCGCCGACATGGTTGTGTTAGATATTTTCCCATTTGACGGCGCTCAAAGCTATTGTGGTTTTCATTTTTATCTTGATGAAAACGTGTGATGTTTTCATTACAGTTGCTTAGCAAATAGAACCCTGACTTGTGACAGTCGACTTCACAGATTATCAGATTCGTGATCTGTCTTGTTTCCAACAGCTGTACTATTTTCTCCTCTGAGGCCGGGGAGGTTTCTTGGAGACACGGAGGTAGCCCTGTTCTAGTGTGAGAGGGACGGGGACACAGGCCCCGCTCCTGCCCATCCCTGGCCCCTGTGACGTGGAGAACCCTGCCCTGGGGAAGTTCTAGACCTGGGATGGGAGCAGCGTGGTGCCCAGGGGAAGGAGAGGTACAGGCCCATTCTTCAGGAAGCTCACAGTCTCAAATAGACAGATAACCTCATGGCAGAAAGCGTGAAAAATTCATTCCTTTCCCTCCCAGTGACCTCCAAGAGAGGAATTTCATAGAACTCAGCACTGCCATTCAAATCCCTCCACATACATGCAGTGAGAGAGAAAAGCTAGAATTATTTTCCATGAAAAAGGGGCTGTTGGCATATGTAAACAAGCTTTATGAATGATGCTAGAAGACTCCAGAAAATGAATTTTTTTCTAATTACAAGTAAACTTCTATGTTTCTCTGAAACTCTTAACACAATTCTCATGATTCTATAAATAGAAGTATAGCAGATTGAATAGTGACCCCCCCCAAATATATACCCAAGTCCTAACCTCCAGTACTTGTGAACGTGATTTTCTTTGGAATTAGGGTCTTTGCAGGTATAATTATGTTAAAGATGTTTTGATGAGATTATCTTGAATTTAGAGGAGGTCCCTAAATCCAGAGTCTGGTGTCCTTGAAGTAGAAAGGAGATGAGATCAGGGACACACAGAGGGAAAGGCCTTGTGAAGACGAAGGCAAGAAGGTGGAGGGATGTGTTTAGAAGTCAAGGAACGCCAAGGATTGCTGACAGCACCAAAACCTGGGAGGGAGATGTGGAACAGACTCTCCCTGAGAGCTTCCAGAACAAACTCATCTTGTCAACACCTTGATTTCAGACTTCTGGCCTCTAAAACGACAAGAGAAGAAATTTGTGTTGTAAACCACCCAGTTTTGGTAATCTGTTGCAGCAGCCCTAGGAAACTAACACAAGAATGTGCTGGGCACCTGGGTGGCTCAGTTGGCTAAGTGTCTGCCTTCGGCTCAGGTCATGATCCCAGGGTGCTGGGACCAACGTCGGGCTCTCTGCTCAGCGGGGAGTCTGCTTCTCCCTCTCCCTCTGCCTGCTGCTCCCCCTGCTTGGTTTTGATATTAAGGTAATGCTGGCCTTGTAAAATGAATTAGGAAGTGTTCTATACTACCCCCCCCTTTTTAATTAAGCTCCACACCCAACGTGGGGCTTGAACTCACAACATCAAGATCAAGAGTCGTGTGCTCTACCAATTAAGCCCATCAGGCACCCCTATACTTCCTATTTTTAAAAAAGATTCATGTAGGATTGGTATTTTCTCTTTAAAATGTTTCATAGACTCCATTAGTAAAGCCTTCTGGGCCTGGAGTTTACGTTGTAGGAAATTTTAAATTACAAATTCAATTTTTGAAATTATGACAGGGCTATCCAAACTTTCCGTTTCTTCTTAGGCCAGTTTTGGCAGTGTTTGTCTTTGAAGGAATTTGTTCATCAAGGTTGTTCAACTTATTGGCATAAAATTGGCCATGATATTCTATTCTCTTATTACCCTTTTACTGTCTACAGAGGCTATGTCTCTTTCATTCCTGATACTAATATTTTATTCCTTCTTTCTTTTATCCTTGGTTAGTTTAAATCCATATCAATCTTATTGGTATTTAATTTATTTTTGCAAATCACACATTTATTTATTTTATTGAAGTATAAATAACATGCAATGTTATTCTAGTTTCAGGTGTACAATATTGACTCAGCAATTCCGTACATTACTCAGTGCTCATCACGATAAGTGTAGTCACCGTATAACATTATTACAGTATTATTGACTACATTTACATGCTGCACTTTTCATCTTTGTGTCCTATTTGTTTTATAACTGGAAGTTTGTGCCTCCTAATCCCCTTTATATATTTCACCCATCCCCTCATCCACCTCCCCTCTGGCACTCACCAGTCTGTTCTCTGTATTTACGAATCTGTGTTTTTTTGTTGTTGTTATTATTCATTTGTTTTTTAGATTCTGCATATAAGTGAAACCATGTGGTATTTGTCTTTCCCTGCCTGACTTATTTCACTTAGCATAACACCCTCACAGTCCATCCATGTTGTCACAAATGGCAAGATCTCACTCTTCATTGTGGCCGAGTGGTACTAAGTTGTATGTACGCACCACATCTTCTTTATCCATTCATCAGGCCGTGGACATTTGTGCTGCTTCCATATTTGATTATTGTAAATGATACTGCCATAAACAGAGGGGTGCATGTATCTTTTTGAGTTACTGGTTTTGTTTTCTTTTGGTAAATACCCAGCAGTGGAATTACTGGGTCGTATGGTATTCCTGTTTTTCTTCTTTTGAGGAAACTCCATATTATTTCCACAGTGATTGCACTGATTTATATTCCCACCAACAGTGCAGGAGGGTTCTTTTTTTCTCCATATCCTCACCAACCTTGTTGTTTCTTGCCTTTTTGATACTAGCCATTCTAACAGGTGAGTGGTAATATCTCATTTTGGCACTGATTTGCGTTGCCCTGATGATTAGGAATGTTGAGCACTTTTTCACGTACCTGTTGGCCAACTGCATCTCTTCTTTGCAAAATATCTTTTCAGATCCTCTGCCTACTTTTTAATCAGGTTGTTTGGGTTTTGTTTGTTTGTTTTTGTTTGGGGTGGTTGTTTTTCTCGGTGTTGAGTAGTATAAATTCTTTATGTATTTGGGTATGTTATTGGCAAATATCTTCTCCTATTCAGTAGGTTGCCTTTTTGTTTTGTTGATGAGTTCCTTTGCTGTGCATAAGCTTTTATTTTGATGTAGTCCCAATAGTTTATTTTTGCTTTTGTTTCCCTTGCCTGAGGAAACATTGCTATGGCCAATGTCCAAGAGATTACTAGCTCTGTTTTCTTCTAAGAGTTTTATGGTTTCAGGTCTCACATTTAGGTCTTTAATCCATTTTTAGTTTATTTGTGTTTGTGGTGTAAGAAATAATCCAGTTTCATTCTTTTGCATGTTGCTGTCCAGTTTTCCCAGCATCGTTTATTGAAGAGACTGTATTTTCCCCATTGTATATTCTTGCCTCCTTTGTTGTATATTAACTCACCACGTAGATATGGTTAATTTCTGGGCTCTCATACCTGTCCCATTGATTGATGTGTCTATTTTTGTGCCAGTACCATACTGTTTGATTATTATCGCTTTGTAGTTTAGTTTGAAATCTAAGATTGTGATGCTTCCAGCTTTGTTCTTCTTTCTCCAGATTGGTTTGGCTCTTGTAGGTCTTTGTGGTTCCAACAAATTTTAGGATTGTCTGTTCTAGTTCTGTGAAAAATGCTGTTGGTATTTTGATAGGAATTGCACTGTACCTGTAGACTGCTTTGGGTAGTATGCACATTTTAACAGTATTAATTATCCAGTCCGTGAGCATGGAATGTCCTTCGATTTGTGTCATCTTCAATTTCTTTCATCAGTGCCTTATAGGTTTCAGAGTACCGGTCTTTCACTACCTTGGTTAAGTTTATTCCTGGGTATTTTATTCTTCCCGGTGCAATTGTAAATGGGATTTTCCTAATTTCTCTTTCTGCTACTTCATTATTAGTGTATAGAAATGTGATAGATTTCTGCATTTTAATTTTGTATCCTGTCACTTTACTGAATTTATATACCAGTTCTAATAGTTTTTTGGTGCTCTTTAGGGTCTGTCTATATATATATATATATATATATATATATATATATAATCATATATACAAATAGTGACAGCTTTACTTCTTTCTTACCAATTTGGATGCCTTTTATTTCTTTTCCTTATTTGATTGCTGCAGCTAGAACTTCCATTACAACAGTGAATAAAAGTGGTGAGGGTGGACATCCTTGTTTTTTTCCTCTGAGAGGAAAGTTCTAGGTTTTTCATCATTGTGTGAAGTTAGCTGTGGGATTGTCAGATATGGCCTTTATTATGTTGAGGTATGTTCCTTCTACACCCTCTTTGTTGAAAGTTTTTATCACGAACAGCTGTTGTATTTTGTCAAATGCTTTTCTGCATCTATTGAAATGATCGTACGGTTTTTAACCTTCCTCTTATTAATGTAATGTATCCTATCGATTGATTTGCAGATATTGAACCATCCTTACATCCTGGAATAAATCCCATTTGATTGTGATGAATGATCTTTTTAATGCATTGTTGAATTTGGTTTGTTAACGTTTTGTTAAGGATTTTTGCATCTGTGCTCATCAGAGCTATTGGCCTGTAATTTTCTCTCTTTTCTTTGTAGTGCCTGTGTTTGGCTTTGGTATGAGGGTGATACTGGCCTTGTAGAATGTATTTGGAAGCTTTCCTTCCTCTTCTTTTTTTTGGGAATAGTTTGAGAAAAACAGGTATTAACTCTTCTTTAACTGTTTGGTAGAATTCACCTATGAAGCCATCTGGTACTGACTTTTGTTTTTTGGGAATTTTTCATTACTGATTCAATTTCATTGCTAGTAATTGGTCTGTTCAAATTTTCTATTTCTTCCTGATTCAGTGCTCCAATCCTGAAAGGTATATATTTCTAGGAATTTATCCAGGTTGTCCAAATTTTGGCATATAATTTTTCATAATATTCTCTTATAATCCTTTGTATTTTTTGGTGTTGGTTGTTATTTCTCCTCTTCATTTCTGATTTTATTTATTTGAGTCCCTTCTCTTCTTTTTTCTTGATGACTCTGACTAAAAGTCTATCAATTTTGTTTATCTTTTTCAAAGAACCAGCTCTTGGTTTCATTGATCTCTCTTCTATTGTTTTTTTTAGTCTCTATTTCATTTCTTTCTCCTCTAATCTTTATTGTTTCCTTCCTTCTGCTGGTTTCAGGTTTTGTTTGTTCTTTTTCTAGCTCCTTTAGGGGTAAGGTTAGGTTGATTGAGATTTGTTTTTGTTTTGTTTTTTTGAAGTAGATCTGTATTGCTATATATTTCCCTTATAGGACTGCTTTTACTATGTCCAGAAGATTTTGGACCATTGTGTTTCATTTTCATTTGTCTGTGTGTGTGTGTGTGTGTGTGTGTGTTTTAAGATTTATTTGGGGGGGGGAGAGAGAGAATGCGTGTGGATGCATGAGTTGGGGGAGGGGCAGTGGGGAAGGGAGAGAGGAGGAGAAAAGCAGACTCCCTGCTGAGCACAGAGCCCAACGTGGGGCTCAATCTCACGACCCTGAGATCATGACCTGAGCCAAAATCAAGAGGCAGATGCTTAACTGACTGAGCCACCTAGGCACCCCTCTCCGTGTGTTTTTTTATTTTCTGTATGACTTTTTGATTGACCCATTCGTTGTCTAGTAGCATGTTGTTTAGCCTCCGTGTATTTGTGTTCTTTCCAGTTTATTTCTTGTAATTGATTTCTAGTTTTATACCATTGTGGTTGGGAAGTATGCTTGATATAATTTCAATCTTAGATTTATTAAGACTGAATTTGTGTCCTAACATGTGATCTATCCTGGAGAATGTTCCATGTGCACTTGAAAAGAATATATATTCTGTTATTTTTGAATGGAATGTTCTGTATTTGTCTGTTAAATCCATCTGATCTGATGTATCATTCAAAGCCACTGTTTCCAGGGTGCCTGGGTGACTCAGTCTGTTAAGCATCTGCCTTCAGCTCAGGTCATGATTCCAGGGTCCTGGGATTGAATCCTGCATCAGACTCCTTGCTCAGCAGGGTGCCTGCTTCTCCCTTTGCCAGCCGCTCCCCCTGCTTGTGCTTTCTCTCTCTCTCTCTCTCTCTCTCATATTCTGGTAAATAAATAAATAAATAAACAGGAATCTTTTTTTTAAAAAGCCACTGTTTCCTTGTTGATTTTCTGTCTGGATGATCTATCCATTGATGTAAGTGAGGTGTTAAAATCCCCTAGTATTATTATATTACTCTCAATTTCTCCCTTTATGTCTGTTAATGTTTGCTTTATTTATTTAGGTGTTCCTGTGTTGTGTTCTTAGATATTTACAATTTGTATACAATTTTTGTTGGATAGATCCTTTTATCACTATGCAGTGCCCTTCTTTGCCTCTTGCTACAGTCTTTTGTTTTAAAGTGTATTTTACCTGATATAAGTATTGCTACCCTGACTTTTTTTTTTTTTGCTTACATTTGTATGGTAATTTTTTCCCTCCCTTCAACTTGTAGTCTGTATGTGACTTTAGCTCTGAAATGCGTCTCTGTAAGTAGCATATAGATGGGTCTTGTTTCTTTTTTTTTAATCATTCAGTCACCCCATGTTTTGTGTTTGGGGTCCCTTTACATTTAATATTTATTTATATGTATATGTATACTTCTATGTATAAATATATATGTACATATATATATATATATAATCTCACACTTTAAATATAAGAACACACATAAGTTGAAAGTAAAAGGATTGAGAGAGGTATACAAACAGTAAGTACAAGAAAGGTGAAGTGATTATATTTATATGAGACAGACTTAAAGATAAGGAGAACTATCTGATATAAACAGGGATATTTTATAATAAAAAAATGGTGAATTCATTAGAAAGACATAATTATAAATGAGTATGTGCCGAATATTAGAGCTTCAAAATATGTGAAAGAATATTTGACAGAACTAAAAGAAGAAATAGACAAACAAACAATTACAGTTGGAGATTTTAACCCTCCTCTCAGTAACTTATAGAATGGCTAGACAAGAAATTAGTGAAGATATGGAAGTTATGCACAATACCGTAAATCATTTTTTTAAGACTTAATTAATTTATTTATATGAGAGAGAGTGAGGGGAGGGGCAGAGGAAGAGAATCTCAAGCAGATTCCTTGCTGAGCGCAGAGCTGGACGTGGGGCTTGATCTCACAACCCTGAGATCGTGATCTGAGCCGAAATCAAGAGTTTGAAGCTTAACCAACTCAGCCACGTTGGCCCCCCTCAATTTTCTTGATCTAAATTACATTTATAGAATATGACACCAAACAATTGTTTTTCAATTTCAAGCACACATAGAACCAAAATACACTGTATCCTGGGCCATAANGGAAGGAGCAGGCTCACAGCAGAGGAGCCTGATGTGGGGCCCGATCCCATAACGCCGGGATCACGCCCTGAGCCGAAGGCAGACGCCTAACCGCTGTGCCACCCAGGCGCCCCAAAGACTCAAAACATTTCTGAAGGTTGAAGTCATACAAAGTCTATTTTCTAACCACAGTGAATTTAAATGAGAAAATAATAACAAACTAAAACCCCCAGCTATTTAAAAACTAAACAGGAACTTCCAAATAATCAATGGGTCAAAGAGGAAGTCACAACAGAAAGTAGAATAATTTTTAACTAAACAAATCAGCAAATTATAACCTATTGAACATAAACCTGACATAAGAATGAATAAATGTCTGAAAGGTCATTGATATTAACGAATCATGTCAACAATCAAGAACCTTCCCAACAAGAATATGATTTCATTGGTAAATTTTGCCAAACATCAAAGGGAGATATAATACCAACCATAAACAAACTCTCTCAAAGCACAGAGGGAAAAAAAAAGTTCCTAACTTATTTAAGAGGCCAGCATAATCCTGATATCAAAAATTGACAAGGAAAGAAAATTACAAGAACAGAACATTTCAGAACCATATTTTTCATGAACATAGATGCAAAAATTCTAAACAAAATATTAGGAAATCAAATACACAAATAAATTAAAAGGAGGGAATACTTAATGACCAAATGGGTTTTATTCTAGGTATGTGGGGTCAATTATACAATTCTAAATCAATCACCATAATTCACTGCATCAACAGAATAAACGGGGAAAACTATATGAGCATCTCCACAGATTCTAGAAAAAGCATTTAATCAAATTCAGGAAACTGATGTCAAAGGGGAAGTTCCTTAATCTGATGAAGGATATATTTAAAAATGTACAGCTAAATCATGTATAATGATAAAAGATTGAACATTCTTTCCTCTAAGATCAGGAACAAGACAAGGATTTGCTCTCACTCTTGTTCAACATTGTACTAGAGGTCTTAGCCACTCCAAAATGGCAGTGAAAAGAAACAAAAAATATAAAAATTGAAAACAAAGAAGGAAAAAAGTGTGCTTATTGGCAGGTGACATGATTATGTTTTTGGAGCTTCCAAAAGAATCTGTAAACTAATAAGTTAATTTAGTGAATACAAAGTCAATACAGAAGAACCAATTGTAGGCTGGTCTGAGTGCAGTAGTGTTCCCAATTAATTGATCATAGCCAGTTACAGATTTCTTTGTCCATTCTCCACTCCCACTGCTTCACTTGACTAGCCTTAAAAAAAAAATAAAGGAAAAGGAAAACAAATTTTATTTCTATATGCTAGCCATAAAGTCCTAGAAAATAAAATCAACACCACTTTCCATAGCATCAGAAATGTTGAAAATCAGGGTGCCTGGATGGCTCAGTCATTAAGCATCTTCCTTTAGCTCAGGTCATGATCCCAGCATTCTGGGATCAAGCCTGGCATTGGGCTCCCTGCTCAACCGGAGGCCTGCTTCTTCCTCTCCCCACTCCCCCTGCTTGTGTTCCCTCTATTGCTGCCTCTATGTCTGTCAAATAAATAAAATATTTCCAAAAAAATGTTTAAAATCTAGGAATAACTTTTACAAAAGTTGTTCAAGTCCTCTGTTCTAAAAGCTAAAAGCATCCAAAAACAAACAAACACAAAAAAACAAAAAGCAAAAACACCCCAAATCATGAACTATGGAAGTCCTTAATATGTGAAGGGATATAACATGTTCATGGGTTGGAAACTCCGTATTAAGATGTTGTTGTGGGCAAAATTCTAAGATGGTGCCATGATCTCTGCCCTCTAGTATTAAGTCACACTCTCTCGGAGTGTGGGGAGACCAGTGACTTGCTTTTGGTCAACAGAACATAATGAAAGTTATGGGCTGTCGCTCCTGTGACTGTTATGACTTATATACAGTCAGTCTTCACTTTGCACATTAAACGGGACAAGCTGAAACTTAATCAGTGAATGGTCCCAAACCTTTGAAAGTGTTTGACAAAGGAGTGCCTGGGTAGCTCAGTTGGTTAAGCATCCAACTCTTGATTTCACTCAGGTCATGATCTCAGCATTGTGAGATTGACCCTTGCATAGGGCTCCACACTGGGTGTGGAGATTTTCTCTCTCCCTCTGTCCTTCCCCAACCTCTCTCTCCAAAAAAAAAAAAAAAAAAGTGTTTGATGAAACATTAAAAACTCCCTTTGCAGCTATCACTAGATTCTACCCCTAAAACTAAAAATATGGTATGTGTTGACTAAATTGAATTTAAATAAATATTTTTTTAAAAACTTCCTTACTGCCAATTATAAATCAGGAAATTAGACAAATAGTAAAATTAATATTTATGCAATGTCATTTAAAATATGAGGAATACTGGCAATAGCTACTAAAACTAAAAATTCACATATCCTATGACAAAGCAAGCAATTCCACATAAGACCAAGAGAACATAGGTCCACCTAACAATATATGTAAGAATTTTCATATCAGGTTTATTCATAATAACCAAAACCTAGAAGAAATTTTTAATTTCTATCTTTAGGAGACTGGATCAACAAATTATAGTGTATCCATACAATGGAATATTATATAGCAATTTAAAAAATCTCATACATGCAACAGCACAGATAAATATTAAAAACACTAAATTGAGCAACAAACCCAGACCCAGAAGTGTACTGTTGGATTTAATTTATATGAAGTTGAGGAACAGCACTTTGAATCACTGGTAAAAGAACTCAGACAACTCTGGACATGGATCTTAACTAGGAGAAGCATGAGGGAAATTTCTGGAGTGATAAAGATGTTCCGTATCGGGATCTGGGACTATACAAATGTATGATTGGTAGAAATCGGTTGAGTTGTACCTTTAAGATTTGTGTGTTTTACTGTTTGTAAATTATATTTACTAAAAATAAACTTATAAATAGAAAATGCTTATAAGGCTTTTAATATAGTGCTTTACACACAGTATGGCCTGAATAAATACTAGGAAATTGCTATTTTAAAAACTTGTAGGATGCAGCTGTAGCTGTACTTAGACATTTATAGCTCTAAATGCATATGTTTTAAAAGAAAAGAAGTTGAAAGTAACCATCTTTTTTTAAGATTTTATTTATTTATTGAGAGAGCACATGTGCATGGGGGGAGGGGCAGAGGGAGAGGGAGAGAGAATCTCAAGCAGACACCTTGCTGAGTGCAAATCCTGATGGGGTGGGGGGCTCACTCAAGCTCAGGACCCCAGATCACGACCTGAGCTGAAACCAAGAGTCAGATGCTCAACTAACTGAGCCACCCAAGCACCCCCAAAAATTAACTTCTATCTCAAGAAGCTAGCTAGAAGATAAAAAAAATTGCAGCAAAATAAATTCAAAGAAAGTAGAAGAAAGGAAATATAGAAGCACAATCATGGATATAAGTAGACTTACAATAGAGAAAATAATCGAAGTCAAAGTGGCTTATTTGAAAAGAGTAATAAAATTGATAAACCCTGGGGCACCTGGGTGGGACAGTTGGTTAAGTGTCTGCCTTTGGCTAGGGCCATGATCTCAGGGTCCTGGGATGGGGCCGGATCAGGCTCCCTGCTCACGGAGGGTTTGCTTCTCGCTCTCCCTTTGCCCCTTCTGCCTCCTGCTCGTGCTCTCTATCTCATTCAAATAAATAAATAAAATCTTTTAAAAAATTGATAAACCCCTACCAAGACTGATTAAGGGGACAAAAGGAGAAAATACAAAGTATCTATAACAAGAATTTAAGGGGGTGCCTGGGTGTCTCAATTGGTTAAGTATCTGACTCTTGATCTCAGCTCAGGTCTTGATCTCAGGGTTGTGAGTTCAAGCCCTGTTTTGGGTGTGGAGCCTACTTAAGAAAGAAAGAAAGAATTTAAAAAGAACATCACTACAGATCCTACAGACATTTTTTTTAAAAATAAGAATATTATAAACACTCCTATGCCAACACGTTTTAAATTTTAGATCAAATTGGAAAATTCCTTGAAAACAACTTCATAATTTGTTTTGAAAACACAACTGATTAAGAAAAGTAAGAAAATCTTACAGTCTTAGAATTATTAAAACAATGTGATGGAAAATATAGAATGGTTAGTTTGGAGCTGAGGGGCTGGAGGTAGAACTGCTGTCACCATGGAGATGTGCAATTGGACAGCCTGCTAGTTTTCCAGAAGGACAGTAAGGACAGAGAGGATTGTCCATGTCTCACTTGGTCCTTGATCCTGAAGAGCCAGATTTTTACCTTGGTCAGCACTGGCATTCCTTACTCAGTGGTGATTGTATCAGCTGTGACAGACCTCCAGGTGGGGTCGAGCTGCAGTGTCACATGGACTGCCTGAGAGACCTTCCATCGTGGGCACTTCTGTTAGTCTTGCATCTGCCAGCACCAAGAGGATCTGTGGGACACAATCCTGCAACCAAGTGGTCTCCCAGACACTATCAGTGAGGAATAACCTTCAGCTGGTAACAGGATTGGAACTGACAAATGATCTCCGACCAAAGAAAAGCAAACGAATGTGAAACAGTTTCTAACACTAGTATGTGAGAAGACTCTAGATCGAGATCCTCTACCGATAGCTAGGACTGCTGTTTGAGGTCAGACAAGAGAGTTTGTCTACTTCTAGGCATGGGAAGAAGACGCTGAAAAATTATATTAGGTCCCTAAAGAGTAGAGTGGAAGATGTTAGAAAAAAATATATGTATTAGCTAGCCAACTAAGCTAAAAAGGCAAAACTAGAATTTAAACTTCCCAAGGCAGTTTTGTCTGTTTTATTCACTGCGATAACTCTAGTGTTCTAAACAGTGCCTGGCATGTAAAAGGCCCTCCATGAATATTGTTGAATAAATGAATGAAATAGCCAAAGACAAATGTGGAAAATCTGGGAGGAGAATTAAACACAGGATTGAAGGACATAGACCACTTTTTGGACATTTAGAAGACATTTTCTTTTCAGAGAATACAAGGTAACAGAAAGGATATTAGGCAAAAGTCAAAATCAAATAATACCAACACTTTTGGATGTTTCCACACTAAAAAATCTAATTATTATAAGTGTATGTGGTCAGAATTTTAATTGCTGACAGATATTAAACAATTATCTATCACAACAGGTATGAAAAACTAATATTCCCAGTAACGTACTCTTCCCAATAGTTGCAGTTTTCCTCCATGATACTATGGCCTAAAAGAAAGTTATCAACACGTAAGGCTGATCTAATCATAGATTCTAAACTAAAACACCTTGGGATGCCTGCATGGCTCAGTCAGTTAAGTGGCTGCCTTCGGCTCAGATCATGATCCTAGGGTCTTGGGATTGAGTCCCACATCAGGCTTCTTGCTCAGCAGGGAGCCTGCTTCTCCCTCTGCCTGCCACTCCCTCTGCTTGCGCGCTCTCTCTCTCTCTCTGACAAATGAATAAATAAAATCTTTAAAAGTAAATAATAAAATAAAACACTTTGTTTTCCCTTACAATATATATGTATATGCTTTTGGAAGGACAAAACTTTTCTTATAATCAAAGAGATTTACTTACTCCATAAGTGATGACATTCATCAGGGATTTATCTCAGGCAGGTGGTGTTACTGGCAGTAGAAATGTGAGACACATGTGAATGGGATAAGGGTTGGGGAGATCTTAAAGACTCTCTTCCCAGAGTTGAGGAGAGGCCATCCATACAATAGGCTGGATGCTGGTGAACTCAAAGGAGGGATCACGAAAGTCTCACTGCAGTAGTCACTGTGCCCTCCTTCTGCTAAAAGTAAGAACTATTTTTACTGTTCCTGGCATTTTTCTGGACTATGTGTTGGGTGAGATCTCATTTCATGATTTGAATGACAGACTTCATCTTTACCTTAAAAAAAAAAGATTGATTTATTTATTTGTTTATTTATTTATTTGAGGCAGGGGTGGGGTGGGAGGCAGAGGCAGAGGGAGGGAATCTTCAAGCAGACTCCCCGCTGAGCACAGAGCCCAATGTAGGGCTCAATCCCAAGACCCTGAGATCATGACCCCAGCTGAAATCAAGAGTCAGATGCTCAACCGACTGAGCCACCCAGGCACCCCTATTTCATCTCTACTTTTACACAAAAAAACAAACCTTTGTTCTCTGTTGGTCTGGTTTAAAATTCATTTATCATCAGCAAAGTAATATACTATGAAATATGAGCTACCTGAAAGACTGTTTTGGGTTTTTGTGGGTTTTTTGGCTCTTGTTTTGCTTTTTATATTTTTATTTTTGTAATTGAAATATAGTTGACATATAATAAATTTGTGCACGAGATAGTGACTTGACATTTATGAAGTGCTCACCATAATAAGTGTGTTAACACAGGTCATTATACAAAGTATTTACAATATTATTGACTATATTCCTTATGCTGTATTTTTCATCCCTGTTACTTATTTATTTTATAACTGGAAGTTTGTGCCTTTTAGTCTCCTTCCCCTATCGCACCTACCCCCACCCCAGCAATCACTAGTTTGTCCTCTGTATTTATAAGTCTGGTTTTTGTTGTTCTTTGTTTTTTAGATTCCACATATGAGTGAAATTATATGGTATTTGCCTTTATTTCACTTAGCGTAATACCCTCTAGGTCTATCCATGTTGTTGCAAATGGCAAGATTTCATTCTTTTTTTTGTGGCCGAGTAATATTTGATTTTATACACACACACACACACACACACACACACACACACACACATATGTATATATATAAATCTCACATCCTCTTTATCCACTTACCTATCAACGGACACTTTGGTTGCTTCCACATCTTGATTTTTATAAATAATGCTGCAATAAACATAGGGGTGCACAGATCTTCTCGTACTATTTTCACCTTCTTTGGGTGAGTTCTGTTTTTTCCTGGGTTTTTTTTTCTGATTTTTTTCCTGTGTGGTTCCAACAATTCTAGTGGTTGTTTCTTCCCCCCACATACTTTTACCACTGTTTCGAGCACATGAATGTTATTTTGATCTACTTCAATAACCAATATAAAATAACTTCAGTATTTCATATGTACCTCATAGGGATTTTGTGAGTTATACTGGAGACCTCTTGAGTTTCTCTTATTTTAGAAAGAAAAGAAAAAGAAAAAAAAGAAGAAGAACCAAAACTAGCCCTGTTTTTTGTCTTTGTCTGAACAGAGAGAGAGAGGTGAGGAAGGACATAAAGCGAATGGATACCATTGACCACACATGGGGTACATGAGTTTAAACTTTTTTTTTTTAATTTTAAACTTCTTTATACATCTTTACATTATTTGCTAAAGCAAACATGAGTTGCTTTTGAAATTTTACAAACTTGGATAAAGTAAGTTTAACAAACAAATGAGAAACAACGTGACATTTCCTCAAAAAAATGAAACCTAGAATTACCTCCCACATGACCCAGCAATTCCACTTCTGGGTACATACCCCAAAGAATCGAAAGCAGGGCCTCAAACAGATGTTTGTACACCTGTGTCCGTAGCAGCACCGGTCACAATAAGCAAAAGGTAGAAACAATCCAAATGCCCGCCAATGGATGGATGGAGAAAGAAAACGTGGTGTATATACCCACAAAAGGAGATTCGGATGCATGCGACAACGTGGATGAAACTTGAGGACGTTATGCAAAGTGAAATCAGTCAGTCAGGAAAGGACAAATACTCCACCTACAGGAGGTACCATGAGCAGTCAAATTCATAGAGGCCCAAGGTGACGTAGTGGCTGCCAGGGGCTGGGGGAGGGGGAGTGCGGAGTTCCCGTTCTGTGGGTGCAGAGTTCCAGTTTGAGATGATGGGAAAGTTCTGGCGGTAGACGGTGTGGTGGTTGCACAGCAATGTGAACGTATTTAATGCTACCGAACCGTACGCTTAAAACGGTTTAAAATGGTACATTTTATGTTGGTGTGTTTTACCACAGTAAAAAAAAAAAAAAAAAAGACACCTTTGGTCTCATTTATTTTCGGTAATCAAAGTACTAGTTTGTCAGTGTCAAGAATGGCAGGAGTGGAAGTTGGAGCCAACGAAGTGGAGAAGAGGGGAAGGGTGGGAGGAGTGAGGCAGGATCCCCAGACTTCGGCCTGTAGGATCTGTGTGAGGAGTTCTGGAACCCCATCTGTGAGGCAGGAGGCCACAGACCCTGCCCATGGTGAGCATCTGAGGGAGAACTGGCTGAGGCCTTTAACAAAGTGGTCATCTCCTTGGCCGTGTCCCCCATACTAGAGGGGGGAGCAATTAGAGCCTGACCCTCTGAGATGGCAGCAATGGCCACACTTCTGCGCCCTAATGCGTGTGCCCAGGAACTCCACATTGACCCAGAACAGCGAAGACCCACAGGGCCACCTTCTTCCTGTTTAGGGCGTGAGAGCGTGTGAGAAGCGAGGTGGCACCGGCAGCACAGACACAGGCTGGAGCCATCGGGTGGGGGTCTTGGAGTGGCAGGCAGTGGTCAAATCGTGAAGGACATCGTAGGGACATCTTCCACCTTCCCATCCCCGATACCTTCCTGCTGCCACACTTCCTTCACCAGACACACACGTGCGCGCACATACACACACACGCTCACCCCTCTACCACGTTTTCGTGATGAGAGTATGAAAGAATTGACTTCTTGGGTATAGCCTGTGCACTTTCCCATCCCCAGCACCCCCAAACAGTGCTCTATAAATATTGTCAAATTTCAGTATTTGTCGTGCGGTTTTTGGGCCTGGCTTGAAAAGATTCCAGGCTAGGGAGCTATGGATTTGCAGCTCCCTCTGCTGCTTTTTATCGGAGGACATGATTAAGGGCCATCCCATTCTTGGCTCACAGACATTCGTGTCTTTGTTCTTGTGTGTGTTCCTTCACAAACAGAAGCACCTACCGCTAGCTACTAAGCTTGGCAACCCAGTAAATTACCAAGACGCACTGAGAGAACTGGCGCCCGAGACCTCACAGGTGCTCAGGTAAACCCTTCACATTGGACACAAGGGGATGCTAAGGTCCAGCGTGGGAATGACATTTGCACACGGTCAAACAGCAAATCATTGTTTTGTGTTTTTAAATTTTTTCCAGCTTTAGTAACATATAACATTGGGTAAGCTCAAGGTGTACAATGTAATCATTTGATATATGTATATATTATGATATGATCGCCAAAGTAAGGTTAACACGTGTATCATCTCACATAGTTACAATTGTGTGGTGTGTGCGTGTGTGTGTGTTGAAAACTTTAAAGATCCACTCTCTTAGTAGCCTTCAAATACGGAATACCGGATTCGAAACTATGGTCACCATGGTTGTACATTATATCCCCAGAAGTGTTTGTGTTTTTTTCTGTGATGATATACAAAGGACCAACAAGCATATGAAAACGCACTCAATATTATTAATCACTAGAGAAATGCAAGTCAAAACCACAAGGAGATACCTCCACGTCCATTAGGATGGCTGCTCTAAGGAAGAAACGACAACAGAAAACAGCACGGGTTGGTGGAGAAAGTGGAAGGCTTGTGCACTGTCAGTGGGGATGTGAAATGGTAAAACCAGTGGAAAACAGGATGGTGGTTCCTCAAAAAATTAAACATAGAATTACCATATGCTCCAGCGATTCCACTTCTGGGTATTTACCCCCCAAAATGGAAAGAGAGCCTCCAAGAGATATTTGTATCCCCAGGATCAGGGCTGCATCATTCACAGTAGCTACATAGGGAAGCAACCTAAGCGCCAGATGAATGGAGAAGCGAAATGTGGCGTATACATGCGATGGAATAGTATTCTGCCTTAAAGGGAAGGGAGTGTTGCACTATGGTACAATATGAATGACCCTTGAGGATGTTATGCTAAGTGAAATAAGTCAGTCACAGAAAGACAAATTCTGCATGATTTATATAACTTAAATGAGACACCTAGGCTAGTCAAAATCAGAGAGACAGAGTGGTGGTTGCCAGGGGAAGGCAGGAGAAGGCAGGAGTTTCAGTTCTGTGAGATGAAGAGCCCTGGAGATGGATGGGGTGATGGCTGCACAACATTATTCAATATCACTGAACCGTGCACTTGAAATGGCTAAGATCATAAATCTGTCATATGCATTTTCTCTCAGCAAAAAAATTTTACTTGTACAGATGTACATAAATACATCCTTGCTGTAAAAAAGGTGAACGATATAGACCAAACTAAAGTCTTCCTCGACAACCTCCCCATCTGAATACACAGCTCTGTACCCATGCGTCTTATTTACTCCTCACGTCCCCGTATGATTTAAGTATGATGATGATTTCCATTTTCTAGATGAGGAAACTGAACCTCAGAGAAGTTAGGGACCTTTCCCAGAGCCAGTAAGTGCTCCAGTCTAGATTTCAAGTAGAAATCTAGTTGGGGCACATGGAGGACAAAGGCCAGTGCCCTCTCCGCCTCCTGTATGTCCAGCTCTGCTGGACGCAGAGGACGTAAGGGGCATCAGATAGAGCCACTGTCCTCAAGGCAGTCCCAGCCCAACGGAGTGGGCAGACGCAAAGAAAATTACTCTAGCCCCACATGGAAACGCAAAAGGAAAACTAATGACATCTCCACAGCAGAGGCTACTTATCTTTCTGTCCCAAAGGACAGGTGTTTTTATGAGATGTTAACGTTTTTTAACAAAATGAAATCCTAGGTACACCTTTAGCCTTTTTTATTTGGTTCTCAACACAAACGTGTCCTTCTCAGAGAGCCCTTCCCAAACCACCCTGGCAAGAACAGCCGTCCACCCTCCGCCGGCCACCCTCACCCCCTCACTGCATTGTCTTCATAGTGCTTTTCCTTACCTGCTCTTCTCCGGTTCTTTGCCTGTCTTCCTTCACCAGAATGTCAGCTCTCGAGGAGCAGGGATCCTGTCTATCCCGTTCACCCTGAACCTCCTGTGCCTAGAACAGTGCCTGGCACGTAGCAGTCGGCTGTATGCGTTTCCAAGGGCTGCCATAGCAACATACCACACCCTGGAGGGCTTAAAACAACAGACACTTTTTTTCACGGTCCTGGAACTAGCAATCTGAAGTCAAGGTGTTGGCAGGACCAAGCTCTGTCTGAAGGTTCTGGGGAAGACTTTTTCCTTGTCTCATCCTCGCTCCCTGGTTTGTAGCTACATCTCTCCAGTTTCTACTACTGTCTTCACACAACCTTCTTCCTCTGTGTCTCTGTTTCGAAATCTCCATTTTTATAAGGGCCAGTCGTTAGATGAAGAGTTCACCCTAACCCAGTATGATCTCATCTTAACTTCCAAGACCCGATTTCCAAATAAAATAACATTCACAGACACCAGGGATTAGGACTTCAACACATTTTTTTGGGGGGGGGACGCAATTTGACCCAAAAGAGTAGCTAATAAATACATTGAACAAATGATCTAGTGTTTTCTGAAAAACTGCTAAATGATGAACTCTCAAATGAGTTCAGGCAAAGGCTTTGGAAGGCATCATTCTGCCCGGGGTTTTGTGATGATCAAACAGTACATAAAATGTCTTTTACTAACTATAGTAATTAAAGTAGAGTGTCCAGGTCAAGGGAAATAATGGTTCCAATGTTCTAGGCACAGATTCAACCTCAGGTGGGATATGAAGTTTTAGGTGCCACATTCTCAATGTTCTTATATATTTATGAGAGTGATTTAATGGCATTATAAATAAAGTTTAGACAAGAAAATCAACCATAATCCCACTACCCTAAACATACTTAGAGGAAAATTCAAGAGGGGAACTTCTAGATAGAGGAAACAGCAAGTACAAAAGCCTCGAAGCATCCGTAGAGCTTGGTGTGTTCAAGGAGCCGAGAAGGCAGTGCAGCTGGGGGTAGCAGTGTTCCACGGGATGACCCAAGCCTCTTGCTGGACATCTTTGTGGGTGACCATCCAGCTCACAAACCAGCAACCTTCCATTATCCAGTAATCCTCCTCCAAACACCCTACCTTCCACACCCCCTCTGCAAGCACACTAACCCACTTGGAGGATGTGGTGTGGACCTGGTGTGTGTGAAGAGGGGAGGGGATAATGGATACAATTGGGTCCTTTCTCCAGGGCATTTGGAATTGGGACAGGATAAGGGTCAAGCAGTCTCTGAAAAGTTCTGTGACCCTGGAAGCTGTAGGAAAGGTGCTGTGTTCCCCACTTCAGCCAGAGACAGAGGAGGCAGGTCATTAGGAAGAGCAGCAGGTATTCAGAGCTCAACAGTCAGCTTCCTGGTGCATCCATCCTGACAGCCAGCAGGATTCCTGCCTCAGGTTCCAGGGTACTTGCCGGTATCCCTATCATACATTCTCAGTTCTTTGACATAAGCTGATTTGGGGCAACCAATAAGAGAAGTGTTTTGGGTAAAATAATTCTGTGGTCAGATAATTTGTGTAAGAGTGAGTTAAATAAAAATCTTAAATAAAATTTAAGAGCTTTCTATCTGCAGGACTTCTCAGAGCCTTTAATAGGATTGTGTACATTCAAAAAGGAACTCTCAAAACAAAAACAAAACAAAACAAACTCTCAAGTGAGCTGCATTTCCTACATTGATTTCCCAGGCTACACTGGGAAACAGTTTAACAGTGTTAGGTTGGGAGGCTTTCAGCTTCCATTTTCGCTGAGTCCTGGAAGGTTGAGAATGATAGAGGAGAGCCCAGCTATTCTGATCACCAGGAACAAGCCTGTTATTGAAAACACCCATTTCAGCCAGTAATTTTATCTGGTAGAGAAGGAGGATAAGGCCAAAGAGAGAGCAATACCTGAAGGGACAGAGAGAAAGAGAATATAGTTATCTTCTGGCTGTTGTCTTTTGGGTTCAGCCTTTCAATGAAATTACTGAAAGCTCAGAAATCATTCCAGTGCATTTGTCAACTACTGTGCTCACTCATGTGAGCCGCCTAAAATGTATGCGCACCCACAAGATGATTTCCTGTCTGAATGTGGAGACTGAGACTACCCTGCTCAGATAATTCAGAAAAGGATTAGATAGAAACTATGGGCTTCATAACTGACCCCTAAGCACCCCAAGGTTTGCCCTTCATCTCTCTTGTGTCCATCTGTCACCTGCTGTGTTGGGCACCCCAGAGACTAGCAGGACTGCCTGGCCACCCAGGGAACTCCAGGTCTGATGATGCAGGGAATTAAGACCCAAACTGACACGGGGCAGAGGGCATTGTGGGGGACAAAAGGGACCCTGGGCTTGGCTAGGTTGGGTTGGGGGCCAGGTCTAAGTTTTATGAGATGCCAGACTAGGGGGAAGGGATGCCGGGGTCTAGGAGCCAGATAAAAGGCTCAGAGTCAGGCCCACCCTAAGGTGGGGAGGACGGCGAGCCGGTCTTTGGAGGGCCTCGAACGCCCAGCTAACAGCCCACATTAGACTGCCAATTGTAGACTGGGTGTAGGAAACAGGTTTTATATGATGTTTATCCATGACAAACCTCGGTGAGTCATAAACCGCCTGTGGCAGCACCTAGCCAAACTGGGGCTCTGCCCGGGCGTTGCAACTGCGCCCTCCTCTGACGCCTGCGCCCGACGTTGGGGTCGAAGGGCGCCCACGCCCGTTCCTCCCCCGTAGCCGCCCCGCCCACTGCCTGTCCCCGCCCCCTCCCCTGGGCCCGCCCCTGGGGGCGGAGACGTCGGGAGCTAGGGACCTGGCCGGTAGAAGAGCGAGGTGCTCCTAGACCTGAGCGCCCAGACCGCACGGGTGAGTCCCGCAGGGCAGGTGCGGCGCGGTGGCAGGGTTCTCGCACTTGGCGGACCGATGTGCCTGGGTGTCGGGGCGCGTGGACCTGGGTTCAGGTGAAGCTCTGGGAAGGGGCAATACGGCGGCGACGAGATGCAAGCGGAGGAGCCCTGCGCCCCCGGCGCTCCTGGTGCCCCCGGTGCCCAGAGAAGCCAGCGCGCACCCAGTCCCGAGCCGCGCCTGTCCAGCCAGCTGCTGCCCGAGCTCTACACCTTCGTGGCTCGAGTGCTGTTCTACCTGGCTCCCGTCTACCTAGCCGGCTACCTGGGGCTCAGCATAACCTGGCTGTTGCTCGGCGCTCTGCTGTGGATGTGGTGGCGCAGGAACCGCCGCGGGAAGCTTGGGCGCCTGGCGGCCGCCTTCAAATTCCTGGACAACGAACGCCAGTTCATTAGCCGCGAGCTGCGGGACCAGCACTTGCCGGCCTGGGTGAGCTGGGCCGAGCCGGGCGGAGGTCGGAGGTGGGGCGGATGCTGTTAGAGGTTTGGAAAGAACCTGCGGTCGGCCGGGGAGCGGTGGGACGGCAGCTGCGCGATCTGCACACCTGATGCCCCACTAAGGCCGAAGCACAGACCCCTAGCCGCCGCAGCATCCCTCCGCCCCACCGCCGTTCCGAGGTTGGCGGGGGCGGGGGGGGGGGGGCCTGGGTTTCACTTAAGGGCCCAGAGCCTGGGAGAAAAGTCACGGGCGGGCCACACCCAGGAAAACAAAACAAGGGCGTCTGGGACTTTGCAAAGTTACTCGGGAGGGAAGCAGAAGGCATTTCTTCCACCCGCCTGTTGATTCAAAGAAAGAATGCCGGGTGCAAAACTGATCCGCAAATGCAGCAATGGCAGAAACTGCAGATTAGTGGCCTCAGCAGAAGTCCGCACAGACAGAGGGGGCCAGCCTAGAGGTGGGATTGATGGGATGGGAGCTGGACTACCAGCTTCTCTCCCTCCCTCTGCCTGCGAGGGCTGCTCAGACGTGCCCGGACCCTTTCACATCTTCACACTCTACAGGCGCATCTCCTGGTGAGGAACGGCCTGGACTATGGTTTCTCAAATGCTCCTGGTCCTGAGAATCACCTGGCCCACTTAACAAAAACAAGTTCTGAGCCCCACCTCACAACTTCCAGGGGGGTCTAAGCTTTGATCTGTGGCATAACTACACTTCTGGGTGCTTTTCTGATTCTTCACATACACTCAGACCCACAGGGGGAGATGACCAGAAGCCCCCAGACCCCTCATTTCCTCTGGCCTGAGGCCTTTATTCTAAAATTCAGCCCCGCTGTGACAGTAGCCAATAAAATGAAGTGTGCGAAGAACATATTAGAAAGGCCTGTTTATCTTTAAAACAAGAGAGAAATTAAGCCTTACTCTCCTAGTTTGCTGTGGTTGCGCTAACAGAGTACCACAGACACACGGACAACAGACATTCATCAAGATGGAGGTGTCAGTATAGTTTGCTTCCTCTGAGGCTTCTCTTTGGTTTGCAGATGGCTGTCTCCACTATGTCTTCATATGGTCTTCCTTCTGTACCTGTCTGTGCCCAAATTTCCCCCTCATATAAGGCCATCAGTCAGATTGGGTTAGGGCCCATCGTAATGACCTCATTTTAACATAATCACCTATTTAAAGGCCCTATTTCTAAAAACAGTCACCTTCTGGGGTAATGGTGGTTAGGATTTCAACACACAAGCTTGGGGTATGTGGTTCACTTCATAACACTGATATTTAATGTATGGATTGACAGTACAGTTTTGTAAATTGGTTCACATATATTGAGGATGAGGGGGCCCAAACCTTCTGCTAAGGGTGCACGATTAAAAAAACACAATGACAACTTTCCTAGGATAGCAGCCATGGGAACAGTATTTGGGGCCTGTTTCCCAAATTTGGTTATCCTGATTATTCTTTGGGGGCTCATGATCCAGAAAGATCTGGATCCAGAGAACAGGCCTGGACCTATCCACACTCCTTGCTCATTGTTGAAGGAGTCTTGGATGCCTGTCAGACCTCTGTTGGGACTTCAATCTTCATGGTGGCTTCAATCTATTAAGGTGGGCTTGTGAGGCCTCACCAAGTGACAGCCCTCCCTTTCTGCCCCTTCTTGGATTAGGGAACACTTCTAGACACTTAATTGTGTGCAAAAGGCAATGTTTCTGAAATTGAGGCACGAATCAGATCCTATGGGGGCATTGACATGCCCCAACCACCACCACCTGCTCCCATGCACATAAATGCCAGAAGCAACGTGAAACTAGCCAAGAGGGAGCTCAGCCTGGTGGGTAAGACAACACAAGAAGTTACCTCACTTCATAAACCCAGCTGGGCATAGGGAGACACAGAGGAAGGTGATGGTGTCTCTCCCATGAAGAGGGCAGTCTGGGGCAAGAAGTAGATGCATATGGGTAATTGCCATGGAGATCTCAGGGAAGACAGAGATAGGGTCCAGTCAAGGGTCGAAAGTGTGGAGTGAAGGACATCCACTTGATTTCCATATCAGATTGTCCCCAGACCACAGCCTCCCTCTCCCTTGGCAGAGTCCTGGCAGGGGCCTGGCCTCAGCTTGCGTTCTCCAGACTCTCCTGGCTGGCGTGGCTGGCCAGGTTGGTGGGCCAGGCCTGGACTGCCTTTTGGATTGAGGCAGTGGTGCTGCAAAGGATATTCCGAGCTGGGGGGGGGAGGGCTTTCGAGCACAGCGTGGAGGCACAGCATGGCCAGTGTACAAGGGAGCACAGCGTGGAGGCACAGCGTGGCCAGTGTACAAGGGAGCACAGCGTGGAGGCACAGCGTGGCCAGTGTACGAGGGAGCACAGTGTGGTGTGGTGTGGTTTAGTTTGGCAGGAGTATGTCGGGGCTGATGGTCAGGGACCACACTGAGGCAGGCTCGATGGAGGTTGGGCCGCAAGGAGCCTGTGGAAGGCTTTGGGAAGACCCTGTAAAAAAGCAGCATGGGGGAAGGAGTGAAGCTGGAGAAGAGAGACCAGATGAGAAATTTATTTAAGCCAAGATGGTGGTAGTGGGATCGCAGGAGGGGGACGAGAGATGTGCAAGAGTGGGACTCTGGGGGCTTGGTGGTCTCTAGATTAGTGTGAAGGAGGGATCCAGGAATCTTCCAGGGTGTTTTCTGATCTGGGGAGTTGGGCATCCAGAATGAGAAGCAGGTCTGGGGAGGTTGGTGGTGGGAACACCTGTGTAGAATGAGTAACCAGATGCAAGTGTGAGCTTTTTGCCCTGCCTTGTGGAAGTTGCCAAGCCTGGGGCTGATGTAGAAAACCTGGAAGGTAATTGGTTGAATATTCTCCTGTCTTGCCCCTGTCTTCCGAGGAACACATACGGAGCCATGGCTCTGGGTATGGTGCGGGCAGCGTGACCCTTGCCTGCGATTTTAGAGCATGGCTGTCTTTATCCCTATACATGGGCCTTTCAACATGCCTTCTTCCCTGTTTTGAGAACCGATTTCCTTGCACGGAAGTGGGGTCAGTGACTTATGACCTCCTTTGGTCTCAAATATTTTTACAAAATAGCAGATTGCAAACACATGGTTGGCAGGGAGGGGTAGGGGTTGAAGAAGAGTTGAGGGTCTTGGCTACCACCCTCAGGCACAGCTCTGCAAGTCGTCCCCTGCACGGCAGCACCCACTGAGGGGGGCGTGGGGAGTCCAACCCGCAGGCTGCTTGGACAGGACATCTTGTTCTACTTTGCACCAAGCCCCCACAAGGGGGTGGAGGCCCAGGCCAGGCTGAGCTGGAGCGAGCCTCCCCTGCCAGGCCATGGTGGCCATGGCTAGCTCTCAAGGAAGCCAAGACTCCTTCTCAACACATTGCTCCAAGCTGCTGACCCCAGGTGATCTTGGAGAGTCCTTTCCCTCGCCAAGTCTCAGTGTCCCCACCTGTGAAAGGCCATTGTTTCTGGTCAAACTTCACACAGCCCTGCCCCTCCTCTGGTTCCCTTCCATGGAAGAGCTAGCTGGAAGAAAGGATTCCTCTGCTTTAAAAGGGGCCGCAAGTAAAGAAGCCCTGGATTCTCTTGTGTGAACGTGGCCCGGCCACTTGGAGAGAGTGGGCCATGCTGCCTCCACTGCTCGTGCTCTGAACCGAGGAGCAGCTGCCCCTTGCTGCTCATGTGCGAATGTTGAGTCTGTGTGAATGGTTTGTGATAGATTTCTATAGAGATCTTGAACACAGTTTTTAGATCTATTTTTCAAGGAATGGAAAGCTTCTTCCATTAGCCCACCCTGCCAGGGCTGGGGACGGCATAGCGCCAAAAGTGGAGTCCATGCGGGCTGGAGAAACCCCAGCTCCGCCATCCCATCTGGCCACAGGCCTGGGAAGGTCGGTTCTGCAGGCGGTGGCGGCGTGCCATGTCTGCAGAGCTGCCTGTGGAGAGGAGGCACGGGGCGGGGGGCGCGGGAGGAGGCTGTCTCTAGGTGCTCGGTCTCCCAGGACTCCTAACGCTACCTTTCCCCAAAATGACACTCATCACCAAGTGTCTCGCCAGCAAACATGTCTGTCTGTGCTCCCAACTCTTGCCGGGCTTGCTCTCCTGCCCACTGATAGCAATCACTTGGCAGCTTTGTTGGGGACAATTAACCCCGTGTATCTGCTGGGATGGGGGTGGGGGCTGACAAGGTGTGGTGGCAGGTTTGGACTTGGAGTCTGATGCTCCTTCATGGTGGGGGGTTGTTGAGAAGGTCCCCTATGTTCCCTGGGTCCCTGAGTCCCCTCTGAAAATGGCGAGGCTTTAGGAGATGCTCTGTGGAGTTCCTCTAGCGGTTGGAGTCTGCCGTCATGGATCCGTCCCCAGCTGGCTCTTCTGTAGTGCCGCAGGCCTGCAGGACCCTGTTCAGCAGCGTTTCTTGCTTGCCCATCAGCTAAGTGGGTGCACCTGGGGGACATCAACTAGGCAAGCACCAAGGAGAAGCGAGCTGTTCGCGCAAAGTCCCCAGCAGTGTCCCGGGGATGGTCCCCCCCAAGCCTCCCTGCCAGCATTCAGGCCAGGCCGAGGACCAGGGTTGAATGCTTTGCTTTCCTGGGGCTGAGTCTGACATTCCTTCCGTGGGTGGAGCCGCAGTCTGTTGAGGCCTGGGCGCTCACGGTCTGTCCTGTACTGACACTTTTGTTAATTAGAGGAAGTAAATGCAATGACAGCTCTGAGCTGGGCTGGCCACTCAAATTAGCTCAATTCTTAGAGCCCGTGCTGTGGGACCTGGTCTTAAACATCTGCTTGCAGTGAGGGGACTTCTTACTTGTGAGGTCCCTGCAGCCCTGTGAGGTCATGCGTATGGCCGGGAGTCAGGCTTGCCCTCAGGAAGGAAGAGGCACAGCGTGTTTTAGTCATGCCCCTTGGGTCTCTGCCCCATGTCTCAGTGATGCTTCATGGACTTATGTCTTGGGCGAGGACTGGGCAAGAAGAGGAACAGAATGTGGGCGTCTGCCCCTCCAGGCCCCACGCAGAGATCTTAGGCATCCGCGTATTCATTCCTACACTCAGTCAGCAAACATCTCTGGAGGGCTTGCAGTGTGTGAGGCACAGTCCTGCAGGCTGGCCGATGATACGGCTGACACGTGGTCCCCGCCCACAAGGAACCCCTGGTCCGGATGGAGACTCAGACCTGCTAGAACAGCCGTTCCTGACGCCGTGTGATGAGTCCTACGAGGTGGCTGTGCAAGGCTCTGAGAAAGCCTGGGGAGCTGGGCTAATCCAGGCTGGAAGGGGCCCACGAAGCGACACTTCGGAGTTGCTGGCTGTGGTAGGGGGTGGGGACTCTGGGCGGGTTTGGTCACGTGAGCTCATAATCGCATTCTGGGGTGAGCAGATTCTGGGACAGCAATTGTGACAGGCAAACTCACGTGAGACTGCCCATCGCTTTAGTTACGAGGGGCTGAACTTTTCTGTAACCGAAGCGTGCGCAGCAACCTCTTCTCTAAGCCAAGTACCTGAAGACCTTAGCAATGGGGAGGTCATGTGGTGGATAAGGCTTAGGGCTAAGGCAGGCGGCAGCCATTGTCCTGCTCTTCTGTTGTGGTCACTGTCCAGTGGGCAGGAAGTGTGGAGAGCTGATCACCAGCTTCCATTGGCCTCCTAGCCTGGTCTTGACAGCAGGTTGAGCTGGCACTTCAGTGGGAATGTCCCCAGTCACTCTGGGGAGACTGCTGGGGGCTGTGAGCTGTCCCCTGAAGGCCGCAACCCAGCTACACAGAGGACCAGGGGACCGGGACCTAGGCTTCCCTGCCCCCTGCCTGACCCTCCTACCCCTCCATTCAGAGTTACTCCTTCTGGGTGAGTTCCAGGGGTTTTTAATTTAGGGAAACCTAGAGCTTACAGCCCCGACGTGCTCACAGGTGCTTGAGCAAAGTGCCTTCTCTCTTTCTCCTCCTTTATTGCAAATGGTGAAGAGTGAAAATGTCTTCTGCCCAGTGGAACTAGTAAAGGGGAAAGCCCCATTCTCTTTACCCTGCCTTTCAAACCGAGGGTCTGAGAGTTCACTCCCTGAGGCCACATGGGGAGTCAGGGCTGGAGCGCGGGGTGGCCCCTCCTGCCCAAGAAGCCCCCTCAAAGGGTGCCAGGAGTCCTCCAGGTGCTCAGAGTAAAGAGCCAGGGGACTTCTCAGGGACACGGGATGTTTCAAAACCCTGGAGTCACCCACTCCATTCTTTTGCCCTTGTTGTGTTTACTTTTTTAAGTTGTTGGTTGTAAATTGGTTTAAAATCTGGTTTTTCTGGTTATAAAAGTGGAAGTATTCCCATTGTAGAATATTTGGAAATGACCTAAAAGAATTAGAACAAGTGTTTACAGTTGCTCCACCCAGAAATACACCATTTAATTTGTGTGTCCTTCTTTTGTATGGAAGGCGTATGAAAACTTGTGCCCTTTCTTTTCCTATTTTTTCTCTTCTTAACATTATATTACCAACATTCTCCAAAAAACATGTGTAAGGATTATGATATCCTTAATATGAATGTATCCTGCACTGCTGAACCATTTCGCTAGCATTGATTTTGTTACTTCCCAGCTTGTCCTCCTCATGTGGCTAGCTGAGGCGGGCGGTGTTGCCTCGATCTGTCTGGATTTTCTCCCTCTGACCTGCCAGCCTGGCATCCTTGACCTTTCCTTCAAGTCCAAGCTCAGGGCCCCACACTCACAGACCCTGCTCCTAGGGCCCCCACAACACCTGGAGCCTGTGTCACCCCACTTCCTTTCTGGGCTTGCACCTGCCGATTTTCCTGTCTAACTTTTCCTCCAGACTGAATGCTCTTTTGGGGCAAAGCTGTGTTTCCTGCTCATGTCTGTGCCCTCAGTTCCTTGCTCGGTGCCCAGGACATAGTAGGCTCTCAGGAAAAGTCTGTCCCACGGGCGCTACAGTGAGCACTGTAGGAATCTCAGTCTGAGTTTCTCAAGTTCCTTACCATGGATTCCTACATGTTAAACTCATGTCGAAGCTTAGGAACACCTGGGGGCGCCTGGGTGGCTCAGTCGGCTAAGCGCCTGCCTTTGCCTCAGGTCATGACCTCGGGGTCCTGGAATCGAATCCCAAAAGTCCGGCTCCCTGCTCAGCAGGGAGTCTGTTTCCCCCTCTGCCCCTCCCCCTGCTCGTGCTCATGCTCGTCCTCCTCTCAAATAAATAAATAAAATCTTAAAAAAATAAAACAACTTAGGAACACCTTAGAGATTTTCATTCCCACTTCACTGTGGCCTCATCAGCATCGAGGATTATATTTTTTGGTCTTTTAAGGCATATGTCATTTTATTATACTTTGCAGGTAATTGCGTTTTTTACAAATTGAAGGTTTGTGGCAACCCTGCATCGAGCAAGTCTGTCAGCACATTTTCCCAACAACATTTGCTCACTTCACGTCCCTATGTCACATTTGGGTAACCCTTGTAGTATTTCACACTTTTTCATCCATTACCATATTTGTTCATCTGTGATTAGTATGACTCTCTGAAAGCTCAGGGGATGGTTAGCATTTTTTAGCCATAAAGTATTTACAAATTAAGGTATGTACATTTTTTTAACATAATACCATTGCACACTTAATAGACTACAGTATAGCGTAAACATAGCTTTTGTATGGGAAACTGAAAAATTCACTGGACTCGTTTTATTGTAATACTGACTTCATCACAATGGTCTAGAACCTGCAGGATCTCTGAGGTATGCCTATACTAGCGTGATAAGCAAAAAGATATGTTTTTTAACCTTTGGGCTAACTGTCTGACCTCTCTGGTGACTCACCATTACATTCGGGGATCCTTGAAAAAAACGCCCCCGTGGACGGCTCAGGGCAGCCCCTCTGTGCTCCAAGTCCTTATTCCTCAGGAAAGGGGGACAGGGTCCTGGCACAGGTATTCTGTCACCAGGGACTACCTTTGCAGTTTCATCTGTTCCGTGTCCTCCTCCTCCTGGGTGCAGTTGACGTAGGTCAGTCTGCAGGCTGGGTGCCTTGTTCGAGAGCCTGTGGATTTTAGAACAGCATTACATGGAATTTCAAGTTGGCAAAATAATAATTTCCTTTAAAGCACTTTTGGCTGGGTAATTTTAAGCAGAATGGTGGGTGGATTTAGAAGCAGTTTTTATGGTTAAATGTTTGCCTCTCAAGGACAGAGAGAAAATGGGTCAAAGGCTGTGCTTCATCAGGAAGAAAATGTATGAAATGAGGAACGTTTTCCAGTAGAGGAGGAACCACCAAAGAGGCACCACGGGGCCGGGGCCTGTCTCGAAAGACCGGAGCCGGCCTGAAACCCCACGGGGCCTCCCTGTATAGGACATCCCCCTGGGACACCCGGAATGAGGGGGCTCCTCTCCCCTTTGAGCGTGGGAGGGAGTTGGCAGCATCAGGTTGGGTCCGTAGGGGTGTGAGCGTAAGAACGCACACCAGCAGAGAAGAGCCGTGAGGCTTTTCCCAGCAACGACGGCGTGTCCTTGTGTGGACGCGTGATGCTGTGGCTGTGCAGTTCTGAGGCTGCGTGTGTCAGGTCTTTGGGGTACAAAGAGACACAGCTTCCTGTACCTCTGTCTGTGTGTGTGTGTGTGTGTGTTCAAGGTTGCTCCCGTGGGAGGCGCTACCAGCCCTGTGGCAGGGAGTGAGCCGTGTTGGCCTGGTGACAGGCAGGCCCTTTAAGTGCAGCCGTCCAGTCCCCCTGCCTCCTGAGAGGGTCTGGTGGCCGGAGTTGCTGCCCAGGGGGGACCCCCAGCCCAGCTGTGGGTCCCGCCTGGGCTCCGGCGCTTATGGCTGTGGCCACCACTCTGGCTCCGTTTCCTCGCTGCTGTGGGATCATTTTTCCTAAACGGTTTAAGAAATAAAGCCCATGACCACCTAGAGATGAAGCATTGCGCGGCGACCTTGTGGTGGCCTCTGCGAGCCTGGAATTGTGATTTGGACTTGACTTTGCTTTACAGTCTGTCTCTCTTCTCTGAGCTCTCATTACCTCCACTGCCTAAAAACTGCTGTCATGAAAATATGAGCCCACTCTGCCTGGGAGGCTTTGGCCGAAGCACGCTATAGCAGAAGACATGAGTTAGCATTAGGGAAGCCTCAGGGGACGGCCGAGGCCCCCATCTTTTTAAGCTTCTCTGAGGGGCACTGCAGGGGGAAGGGCAGGCATCCAGGGTCCTGGTGACTTGACCATGGACCCGGGCAACTTCGGGATTTTCCAGGCCTGCTTTGGGGAAGTGCTCACACCTATAATACATCAGTCAGGGTGGTGTTCATGGGGGATGGATGGTGCTAGAGCTCTGAGTGTGTCTCCATTGAGAGTAGATTCCTCATCTCCTGATTGTAGACCTGGGCAGTGGAGGCATCGCAGCCCCACTTCCCTCAATCAGGAGAAACCTGAGGCTGCAGAGAGGGGGTCAGGACAAGACCCTGCTCATCGGGGGCCCCTGGGAGCACTCCTGACTCCTACAGCCTGGCTATAGAAACAGCTAGGGGGTGGGAGTGGCTCACGTTTTAGGGGCAGGGGCAGCGCCCAAAGCCAGACAGACTCATGATATGGTGTTTTTCATCTGCTAGCTCCTGCCTCCCCTTGCTCTTTGTGGCACAAAAGATACTCCCTTTGTAAAAGAATCGAGGTCCATAAGCTGCTGGTAAGAATTTGATGACAAAGCAGTACTCTTCCAGGAGTAACAGCTGGAGACAGACTGTGACTTTGAAGCCCTAGTCAGGAGCCCCCGAGGGCAGAGGAGTCACCTTCTTCCAGGCCTGAGCAGGTCCTCCAGCCTAGGGAGCCCTGAGCATTCACTCTCCCATACCCTCCACCACCATGATCAGAACGACCTGGGACCTCTTTAAAGATACAAGCTTTTGGGCCTCCGCCCAAAGTCTTCAGGTTCCGGAATCAAAATCTCTGAGGGCCCTTACCACAAATCCACGTTTTAAGGAGCTCTCCAGGTGGCGGGCGATCTTGTACACAGAAGGCTGAGACCCCCTGCTTGGTCTGGCCCTTCGCATTGCCAGGAGGTGTGGGTGTCTCCCTGCTGGCTGGTCTCAGGGACCCCCAGCCTTGTGAGGTATTGGAACAAAAGTTCAGTGACTTTAGGACTCAGTCTTGAGAGTGGGCCTCCAGTCTTTGGGGGCTTTCCCTTCGTTTACCTAGTGAGGAAAGACATGCGCAGAGGCTCTGATTGGGTCCCTCTGCCACGCCTCACTGTGGAGTCCTCCCCGCATTGGACATTCACGCGGGCGCCTCACAGGCATTGGGCCAGCGTGTCTGTGGGCACACGCCTCAGCCAATCAGAGGCTAGGAAAACATCACTCACCTGCCGTCCTTCTCATTCGGCCTCAGCCGCCTTCACGGTGTTCTCCTCTCCTCATTTTCTATTCTCCTTTCTCTGTGGCTTCCCAAAGCGCCTAGCTGAAGGCACCTGGAGATCCCGTAGAGAATATGCGGGACTTTGGGTCAGACGGAGCGGGACGCGTAGCCCAGATGACGTTGTTCTTGGCATGTACCTGATGACAGACGTGTCAGAGTGTCTGCACCCCGGCGTCTCTGCAACTGCCAACAACAGTCACTGCTTCTGGAGCATTTACCCTGAGCCAAGGAGGGTACCGAGCACCTCACATGCATTGTCCCATTTATTCATCTCAGGGGCTCTGTGAAATTGGCAGCACTGTTCCCACCTTGTGGATGAGAAAACCGAGGCTGACAGAGGTGAAATTTTAAATGCACAAGGAATACTTTGTCATTAAGGGACTTCACATGCTGACACGTCAGGTGCAGGAAGTGGGGAGAAAAATGTTTGAAGGCTGGGCTCGAATTATATGCAGGTGAAATGTGAGTTGCGGTCACCTGGGCGATCTGGGCAGGTGCCAACTGGTCTCTGGGCCTCTCCTCATCTGTAAAATGAGGATGATTGTGGCTTTGCTGTGCACCTGATAGAGTATTAGGAGGATGAAATGAAAGTATCTGCAGAATGTCCTTTGTAAACGTTAAAGCAGGGTCTACCAGAGAAGACTCAGGGCCCAGGAAGGCAATCCTCTGCGAAATTAGACTTTCTGTAAAAGAGGAAAACACATTAGTATGTAAGGCTTTCTTAAGGGGCAGGGTGGAGAAGTTCGGACTTGGTGGTGAGACGGACCTGGGTCTGTGTCTCAGCTCTGGCGCTCCATAGCTGGCGACTGTGAGCAATGTTTCTGGGCGTTACTTTCCCCATCTGTACAATGGGGCCGATAAGGGATTGAGTTTTAAGTGACACGAGATAACATGAACTGAAAAAGTGTGAAAACAGTGTGGAAAAAAAGATACAACTGGACAGCTATGAAGCAAAAGTTAGCGAGAATGGCAATTTTCATATCCGACAAAATAAAATGTAACTCAGATATATCCTAAAGCCCAGGATGTTGTATCATAAAAGGAACCGTAATTAAAAAGGCAATATAACAATCATGGACACGTATATACTGCATAAAATAAACTTGAAATGTAAACCAACAACCCCACAGAACTGCACAGAGAAGTAGATAACTCAACAGCTGGGCTTGGAAATTCTTACGCATTCCTCTCTGAAAATGGTAACGCAAGTAGACAAAGAGGAAACAAGGATAAAGAATATTCGAAGGGCATGATTTTTTTTTTTTTTACAAAGGACATGATTAACAACTTGATCATATATGGAACAGTCACAGAAATTAATCATGCGCTAGGCCACAAAGGAATTATCAATATATTCCAGTGGATTGCCATCCTACAGACTGTGCAGACCATGAAGAAACGGAATCAGGAAACAATAGCCTTAGAAATCTCGTGGGGCGCCTGGGTAGAGCAGTCGTTAAGCGTCTGCCTTCGGCTCAGCGCGTGATCCCGGCGTTCAGGAATCGAGTCCCACCTCGGGCTCCTCTGCTGGAAGCCTACTTCTTCCTCTCCCACTCCCCCTGCTTGTGTTCCCTCTCTCACTGGCTGGCTCTCTGTCACATAAATAAATAAAATCTTAAAAAAAAAAAAAAAGCTGACATGTCTAAATACTTAAAAATATTACTGTTAAAAAAATCATTGTTCAAAAGGTAGTCGTAATGGAAATTATGAAAAGACAGGGAGCTGAATAATGATGAAAATACAATGCCAAACATCATAGGGGGATTTATAAATGTGAATTCTCATAAACCAAAAACTGAAAATAAATTCTTCAACTCTAGAATGTAAAAGAACAACAGATTTAGATCAAATAGGGGAAGAAATAATACATATAAGGGTGAAGATGAACAAAAATTTTAATATAAAGGGGAAAGAAAATTATTAACTAAAGCTAGTTATCTGAATAGATTAGTACAATGGGCAAAATGTTTGTCAGGCTTGATCTATTAATAAGTAGAAAAAGATGAAAATAAAATCTGGAATGAAAAAGGGAGAAATAACTACGGATAAAGCAGATTAAAAATAATAAAATATTATAAACAAATACATATCAATATATTTGAAAACCTAGATGAACTAGATACATTTCTAGAAAAATATAAATGCTCAAATCACCACAATAAGAGATAAGTAGACCTTGAATACACCATAAACCACTGAAGAGAGAAAAGGTAATTTCCCACCCCAAAAAGCCTCAGGCTAACATGGCTTTATAGGTAAGAGACATTAAACCTCACTGATCAGATAATTCCCATTATTTACAGGTTGTTTCAGAAAATAGGATATGGAAAAGCTGTCCCACTAGTGTTATAACTTATTGCAAAATCTTTATTCCAAAACTAGATATGGATTGTACAAGAACAAAATTTGTAGGTATCACTTTGAATCGTGAGTGTATAAAACCTGAGATATCAGGCTAGCTAAATTTACTGCTTCAAATGGGGCTCATCCCAAGAACTAGAAATGGTCTTGTTTTATAAAGAAATCAGTTAAGTTGGCCACCTTAATGGACAAAAGGGAAAAATAACATTATCTCAATAGATTTGAAAAAGTGTTGAATATAGTTCAGTACACACTTACAATGAAAGCTCTTGGAAGTTCAGCTATTGAAAAGAACTTCCTCAATCTGATAGAGGCTGTCCTCTAAAATTCTACAGTGAAAATCATGCTTCATGAGAAAATCTTCCATTTGATGTCAGGAACAAGATCTGCTCGCTGTCACCACCACTGCCTGGTGTGGTACCAGAGGGCTTGGCCAATGCAGACAAATTTAAGAGAAACAAGAAGGATAAGGACAAGAAAAAAGTTATTGGAGATTATAAGTATATATAAATAACCTATGAGAATTAATGAAAATTAGAACCAACAACAAATTTCAACAAAGTTGCCCAGAAAACGAAATGCCATTTTTAATAACTGTAAAACCCACAAAGTAATCTAACAAAAAAAAGTATGGGATTTTTATAGGAAAAGGTTTATGATCTTACATGTGAAGGCAACCAAATGTGAATTAATAAAGGGAAATATTCTGTTCATGGATGCAAAGCTTAGTATTGTAAAGCTATCCATTCTCCCACAAATGTATAAATTCAAAAATAGAACAATCGATATCCTGGGAGGATTTTTGGGGAGAAGATGGAAAAGATTCTAAAATTCATATGGAAGCATAAATACCCACTATTAGCTTAATTGGTTTGAAAAAGAAAAGCAAATAGAGAGGAATCACCCTGCCCCGGGTCATGCTGCAAAGCCTCAGTGATTAGAACAGTGTGGTAGTGGCAGGAGACAGGCAATCAGACCGTAGAGTTCAACGCCAAGTCCAGGAACACACCAGACTACACATGAAAAGATGACATATGAGGAAAGTCGCTTCACAAGTCAGGAGGAAAGACGGACTTTTTTTTGGGGGGGGGTATGTGATATTACAAAATTGCCCTAGTGGGAGTCTAGAGAAATGAAATTATATGCCTATCTTACCGGCTATAAAAAATTTCAGACAGATTAAAGACCTAAGTGCAAAGCTAAAATATAAAGCCAATAGATAAAAACATGGAATAACAGAATTTGGAGTAGGGAAAGATTTTTTTTTAGAGGCCAATTATAATGGGGGGAAAAATGACTCCTTTATCTCCATCAAACTGAGGGAGCATTAGGGCTGAGTAGTCGTTCCCTAAGTGTCTGTCTCTCTGATGTCATTCCCCGGTCCAGGACTTACTCTGGGGCAGTCACAGGGAAGGTGGCCTGGATTTGGCTCACTGGGGAGTCATGGCAGGGGCTGAGATTTCGGCAGAGGAGAGCCAGCAGGGTGCATAAGGCAGAGCAGGGTGACTTGATGGTTCCTTATTTTCTTGGCCTGAATTGCTGCTTTCATCAGGGCATTCAGACTTGTTCTGTAGAGGAATCTCTTAGCAAGGAGCCTCAAACGCAAGTGTGGCTGCCCAAGAGAGGGTGAAGACAGTGCAGGTCCTGGGCACTCCACTGCTGTCCACACGGTCAAGGGTGAGTGTGGGCCACTCTAATGCAAGGGGTGGGCTGGTCATTGATACCTCACAACCAACCCTGCCGGAACTCCAGAATCATGCCAGGAGCTTGTTAAAAATAAATTGCAAGGCCCCACCTGGAAACACTCTGATTCAGTAGGTGTGAAAGGCAGCTCAGGAATCTTTGTCTGACTGGCTCCCAAGTGTGGCCGGGGTTGGACCTGCCAAGCTGGATCACTTTTCCAGGGTGCAGGAGATGAGAACTCAGCTCCCAGAGGTGCAGAACCTTCCCTGGGTTCCTCCCCTGGAGAGGCAAAGGTAGGAGGTGGAAGGGAGTATATACATCAAGTGTGCCCTGGGGCAGGACGGGAGTGCCCTGGTCAGGATGGAAGGAGGAGAGGGAGGGCTCTGGCCAGCAGGCTTGGGCAGAAGAGGAGCAAAGGTGCCAGTGAAAGCCCAGCTGTAACCCACCTTTCTCCCTTGTGAGGGTCCCACTGCCCACACCTTGTTACTGACCCTGTACTGGAATGGTCTGTTAATTGCCTGCTTCCTTTACCAGCCTAGGAGGTGTTTGAAGGCAAGAAGCTTACATTCATTTATGCATTCATTCGTTCCACAAATATTTATTAAGATATTCATATGCCAGGGACAGGCACTAATAGAGAACAAGTCTGAGTCAGCACACTCGAGCTTGCAGTCTAGTAAGGAGGCAGGCAGTAAGATCCAGCAGCTGGAATGCGGTGTATTAAATGCTGCCGTGCAGAACCAGCAGGCACCTAATAGGGACACCTATGTCTGACTTGAGAGATCAGGAAAGGCTGCCTGGAAGAAGTGAAGTCAAAGACGGTGATGAATGGAACAGTGGAAGAGGAATGGGGATGTTGGTGTCAGCCCCCCATGGAGAAGTTGTTGCTTTAGTGCTGGCCGGTGTGAGAGGGAGCAACGAAAGGGTCTCACCCTCCATTTGCCTGGTACCAGCCTGGGACCTGACCCAGGGCAGCAGCAGGGAATGTATGGTGACTAGGCTCCCTCTCCCCAGCTCAACCAGATGGGCCGGCCGTAGGTCCTGCCCACCTCCCCCAAGATTCCTTTCCCATCATTCCCTTCTGTTCTTAGGACTGGGCCAGTTCCCCCTCCGGGAACCAAGCAGTGATTTTCCTTTAGCACCTGGGAATATTAGATGCTTCTTCAAGTTAGTATAGATCACTTTCCGGAACGGGGGAAACTGAAGCTGGGAGAAGGGCTTCATGTTCAGGAGTCCCTGAAGCACGGGGCTTCTCTGACTTCTCAAGGCTGTTAAAAACTGCTCCTAAGGGGCGCCTGGGTGGCTCAGTCAGTTAAGCTATGGACTCTTGATTTTGGCTCAGGTCATGATGTCAGGGTTGTGAGATTGAGCCCTGCATTGGGTTCAGTGCTCAGCGGGCTTGGGATTCTCTCTTCCTTTCCCTCTCCCTCTGCCTCTCTCCCTGCCAAATCTTTAAAAAAAGAAAAAAAAAAAGAAAAAGAAAACCCCTAAAAGAATTAAATTACTCTATACTCCTGGGCATAGTGTTCTGGGCTAGGGTCTCCATAGGGGCTTTCAGGACACCCCCAGAGCTAGCCCAAGGCCTGGTGTGCACTAAGTGTGTGAACTGCATGGACACGTGTCCTTCCCTGACCTCGGAAGGTCCTACGCCCTCCATGAATCTGATCCTAAATTGGCCTTTTGCTCTGAGGACTTGGCGACATAGATGGCCATTGCTAATATTTTACTGATCATGTTTTGTGTCAGGCACCAGTACAGTCTTACCCCTTTGTCCCTGAAGAGACTCTGGCAGGGAAGGGGTTAAGAACCCTCCGAATTGGGATTGTCACTTCTCCTGGGGATACCCCCCCCAACCCAGGTATGTGGCAGGACTCACGAAGCAGACCGGCAGACCGTGGCTGGGGGCTGTGACCTGAAGGAAGCTCCCCTGTTCCACTACAGAATCTGGCCTGCTGGGGAGGGGCGCTCCCATTCCCCAGTTGCCTATGAAAACAGCATAATCCCCTTTTCAGCCTTTCACACTGGCATCGTTACCTTAGGAATCAACACAATCCTATTGGTTGCTAAGTGGAAAACGGACTACCAAACACTGACCTCAATTTCTGTGAAAACTACATCTATTGTTTCTGCAAGAGGCTGGAAGGAAATGCATCCACCTGTTAACGATGATTGTCCGCATTCTCTGATAAAATGTCTTTCCTTTTGCTCACCCATAGTTTCTAATTTTTCTCCAGAGGCCATGATTACTTGTGTCATTAAAAGAATAAGGAGGATGGAAGTGGCGAGGAGCAAAGTTGGGTGGTACCCTAGGCGAGCCTGGTGGGGGTTCTGTGTTTCCACCATGAAGGCGGGGCTTATTTGCGTAAGCAAACGAGGGGGTTCCAGCCCCGCCCTTCCAGCCTGAGGGCTGCGGGGGCGCAGTCTGCCCAGAACCGCCTACATGCGAGCCTCCAGGCACGCGTTGGTGCGGTCTGGTTGCTTGCCGCCTGTCCCACCGGACAGTATGCCACGGGACAGGGCTGGCTGAGTCTCCTGGCTGGTGCCCATCAGGCACTGAGTGGAGGCGGGGAGGAAGAGCAGAGGCGCACGTGGGGTGGGAGCGGGAACCACAGGGTGCACGACTGGGTCTCCAGGGGTGAGCACGTGTTGAGTCTAACTTATCCTCGCTGCTTCTGTTCCCTAGATCCACTTCCCGGATGTGGAGCGGGTTGAGTGGGCCAACAAGGTAAGACTGAGATGGGCCTGGGGGGGGCTGGCCTCCTGGGCCTCATCCTGTTGGTGGTCCTGGGCTGAGTGACCCCACACTGGATGGGGGCCAGGCGGCCATGGATAAAGGCCTGCTGGCAGTGACCTTGCCCGCTCCCCCTTCCCACCCTCAGGGTTCTTCTCATTGCCAATGACTTTCTTTAAAAAACAAACCTTTTTTTTTAGTGTGAAATTAATGCACGGCCAGAGCAGAAATGTTAGAAATAGAAGTATAGAGAAAAATGCAGCCCCACAGGAGGCCAAGATCAGGGCTCCCGAGGGAGAGGAGGGCAGAATCCCACCCCAGCCACAGCCCTTCACCCAGTCGCCAGCCCAGATCTGCCCACGCTGACTCGGCAACCTTGGGCAGGCTGCCTAACCTCTCCGAGCGGTTCTCTCGTCTGTGCGTGGGAATAATTATGGGCCCTGCCTCGTGAGGTTGTGAGGATTCATGAGGTAATGAAAGCAGCACAGTGCCCGGGCGGTCAGGAACACTGGCATCATCGGAATGACTGCTGTTAGATCCTGGGGGGAGCTCCCGGGGGCCCTGCTGCCAGAAGCCTCAGGGAGGGCCCAGCTCGGTGACTCCAGGTCTGGCCCTTTCTTACAAATGAGGAAACAGTGTCTGGCCCCTGCCTGATCAGCCCAAACCTGTCTCCTAGACAAGACTCAAGTATCTTCCCACCCCCTCAAGTGTCCTGATTCAGGACTTTCTAATACAGACCTTGCCTCTGCTCCGGTTAAAACAGCCCATAGCAGGAATGACTTAAGTTTAGGTATAAAAAAGGACTTCCTGATGGTTTTTGAGCCAAGGTTGAAGGTCTTGTGTTACCAGAAATGCCATTGCCATGTGGATAAAAACTGTTCCCAGCCTGCAGGTAGAAGGTGGAGGAAGTGGACTGCTCCTTTTCAAGGCGTGAGCGGAGTTCTGTGGATTCATGCAGGGCCCAGGGCTCCTGGGACTGACCTGGTTCTTCCTGCCTGTGCATCCACTAGTTCATGGGTGTTCTCGTGTGTTCCGTCCTGCTTTCTTGCACTGATACACACTGTCCCACACAAGGTGCTGGGGACGTGTGACTGGTGGGATGAGGCTCCTGCCCTCAGCTCAGGGCATGGGTGGGGAAACGACTGCGTGGACAGACCACACACTGGGGCACCATGCGTGTCCAAAAGAGCTTGGTGCTCAAGATGCACGCGGCACACCACAGAGCAGTGAGTCAGGGAGACAGGGCCAGCCCCTAGCGGGCCCCTGAGAGAGATAGGGCTAGAGCCCTGAAGCCTCACTGCCTCGGGCTCTTCTGATGATAGGTCTGGAACACAAGGTGCATTTGTAAACTATGACCCACGCCCGGGAGCAGCCTTTGGCCCAGACAGAACACCGGGCCGCTGCTGCTCCCTTCGTACCCCACTCTGGCGCCCTCCCCTTCCCCAGGCCCCTGGGGCTTGCTTCCCAGACCAGAGCCGTGAGTGATTCTGGTGCAGCCAAAGGCAGCCTTTTCTGATTACTAGATAAAATTAAATCCACAGGAAACAATCTAACATTGTCTCCTGTGATTTCCTTGCCTTAAGCCTCTGGCACCTGCTACTTCTTGATTACACCACAGTGTTGACTCTGATGGCTTCTGTTTTAGCACAGAACCCAAAGTTTCATAACACTAAGTTTAGTGACTATTTCATGGTGCTCTGCAAAGCAACACCAAATCTTGGGGTCCCACTGCCTGGACAAGTGCGAGAACCACTGCCGTAGTTATGCGATGTTTGACGGACAGATGGATGGAGAAGTGGGTAGATGGGTGGGCATGCAGGCCTGTGGGTACTGCAGCGTAAGGGCCATGGGACCCCCACCCCTGGGTCAGGCTGTCCAGGGAAGCCCTGGGTCTTGGGTGGGGGAAACAGACCTGACCCCCGAGAGTCTCCTCTTGTCACAGATCATCTCTCAGACCTGGCCCTACCTGAGCATGATCATGGAAAACAAGTTCCGGGAGAAACTCGAGCCCAAGATCCGGGAGAAGAGCATCCGCCTGCGGACCTTCACCTTCACCAAGCTCTACTTTGGACAAAAGGTGGGTGATGTCTCAGGAGGGGCAGCCTGGATCTGCCGTGCAGTCTTTTCTCTGTCCCAGACCCTGCCTCATGTCACTCACCTGACTGAGGATATCTCAGGGGACCTGGCTGGGGGGCCAGCCTCTCAGCCTCAGTGGAGACCCCGCACCCCTGAGTCCCAGCACTGCCATTTCTGCAGGTGCAGAGGAAGCCTGGCTCAGAGAGAACAAAAAGGAAAGGTGGGAAACGAGTCCACTTTTCTTCAGCCCAGTTTTGAAAACGTGCCATGAGATAGAAGCCAGCCAGATGCAAAGATGTCCAAGTTGTGCTTGCTAAGGCATCAGCGAGGAGCAACACACCTTCGTGGGGGAGACAGCGCTGCAAAGCAGGGGGCAGTTCTCTACCAGTTCTGTCAATGAGTGTTACAAGCCCTGTACTAGTTCTGTGACTTTAATTGGTGATCCAGGATAGAGGAGGTTTGCATTTGACATGCCCAGCACCTCATCCCTATTCTTGACATCTTCCTACTCCACCCTCTTGCGTCACTTCTGCTGTCCCACAGTGCCCCATTGACGTGAGTCTTCTTTTTGTCGTTTGGCTCAGTCGATAGAGCATGTGACTCTCGATCTCGGGGGTTGTGAGTTTGAGCCCCACGTTGGGCATAAGGTGTACTTGAAAAGAACTGCATCCCGCGGGCAGAGAAGTGCTGTGATGTCCATCCCTTGGCCAACCGGATGCACTGGCACCTGGTCTGCTGGGGGTCATGTTAGATTCTGGTTTGTGCCTCTCCAACTCAGCCAGGACTGGTTTGTCCCAGCATCTGTTAGTTCTTTTGTTCAGTCCCTGCATCATTTGTGTAGACTTACGGAGCATGGCTGTGTGCAGGGCACCATAGACAGAAATGGGTGTGACTGTGCCCCTGCCATTGGGAAGGTCACTGTCCTGTTATGGAGACAGACGCACAAACTGGTGGGCCACCACATGGCAGTGTACTCACGGTGATGGAGGAATGCGGGAGCTCAGGTGTGGAGGGGTGCAGGGGCAGCGGTCGTCCGGGAAGGGTGCCGGGAGTGGGTGATGTCTGAGCTGGCATTTGAAGGCTTCAGCAGGCTAAGAGCTACGAAGCCGGCAGACTGCTGTGCTCAGAGCAGAGCCCGATGCCTGGGGAATGTGGTGCTTTGGGGACCCTCTTAAAGAAAAAGAACAAAATTTAAAATGTAAAATCAGGTCGAAAATGAATATTAAATATGGGAAAGAATGGGAAAATAAACCGCAGCAAATTAAACACTTAAAAAAGCTGACGTATCACACATACCACAAACTCTAGAAAAACTCTGTGATGGTTTTAATTAACTGCTCAAGATGTCCCCTGTAATACTTTTTTCCCACATTTTTGGCTCTATACTCTTTAATAAGCTTTTCTTGTGACAATGCATTTGTAAATGTCAGTCTCTAAGGAGAGCATAAAAAGATAATGAATCCCCTTCTAGTACGGTTGATTGAGTTTTTTCTCCAACATTTCATCGTGAAAAATCTCAAACATACAGAAAATGTGAGAGCATCCCGCAGTGGAACTCTGGATTCTATAACCGCTCTCCTTTTGCTATATTTGCGTTAGCACATATCCACACATCTATTTTTCCTTCTCATCTTTTTTTTTAAATGTATTTCAAACTGGACTGCAGACATTAGTGAACTTCACCCCTAATTACTTCAGCATGCATATAACTCAAATCCAAATGATCCTTCTCTTTTATTCTTGATGAATAATAACCAGAGCCCACTCCAGTGCCCACTAGCCTCCTAACAGGAGGCAAAGAGAGGAGTGGGGTGGGGGAGATACTTAGGAGCTCAGCCCTCGACCCCAGAAGCTGGGGGAGAATGGCGCTGGTGTGGGGCACTTCAATTTCTAGGGTCAGATCCCTGAGCTAGGTACCCTGCCTTCTTCTCTTGCCCTTCGGGGGCCAACTCCTATTCATATGCCAGAACTATTTAAATGCCACCACCTCTGAAAGCCTTCACTAATCTCGGTCTACCCCAAGAGAGGTGCTCCTGAAGTCCCCCAGCCCCATGTGACAGCAGGGACTGAACCTCATCATGCCCCCCCCACCGTCTCCTCTGTGGGGCTTCTAACAGCCTGTCCTGCTCCTTACCTTCTCCCCAGTCCAGTGCCGGCACAGAGCAGGTGCTCTGTAAATACCTGTGGTAGGACAGAGAGAGAAGGAAGGGAGCACATTCTGCGGGGGAGGTATTGTAGGTCCGAGGACGACGGGACACGGCGTGAATTTTTCTGTTCGTGCCTCATCCCAGGAGTGTAGTGGTCATGTTAGTTGTGAAAAAGCCCAGAGCTGGGCAGGGGGCCAGCAGCTGTCCCTTTCTGCGAGATCCCTGCTGAGCTAGCCTTCTGGCATCTCTTCCAGTGCCCCCGGGTCAGCGGGGTCAAGGCACACACGAACCAGCGCAACCGGAGACGCGTGGTCCTGGACCTGCAGATCTGGTGAGTCCTCTTGCCTGTGCGGGCCAGGTGCAGGGTGCAGGGAACACTGTGTGCGAACAGCCAGGTCGAAGATGGAGCAGCGTAGTTACATTCCAGTTTGGGGTGGGAAAGCGCCTCACAGCACACATGCACACCCCACTGCCCTGGGCTGGAGCCCAGGGCCCCTGCTTGGGATAGGGAAGAGTATCAGGAGAATGGATGGTCCCAGGGAAGCTGCTGCTGTTTGACCCCTGAACCCAGGCCTTGCTTCTCCCATAAGTCTAGGCACCAGGCAGGCTCTGGGTACCAAGGCCTAGGCAGCAGAGTTTTCTTGGAGGTCAGGGCTAGTCACCTGGAGGCTCGGACCAGCTACCTTAAAGAGGATGTAGAAAGAGGGAGCAAGTATGACAAGAAGATGTGGGGACTTGTGGTAAGGCTCAGGGGGCTTTGAGCGCAGGCTGAGAGAGATCTGTGCGAGAACTGGACTCTGCACCTCAGGAAAACAAGGATGCAAAGACACATGAGTGACCACTTCAGTGGGTTGGGCAAAGGTATCTCTGTTGAATGATATTTGTAGCAGGCTTGACTCTAAGAGAAGGGACATTCAATCCAGGAAGTCTTCCTGGAGGTGGTGAGGTTTTAATTGGGCTTTAAAGGGCCAAGGATCAGGGGTGACTAGGTGGCTCAGTTGGCTGAATGTCTGGCTCTGTTTTGGCTCAGGTTATGATCTCATAGGTGGTGGGGTCTGACTCTATCCTCAGTGAGGACTCAACTTGAAGATTCTCTCCTTCTGCCTTTCCCCACCTTGCACTTGCTCATGCTCACTCTCTCAAATCTTTAAAAAAAAAAAAAAAAAAGGGACCAAGGATCAACTCTGAAAGTTCCGGAATGTTGCATTCCTCTCCAGTGTCTCATTTCCTGTCCTTCACCCAGAGACTGGCACTGAGAGCATATTGGGTAGATAGGAGTCAACTCTGGGAACATATGGGGCACGTGTTGGGATGATGATGGCTATTGGGCACTCCTGGCTCCAAGGCTCTGCCACCAGATCCGCCAGGGTCATCTGGCACCCACTTAGCTTCTCAGCCCTAGCTCAGGCAGCCCCTGGGGTCTCTAGGTTCCCCCCTCCGGGGGTACCAGTATTTCTGTGACGTCCAGCTCCTCTGCCCATCCTGCAGATATTTGAAGGCTGTCCCCTCTCTCCCTTAGTCTTCTCCTTCAGTCCTTTGACAGGGTCTTAGGATCTTTACCCCCAAAGGCACCCACTCTGGGCTTCCTGCACCCATCACTTGGTAAGAGCTGCCAGCTAGACCCAGGTTCCTTTGTCCTTGGGGAAGAGAGCTAAGCAGGAGCCAGGGTGCGAGAGACCGGGCTCGTGCACAGCAGCGGCGGAGCCCCTCCTTCAGAGCTGTGGGGTGTTGTGGGGCAAAGTGGTGCCCAGAGTCACTGGCCTTGTGGGCAGAGGGTGTGTATGGGGCACTTGAGTGCAGGGCTGAGAGAGGCTGAGGTTTTTGGGCGGACCATAGCCAGGTGATGCAGGGCTCAGGCTTGGTGGCTGGCTGCTTGAGCTTGTGCTGTGTGGCCCTGGGCAAGTGTTCTGATCTCTCTGAACGGTGGACCTGCTCTTCCTCCCGGCCTTCCTTCTCCCTCCCCACTTTCAGCTACATTGGGGACTGTGAGATCAGTGCGGAGCTGCAGAAGATCCAGGCTGGCGTGAACGGCATTCAGGTGCGTGGAGCCTGGTGGCATCGCCCCCACTTCCTCCCTGCGGTGGGAGGCTGGGCAGGGGGAGGCACTGGAGCAGGCTGCAGAAAAGGTGAGGACCCTACACACAGGCTGATAATCATCAACGGACTCCAGGCCCGAGGTCACACGGCCAGAAAGTGGTGACTGGGCTTTCCCAACCTTCTGCTTGGCCTGGTGGCCCCACACGTGCCTCTGTTTGTTAAAGGCCCCCCCAGGGAGACGTGAGCTGCCCAGGGAAGGGCGAGGTTCTGCTTCCAGAGTGATGCAGAATCCGAGCTTAGGAACGAGGTGGATAGAGGAGGGGGACTATCTTGTGGTAGAGAAGGAGTACGAGGGGGCCCTGCTGCCTGGGCTGGCCTGAGGCAGGCCTCTCAGGCCGGTGCACTAGTGGATGGCAGTGGCGGCTAGCCCACAGCCCCTGGTAGCCAGCNGGGGGGGGGGGGGGGGGGGTGGCAGCCATGTGTAGGTTTCTGTCCCCTGAGGGTGGTCCTTGTGGCGACAGCAGGTGGCCCTGACATTTGGGGGCGGCATGGGCATGAGCAAGACAGCAGTGGCCTCGGCAGAGCGCAGCAGGTGCAGGGAGGAGGGAGGCTGAGGTCCTGGATGCGTCCTCTGTGCCCGTCCAGTTGCAGGGCACGCTGCGGGTTATCCTGGAGCCCCTCCTGGTGGACAAGCCCTTTGTGGGAGCCGTGACCGTGTTCTTCCTTCAAAAGCCGGTAACTCCCAGGAAGAGCCGCGGGCCTGTGTTTCCCTGTGAGTGAGCGCTCGCCTGCTGGGCTCCAGGGGCTAGTTTGAGTCCAAGGATGGAACTGCCTTAACCAACCCAGGCCTGGGTACTCCACATTCCTCGTGTCCTGTCACCCGAGGCAGCCCGACGTGCTCGACTGCTCTCCCCAAGAGCAGGAAACAGCCTGCAAGAGCGGCTTGCTGAGGTCGCACGGAGGGTCGCACGTGGAGAGGAGTGTGTAACTCAGGCCTCCCAGTCCAGGCCGGCCTGTGGCCTGTGCACTGCTCCACTCCTTTGTGGTCCTGGCGGGGAGGCGGCAGGCCTGACAGCTCCGGGCATCCCAAGTCGAGGCCCGAGTAAGACTGAGAGGTGCCCTCGCCTGCCTGACCCCTGTGGAGGTGCCTGCCGCAGCCGGCTGCGTTCTCCATGCTGGTGGGTGCCAGGTGCTTGGGCTTCTGGCTTCTTCCAGTCTAACAGCCTCCCTCTGCCCCTGCAGCATCTGCAGATCAACTGGACAGGCCTGACCAACCTGTTGGATGCACCCGGAATCAAGTAAGTGCGCCGCGGGAGCCAGGCAGACCCCCGGAGTGGGGCCCTCAGCTGCTGGGAGGCCGCTGGCTGGAGCCGGGCCACAGCTGTGCCCTCCTTCCCGGCTCTCTGCGTGAGCAGTGGGGCTTGTGCCAAGCTGTCGCTGCTCCAGAGGGAAGAGGGGTGGCGGTTTGGAGCGGGAGCGGAGGCTCACAGTGTCGCCTGGCCTCGGTGGGCAGGCGCTGTACCCAGAACACGCACGCACACTCAAACGCGGGGGCACACGCCGGCCAGATGGGCCGTCCCGGGAGAGGCCGTGGGGCCACTGAGGGCACGGGCTCTGGAACAGACCCGGCCAGACCAGGCTCCCGGCTCTGTTGCTCAGCACTGTGATTTCAGACAATTCACTTTACCCTTCTGGGCTCCTCCTCCGTGAAAGGGGAGCCTGGTTCTTCTATGTTGTGGTCCTGGGAGAACACTTAGGTGTGTGTGGTGGCACCGTGGGCACGGACACACACAGTGTCATCCTTGAAGCTGCACTCCACCCCCTCCCCCACCCAAGAGTATGGTGAGAAACCCACAATGCCTCTCCCAACCGTGGTCGCAGGGGGCCACTGTCACAGCAGAAGCCAGTGAAGAGAAGCTGGTCTGGGAAATTCCACAATCCTGGGACTGACCGTGGGGGCCACTGCCCCGCCCCGAGTAGCAGAGGAGGGCTCCAACCCCATGTGGACACATGTCCCCACGAGGGAGGGACAGTTGGACTGCCCAGGGCACGTTGGGGCTTACCAGGCTCAGGCACACCCCCTGCCTGCAGGAAGGACCACCGGCTCCCTCCCTGGGGATGTTCCCACTGACCTTGGTCCCCTGGATTCCGAGAATCCAGTTGTGCAGTGCGTTGTTCAGATGTTTACTGAGTGCCTACTGCGTGCTAGTCCTGTTCTCGGCACTATCCCCGTTCCTCCACTGGGGAGACGGAGTGAGAAGTAAACAGAATTTTGATGGGCTGGCCGGGAGTGGGACTGTGGGCGCAAACACATCGCTGGCACTTACTGTGCACCAGGCGCTGTTCTCCACACTTTGAGTTTTAACTTCTTGTAACAACCCTAGGAGGTAGTATTAATATCCTCGGTTTAGAGATGAGGAAACAGGTCCAGAGAAGTTAGCAACTGACCCAAGGTCACGCAGCTCATGGGCGATGGAGCCAAGATTCACACACAGGGGGCGCCTGGGTGGCGCAGTTGTTAAGCGTCTGCCTTCGGCTCAGGGTGTGATCCCGGCGTTATGGGATCGAGCCCCACATCAGGCTCCTCTGCTGTGGGCCTGCTTCTTCCTCTCCCACTCCCCCTGCTTGTGTTCCCTCTCTCGCTGGCTGTCTCTCTCTGTCAAATAAAGAAAAATCTTAAAAAAAAAAAAAAAAGATTCACACACAGGCCCCAGGCCATCCCTCTTACCTACCACACTGCGATGCCTCAGAGAATAAAGCAAGATTGGGAAGGGGGTGGTGACGGGCTGTCAAAATGTATACCCCATATCCCCCCAAGCTGTTCTCTCCCGGGCAGGGCCCACCCCACCAAGCTCTGCTCCTGGTTCCAGTTCTGGGGATGCGGGAGGAGCAGGTGACCTGGGGAAGGCAGTGCCACCCCTCTACAGCTGGCCGTGCCCACTGTCCCCAGTGAGGTGTCAGACAGCCTGCTGGAGGACCTCATTGCCGCCCACCTGGTGCTGCCCAACCGTGTGACTGTGCCTGTGAAGAAGGGGCTGGATGTGACCAACCTGCTCTTCCCTCTGCCCTGTGTGAGTACCCGCTTGGGCCACAGAGCACTGGGCCCAGGAATGCAGGACAGCGAGGCTGGTGGAAGGCAGGCATTCTCAGATGATTGTTGTCTCTGCCCTGTGAGAGCATGGCATCCTCATTTTATTGGGTGAAGACTGAGTCTTGGGAAGGTTGACTGGCTTGCCCAAAGCCACCCATCTAGGAAGGGGCAGAGCGCAGGTGGCATTCCTTCCTGGATCCTGGTCCCCCTCTGCAGCCTGGGTTGGGGACTGTGTGTAGTTACCCCTGCCCCTACGAAACTCCAGGAGACTCCCATCCTCCCTTCAGGGACATGAGGGAGGACAATGACGCCATCATTTGGGATGGAAAGAATCCCTGGGATAAATTGGGAGGAATGTTCAGTCAGCCCAGGATGTGGGGCCTTCTTGTGTGCTCAGCCCCACTGCCCCCTCTATCCTGGGCCCCACTTGGGAGGCCTCTGGGGACAGACACCTGGCCTTCCTACAGAAGGTGCCCTTCAGGACTGGCAGCAGGGCTCAGGAGAGGGGTGTGTGGCCCTGATGCTGCGGGCCTTGAGGGTTGGTCCAGCCCAGGAAGCAGCTGTGAGCCCTGGGCTGGGGCATTTTCCAGGGAGTGATCAGAGTCCACTTGCTGGAGGCAGAGAAGCTGGCTCAGAAGGACAGCTTCCTAGGGATCCGAGGCAAGTCAGACCCCTACGCCAAGGTGAGCATTGGCCTACAGCATTTCCGGAGTAGGACCATCTACAAGAACCTGAACCCCACCTGGAATGAGGTATTTGAGGTGAGGGTCTCCTGGCTACTTTTGATGCCCTCCAGACTCTGCTGGGTCATGCTGGGTCCAAACAAGAGAGGGCCTCTGCTACACATGGGGCAACACTGGGGCAGAGAAGTGGGCCTATTTCCCACATCCACCAGGCTTCCAGAAGGGGGCTGCTGGGATCCTGCTGGAGGGACAGCTCGTAAGTAAGTGAATTCCTCACCTCCCTTCCCCACCAGTCAGCTTTGTTGGAATTTTTCAAACCAGGGTAAAAGACAGAACCTCAGAGTCAGTTCTGCCCAAATCCTCCCAACCTCCCCTGCCAGAGCCTGACACCGGGAGCTTAAAGTTCTCCCTTAAATTGACCCACAACCACTACTACTTGAAGGGTAGTACCCACAGCCTGTTTAGTGCTCCAGAAGCTGTGAGCCCCGTGCAGAACACACAGCAGCCACCTTCCCCTGAGCACCCACCCTAAGTCTCCCCAGCCTGCAAGAGGACATCACTCCCTTCTTACAGGTGGGGTTCTCCAAAGGCACTGGAAGGCAGGAACCTGCCCAGGGCTCTGAACTGGCAGGTGGCAGAGCCGGAATCCAGCTCCCCTTGGGTCATGTGATGTCTGCTTCATCTGCTGTTGTGGCCTGCAGACCAAGTCACCTGTCTTTCTTTCCAGTTTATAGTGTATGAAGTCCCTGGGCAGGACCTGGAGGTGGACCTGTACGATGAGGATCCTGACAGGGATGACTTCCTGGGCAGGTGAGGAGGAGGGCTGAGCTGGGCCTGGGACATTGGTCTGGGCCTTGGGACACAGCACCCTTGCTTCCACCACTCAGCGACCTGCAGCCCTGGCTTGGTTACTCTGACACAGTGACTGTGTTAGGCAACCGGCTCCGTTGTTCCATGTTCCTGCCGCTAACCTCCTTCCTAGAGGTCTCCTGAGTGCCCAGCTCAGGGCTTGGGCATACAGAAGAGCCCAAGGTTTGTGTACCGTGGGCTCTGCTTCCTGCACTCCTGATGACGTACCCAGAGTCCCCATTTGGAGCAGTCGTAGAGCCAAGGCTGGCAGGGATGGGCAGGTCCCCTGTTCCAAAAAGCCCTGGCCACTTGCTCTGGGGCAGAACGCAAACTCAGGGCTGTGGGAGGACTGAAATGGCTATGCTGGGGCTGGCTGTAGAAACTTCAAATTTACATGTCTTTGGCCCATTAGCCCCACTTCCAGGAATCTCCTGTAAAGTGAAAGCATTATACCTGAAATGCTCTGCAGTGAGCAGAACTGTGGTGGTGAAACATGAATAGTCCAGCCTCAGAGGACACTGGTTGAGCGTTTGAATAAATTTGCCATTGCCGAACTACAGAATACTCTGCAGCTTTTAAAAACGATGAGTAGTAGGACCTATGAGTATTGACCTGGAGGACGCCGGTATGGGGGGAGAAAGCAGCTGGAAGTGGCCTGTGCAATCCGATTCATTTCTCCGGGGAGGACCCTCAAGAACATGTTTGTGTGAGCACAGAGAAGGGCATGGAGGCCACACAGCAGGCTATTCACATGGCTCATCCCAGGGGGTTGGGATTCGGAGGCAGAAGAGAGTTTTACCCAAATTTTCACACTGCCGTATTGTTTAGCTTGTTTCCATGAACATGTAATTTTAAAAGCAGAAACAAAGCAAAGTGGGAGGGGCATGATCTGACAGCCTAAGAGACAGCTCACCACCAGATGTTATTTTTCATCTTAATGGGAAAAGCTGCAGTTTTTGTATTGTTGCAAATTAGAAGTGTGGCTTGTAGTTCGCGTTGTAACTGATTTCGAGTGTGTTCTGAGCTCAAGCACATTTCTAACAGCTACAGAGACCATCTCCCCGCTGGCTATCGCATTCTTCCATTTGGGCTTGGGTCGGGTGGGTGGGGGCACGCTGAGAATGTGGGTGGTGCCTCCTCACACACACATGCCAACTATACTTACCCTGGGAGGCCATCTGGGGAAGCGTTGGAGGAGCTTCTGGGGTTGTTACAATGACTGTGGGGGCCACTGGCATTTAGAGGGCACAGGACGGGGAAGCTAAATTCCTGCAGTGCATGGGCAGTTTTGCACAATGAAGAATCCTGCCATTCAAGATACCAGTAGCACCATCATTGAGAAATCCAGAGCCAATGTGTCCAGTGTCTGCTCATTCTCCTCTGGGGATTGTCAGACAGTCCTTCATCTGTTTGTTTGAGCTGCAAGCGCCCTACCATCGGTTCCTTGAGATGAATAAGCTCCCCTGTCTTGAGGGCCGCACTCACATCTGCTGCTGCTTTCCTCCTTGGAGCTGAGCTGACTCCCTCTGTATTCCAGCCTGCAGATCTGCCTTGGGGATGTCATGACGAACAGAGTGGTGGATGAGGTAGCGTTGGGGCCTGTAACCCCCTCCCTGTGGACACCCTTGTTTCCGTCTGTCCGTAGAAGGACACGAGCACTTGTATGACCACCTCTCCTGGTCCCTCAAGCCCAGAGCCCACCCCATTTGGGCTGGGTCACCTTTTCCCTAAAGCCCCTATTAAGGCCCCACCAGGTCCCAGAACGGAACTGCTTGAAGAGGGTCAGTAGCACCTCACTGGCTCCTTCCCCGAGCTTTCCTCTCCCTCCTGCAGTGGTTTGTCCTGAATGACACAACCAGCGGGCGGCTGCACCTGCGGCTGGAGTGGCTTTCACTGATTGCCAACCCAGAAGCTCTGATTGAGGTGAGTGTGGGGTGTCGGCGCTCCCTAAAGGAAAGGTGTGGGGGTATGCGGGTGTGGTGGGGCAGGGGTGGGACTTGTGGCAGGGCTGCTCCGTGGGTGAGCTGTGTGGAAGTGGGCGAGACGAAGCCCCCAATCTCACTCACAGAACCCTCCAGCCAGCTCCAGTTCCTGCAGAACTTGTCCTTCAGCCTCATCTCCACAGGGCAGCTCCTGATCTCTCAGCAGACAGTCTCTGAGCATCTCAGGGAAGATGGGGCCCTTCAAAGCTGTTAGTGCCAGTCAGCCCAGTTCATGGGGAAGTCCACCCCTGTGTCTCACTTGAATCTGTCCTGCTGCAGCTGTAGACTCAGTCTCAACAAAAAGCTCGGTTGTGGGGTATCTTAGGGCTTGTCTGGAGTGCAAGGGCTGGCTGGCTTCCTTGTGCCATGAATAGACTTCTCCAAAACCAGTCTGTGTCTCCTGATGCTGCAGCACCTAGTGAGGGTCTGTGTCTGCTTGTAGGACCAAGGTGGCCTTTCAACTGCCATCCTCGTGGTCTTCTTGGAGAGTGCCTGCAACCTGCCGGTGAGTGGTGACATAACCAGTGTCACACCCTGCCTTGTGCCCGTCACTTGCAAATGTCCATGTGTCATTCATTTATCCTATTCTCCATGTGCTATAGAGAAACCCTTTCGACTACCTGAATGGTGAATATCGAGCCAAAAAACTCTCCAGGTTCACCAAGGTAAGGGAAAGCAAGTCATGGCTCCTTTTCCCCAGAGTAACCATGAGTAACCACAGCCCTGTCTTCTGGGTGATCATCTGTGCACCCATAGCCTACTGATGACAGCAGTGCCATTCATTAAGTCTGCTGTGTGCCAGGCACTGGACTTTACAACTCAATCCCCACATTCATTGTGCCTGAGTCCCAGGATGAGTGTGTCTGTTTTTGTTGCCATTTTACAAGTAGCACCCAGAAGGTTAAGTACCTGGGTCACAAGCTAAAAAGCCAGAACATGACCATTTCCATAGCCCCAGGGAACAAGAGCCTGTGCGGAACCAGGCCCGGCTCCCGGCCGCCTGTCGTTAATGGGGAACCTCTCCTGGAGTTAGCCGTATCCTGGTGCTTGCACAATTGTGGCAGCCCAGGAGCCCTGGGAGCACCACAGTAGCCTTCTCTCAAAGGGAAGAAATTGGCTGGCCCCAGGTCCCACTGATGCTCTGGGAGTTGGGAGGCAGGATGGGGTGGGCGGTGGTGTCTCAAGCCAATGGTGCCACTTTCATTGTTGTGGATTTGCCCCTCACAGAATAAAGTCAGCAGAGACCCTTCTTCCTATGTCAAACTATCTGTAGGCAAGAAGACACATACGAGCAAGGTAAGACAGCTTGGTATGTAGCCATGGGACAAGGAAATGGGGGCCCCACGCCTTTTCAAGGAGAGAAGAAAAGGGAAGGAAATTAGAAGACTGAATGCTTAGTAGGTGCCAGGTTACATTCTAGGCACTTCGTCTTCAGACCAACCTCACAAAAAAGTTCTATGGTTTAAGAATCTGAGGGTCAGAGAGGAGTGACTTGCCTAAGGGCACCTGCTAGAAAGCAGCAGAAATCCTGTTGGTCCCCTCCCCTGGAAGTGAGCTCTAGTGCTGCTGGTATGCTTTTCAGGCCCTGCAAAAGTTCCTGGGAAAGCTCTCCTTGCTGAGTCTAGCTGCCCTGCTCTAATGCCTCCCCTAAGCTGTAGTGTGTGTGGGTCTGATCCCTGGGCAGAGGCTGAGAGGGCTCCTGGTGACAGTGGGTGGCCAACTGAAAGCAGAGGGCCAGCTGAAAGCCAATACCTTGCTCTGCCCATCCTGACCCTTCAGTGATCTTTCTGTCCTGTCCCCAGACTTGTCCCCACTGCAAGGACCCAGTGTGGAGCCAGGTGTTCTCCTTCTTCGTGTCCAGCGTGGCAGCTGAGGAGCTACATGTGAAGGTTTGTCTGGAGTTGGGCTCTTGAAACAAATTAAGAAGTGTCTGAGCCGGGAGGGGTGGGGAGCTCGATAATACACCTGGAGCAGGTTCTCCCAGCAGTCAAGTCAGCCCCTTTAGGGTGGGAGAGGATGCAGAGGCCCCACGTCTGCATGAGGCTGGTGCCCAAGGGCAGTGGTAAGAGGCTGTGGAAGGACAAACCCTCAAGTCCCTTGAGGCTCTCCAGCTGTTACCCAGCACCCACAGTGGCCTGTGTTGGGATCCTCCCAGGACCTTAATGATGATGTACTTCTTCAGAAAATAATTAAGTCTTCACAGAAGATCTGTGGAAAAGAGATAGCTTCTTTATTTTACACATGAGCAAACAAAGGCTCAAACAGTGACTTGGTCATGAAATCTTAAACAACAAATGGCAGAACTGAGATCTTTTAAGGTCCTTAGCCGCTCAGTCCCTAAAGCCCCTGTGGCCCTGGGCATTTGACACACTTGCCTCATATAGATCATAACTGCCTCTCCCGACTGCAAACAGGGGCCAGGCCTAGTCCTAGTCCCAGGTTTCCAGAACAGGACCAGAGGCCAACAGAAGCACAGTACATGCTTATTGAAGTAACCATAGACTTGAATGGGGCCAAGGGAGAGGTGGCAACGGCTGTGGGGCCTGGCTGTTTTGTGACTGGCACACTGCCCAGGTGCTCGATGATGACCAAGAGTGTGCTCTGGGAGTGCTGGAGCTCCCGCTGTGCCGGATTCTGCCCTACGCAGACCTCACCCTGGAGCAGTGCTTCCAGCTGGACCACTCGGGCCTGGACAGCCTCATCTCCATGAGGCTGGTGCTTCGGGTAAATAGCGTCTCTTATTTTTCATCAACTTTGGAATATTATCATCCATTATCTCTTCAGATATTGCCTCTCCCATTCTTTAAATCCTTCCTTCTAGAACTCCTACACTGGACCTTCTCACCATCTCCTCTGTCTCCACCTGACCTCACTTTCATATTTTCTATTTCTTTATCTCTTGGTGCTACATTCTGATTTCTTTAGATATGTCTTGTAGACCACTAATTCTTTACCTATTCATGGTTTTTATTTCAAAGGCTATTTTTTTATTTCTATCTTTCCCAAATCCACTGTCTTTTTTCATATTATCTTATTATTCTGTTTCTATCCCACCTTTAAGCATCTGAAAATACCTATGCTATAATGTGTGTCCGTGAATTCTATTATCTGAAGATCTTGAGAGATTTTGATATTTGTTGTATCTGTTGATGCTTTTTCAGGGTGACTCATTTCTACGTTTGGTGACTTGAGTTGCAAACATATATTGAGTGTTCTTTTGTGACCTGGATTGAGGTTGCTTGCTTCCAAGGAGGTTCTGTTTTGCTATAACCATGTACCTTGGGGGCACTACAAACTAGGGTCCATTCTTACATTAATTTTTAAATTTTAGATTTCAAGATTCCACAGATATAATAGGAACCAAAATTCATATAAGACAGTCCTGTAAGGTGCCATATTCTCAGGAAAGGCTTCAGTTCCCCCAGCAGAGTATAGGCAGAGATGGACGTATTTCTTAGCAGTCTTTTCTGGGGGGTGAGGAGAAGGTGGAATGTTTATCCTAGACTACTTGTTTTCCCTAAAGAGACCCCACCTTCATGGTTCCTACTTCAACTCCCAGCTTCACATTGACCTGAGGCCTCTTCTCCTTACTCCTTGGATTTTTCAATGTTGGTAAATGACCCTAGGAAATCTTAGCCTTTATTTTTCGGTAACCCTTACTTTCTTGTAAATTTGGCTATGCATTTAAAAAGGATGTTTGTTTCATTTTATTAATCATTCCTAATGAGGCTTTTCAGAATATTTTGACCACTATAGTGTTAGAAATGCAGGTAACCTAGAAATGGTCTTGATGATTGAGGGGGAAGGAGAAACACAATGGCTGAGGTTTGAAACTTTGGTTGTAGGAGCACAGGGGTGTGTGTGAACAGGGTGACAGCTGGAAAGGGCCCTCTCCAGAAGGCAGTGTGTGATATAAGTGAAGGTTAAGGGGGAGGTCTAGATTCTGGGAGTCCTCTGCATCGAGGGACAGTACATGCTCTAAGAATAAGCCTTTCTCCACCAGCCAGTGTGAGTGGGAGCAGGACTGAGTCCTCATGAAGACTCACTATTGAGGCAGTAGTAAGGGAAAAAGAATAATTGGTTATAGGCACCCAGGGGCAGAGAGAGGTATGGTCTGGGGGGAGACATCCCTTGGGTTGGGCAGTCAGGAAGGAACCATTTCTCTGAGGAGGAGAGAGTGGATGTGGGGGGCCTACCGCATAATCCTGTCATCTGCTTGCAGTTCCTGCGCGTGGAAGAACGAGAGATGGGGAGCCCATACACAGGACCTGAAGCCCTAAAGAAAGGTCCTCTGTTCATTAAGAAGGTGGACACCAACCAGGATCCCAAAGTCCCGTCCCAGGGAGAGTGCCCTGCAAATTTCCCATCCCCCCCCGATCCTGCTTCTGATACCAAAGAAACCTCCAAGAGCACCATGACAACCACCAGTGCCACTATTGTTGCCACCGAGCCCATGCCCCACGAGACAGGCCCAGAGCCTAAAGGCAAGAACAGTGCCACAGGGTTCTGTGAGCCCTTGGGGAAGAAGAAGAGTTCGGCCACCATCTTCCTGACTGTCCCAGGCCCCCACTCTCCAGGGCCCATCAAGTCACCCAGACCCATGAAATGCCCTGCCTCCCCACTCGCATGGCCGCCCAAGAGGCTGGCTCCCAGCATGTCCTCGCTCAACTCCCTGGCCTCCTCCTGCTCTGACCTGACAGATATCAGCCTCAACATTGAGTATGCACCTCTCTGCTTAATCTTGTCTAAAATGACCTGTGTGAAAAATACATTCCTGGATAGAAAAGTAGATACGAATTTTCTCTGCACGTTCTGGTCTTTTACAAAGTGGCTTCATGAGAGGCAGCAGGGTATATGCTAGAAACACAGGGCACGGGGGAGAGAGCAAGTGCATTCCCACTGTAAAACAGGTGCTAGGCTTCGGTTCTTAAGGTTCCTTACCACAGAAACATTTCCTGAATTCTCAAGTGTACTGGGATGATATGGAAAGCTTAGAATGTGGAAATAGATCATCAATGGCTGCCATTTATTAACGATGAGCTTAGCATATTATTTAATTCCTTCTTCACAATCACCCTATGAGATAGAAGATCTATCATACGATGTTATGAAATATCATAAAGGTCAAATAACTTACCGAAGGTCCACAGGAAATCACGGTATAAAGGCAGATCCTACTCCAGGGTTCATGTTCTTCCTACTGTGAAGTAGGATAATTACATGTGAATGGATGGAACTGACTTCTGACTGAAAGGAACCTCACTGAGAATTATTAACCCCACGGCTCTAGGTTCCTAAAGCAAGACATGTTTCTGTCTTAGGGGCTGGGGGAGAGGCCAACACCTATAATGGCAAGGGAAGTGACAAGCCATTTCTTTACAGAGGCAGGAATCTCAGGCAGTGGAGGCTGGGTGAGATTCAGCTCACGGTGCGTTATGTGTGTCTGCGGCGCTGCCTCAGTGTGCTCATCAACGGCTGCAGGTAACGGGGTGCTGGGGCCAGGGAAAGGGCCTCTGGGAGCATGAGGTGAACAAAAGAGTGGAGGTGCTTGAGGTGATGGTAGGGTGGGCATCCCTGAGGTAGACAAGTAATACGCTGGGAAGGAGTGAGGTTTGACGGCTGCATGCTATGAATGACAAGGACCTCAATGATGCCAATGGGCGGGCTCCAGAGCCAAGGGCTTTGTTTCAATATAACACTGCAAAAGCTGTCTGGGGTGACTTGGAGCCAGTACCTTTTCTCAAGTGGGAAGCTCCAATTTCCTTTAGATGGGAAGTGCCTGCTCTACTCCAGACTTTAAAAAACACATTTTCAAAATCCTGCATCTGATGTTTTATCCTCCAAATTCTGCAGACTTATTCTTTTTGGTCATCTAGACAATAGGGCATTTTTATCCTCAAAGCATCTAAAGCTGAATGGCTAGTACAGCCTTCTCCAAGAGTCCTTGAGTGTTTCAAAACCTTCTTCTTTAATATCTTTGAAACCAAATCAGAAACCTGACACCCTGTACCAGCAGTGGAGCTGATCCCTATGTCCGTGTCTACTTGCTACCAGAAAGGAGGTGGGCAAGTCGTAAGAAGACCTCAGTAAAACGGAAGACCCTGGAACCCCTGTTTGATGAGACGTAAGTGAAACAAACTGCCCTGCCTAGAGTGTCTTCTTATCCATTCAAGTATTTTCTGAGTGCCTGTTGTATGCCTGGCAAGCCTGCCACGTGCTGGGAAGGGTTAGGTTTGTGGGCCTAACATGATCTATGCCTTCATGAAATTTCTATACATTAGTGGGAAGGACTGCCAGGGCAGTTTAGCAAAACAGCTACCAACTTTTCTTGCTCATAGAGACTAAAATGTTCCTGATTATAAACTGCTCCATACTTTTTAAGTGAAGCGTCTTTAGCAGTAAAAGGATTTAACATGGTCAAATATGTTTTCTTTGACTCCTGTTTGTTTTTAACTGCTATTTTAAAACAATCTTGAACCCAGAGACCTAAAATTTCCTCTAAAGCTCCAAGCCCTGTAGCCTGTCTTCTCTTCTGCAGCAAAGCATAGGTGGCAAGTGAAACAGATGTCCGCCCTGACCTGTCCACCCATGTCCTTGGGTACAAGACTGATAGATTCTAATCACATTTCTTGATTTTTATGGGTCTCATATGGCAAGTCTTATGCGAAATATTCTGTACCATGAGGTCAACTTGAAGTCAAGAAGTCAAAATCTCATTATTGTTTCCTTCTGCTTCAGAATCCTAACAAAAAAACATTTCTAACCAGCCTGGGAAGATAATATACCTGATAATTTTGATTTCTTCTTATCTTGGTCAATAATTACTCAAGTTACATTGAATCCTCTTTGGGCCTTGTCTAAGAACTAATACTTTCCTTCAAGAGCTTCATTTGGAGTTCATTGATATCAAGAAAGGGTATGGGAGAGAATCTATTCATTATTTATTGAACACTTTATGCCAGGCAACATTCTACATTGTAGACCCACACAAGTAAAAGACTTGGCACTCAAAGAGAGCTCTGACACAATTATAAAAGGATTTCACAATTGCTATGTGGGAACACAGGTGGGAGAGGTTTGCCATTTGGCTTTTGTGACAAACCTGATCTGTTAGTAATTCTCTCTCAAAATTGTAACAGTGTGATATGGCCAGGTTATCTGGAGGGCAGACTCAGCAACCTCCCTCCTAACAATAAACCTAGAAGTAAGGAGCCCAGAGACCTCTTGTGAGTACGTGACCCACACTAAGGCACATTATAATTAAAATGTCAAAAGTTAAAGGTAAGGGGAGAATCTTAAAAACAGCAAGAGAAAAACTTGTTACATATAAGGGAACTCCTTTAGACAATCAATCAGCAGATTTTTCAGCAGAAACTCTGCAGCCCAGAAGAGATCGGCACAATATAGTCAAAGCTTTGAAAGAAAAAACTTCCAACCAAGAATACTCTACCTGGCAAAGTTGTCAATAAGAATTGGAGAGACAGAAGTTATTACCACTGGACTGGCCTTAAAAGAAATGTTAAAGGAACTTTGTAAGCTAAAAAGAAAGGGTGCTAATTAGTAATAAGAACACATATAAAGGTATAAATCTCACTGGTAAAGGTAAATATATAGTAAAGGTAGTAGATTAGTCATGTATAAAGCCAATATGAAGGCTAAAAAACAAAAGTACTAAAAATAACTATCACCACAGTAACTAGTTAAGGGATATAAAAAGATATAAAATATGGGGGGGGACTGGGTGAGAGCTTTAGAATGCTTTCAAACTTATTATCAACTTAAAGAAGACTGTTCTGTGTCTCAGTCTAACTACAAAGCAGTAGCCTATAGTAAGGACACAAAAATGTAAAAAGAAAGTAATTTAAGCATACCATTAAAGAAAGTCATAAAACCACAATGGAAGAGAGCAAAAGAGGAAAGGAATAGAGAGGGACTACAAAACAGCCAGAAAACAACAAAATGGCACTGAACACTATTAATATAAACTATCAATAGTTACTTTATAAATGAAACTCTCCAATCTAAAGACAGAGTGGCTGAAAGGATAAAAAAAAAAAAAACAACAAGACCCATCTGTGTGCAGTCTATAAGAGACTCACTTCAGATGTAGGCAAAGTGTAAGACTCATTTCATGCACAAACTGTTAGTAAAGAGATGGAAAAAGATATCCCAAGCAAATGGAAACTAAAAGAACACTAGGGTAGCTATACTTCTATCAGACAAAACAGACTTGAAAACAAAGATTGTAATACGAGACAAAGATGGGCATTACATAACGGTAGGTCAATCCAATAAGATGATGTAACATTTACAAATATTTATGCATCCAACACAGGAACAACTAAATATGTAAATCAAATATTAACAGACGTAAAGGAAGAAACAACAATACAATACTAGTAGGGGACTTTAAAACCCCACTTACATCAATGGTAGATCATCCAGACAATCAACAGGGAAATATCAGCCTTAAATGACATGTTAGACCACTGGGATTTAACAGACAGATAAAGAATATTTCATCCAAAAGCAGAATATACGTTCTTTTCAAGTGCACATGGGACAGTCTCCAAGATAGATCATATGTAGGTCACAAAACAGATCTTAATAAATTTAAGAAAATTGAGATTATATCAAGCATCTTCTCTGACCGCAATGGTATGAAACTAGAAATCAAGTATAAGAAATAAACCAGAAAATTCACAAGTATGTAAAGATTAAACACTATGCTACAGAGCAACAGGCCAAAGAAGAAATCAAAAATATCTTCAGACAAATGGAAAATACAACTTGCCAAATTCATGGAATGCAGCAAAAGCAGTTCTAAGAAGAAAGTTCACAGTAATAAATGCCTACATCAGTAAAAAATGAAAATCTCAAACAACCTCGGTTTATACCTTAAGGAACTATAAAAAAAAAATGAAGAAAGCCCAAAGTTAGCAGAAGAAAGGAAATAAAGATCAGAGCAGAAATAAATTATAGAAATAGAGACTAAAAGTCAGTTCTTTGAAAAGAGAAAATTGACAAGCCTTGGGCTAGACTCAAGACTCATCAAGAAAAAACACAAAATCAGAAAGAGGAGACATTATAACTAATAGCACAAAAGTACAAAGGATCATGAGACCACTATGAACAATTAAATGCTAACAAATTTGACAAGCTAGAAGAAATGGGTAAACTTCTAGAAACATACAACCAAGACTGAATAATGAATAGAAAATCCGAACAGACTAATTACTAATAAGGAGACTGAATCAGTAATCAAAAATCTCCCAACAAACAAAAGTCCAGGACCAGATGGCTTCACTGGTGAATTCTACCAACCACTCAAAGAATACCAGTCCTTTTCAGACTCTTTGAAAAAAACAGAAATAGAGGGAACACTTTCAAACTCATTTTACAAGGCCAGCGTTACCCTGATACCGAAACCAAACAAGGACACAAGAAAAAATTACAGACCATCTATGAACATAGATGCAAAAATCCCCAACAAAATATTAGAAAGATGAATTCAATAATATATCAAAAGGATCATACATCATGATCAAGTGGGGATCCCAGGATGCAAGGATGATTCAATATCCATCTGCAAATCAATGTGACGCCAAATTAACAAAGATCCTATGTTCATCTCAACGGATGCAGATAAAACATTTGACAAAATTCAACATCCATTTATGATAAAAATGTCAACAAAGTGGGTATAGAGGGAACATACGTCAACGTAATAAAGGCCATAGGAGACAAGCCCACAACTAACATCATACTAGGGTGAAAACCTGAAAGATTTTCAGATCAGAAACAAGACAAGGATGCCCACTCTTGCCACTTTTTTAGTTTTGGAAGTCCTAGAGCAATTAAGAAAAAGAAAAGGCATCCAGATTGAAAAGGAAGAAGTAAAAGTATCATTGTTCACAGATGACATGACATTATAGAAAACCCTAAAAATCCCACCAAAAAAACCATTAGAACTAATCAACAGATTCAGTAAAGTGTAAATACAAAATCAATATACAAAAATCTGTTGCATTTCTATACATTAACAATTATCAGAGAAATTAGAAAACAATCCCATTTACCATTGCATCAAAAATAAAATACCTAGGAATAAATTTAACCAAGGAGATGAAAGATGTGTACATTGAAAGCTATAAGACATTAATGAAGAAAACTGAAGACAACACAAATAAATGGAAAGATAGTTACTGCTCATATAATGGAAGAATTAATGTTGTTAAAAATGTCCACACTACCCAAAGCAATCTACAGATTAAACGCAATCTCTTTGAAAATTCCAATGGCATTTTTCACAGAAATAGAACAAATCCTAAAATTTGTATGGAACGACAAAAAAAACCCAAAGCAATCTTGAGAACAAAGCTGGAGGCATTACACTACTTGATATCAAACTCTGTTAAAAAGCTATAGTAATCAAAGCAATATGGTTTTAGCATAAAAACAGACACAAAGATCAATGGAACAAAATAGCTTAGAAGTAAACCCGCACATATATGGTCAATTAATTTATGACAATAATTAATATGACAACTTAAACAATGTTTCTTCAATAAATGGTGCTAGAAGAACTGGACAGCCACATTTAAATGAATGAAACTGGACCACAATCTCACATCATACACAAAAAAAACTCAATATGGATTAAAGACTTGAATGCAAGACCTGAAACCATAAAACTCCTAGAAGAAAATATAGGCAATAATATTGCTCCTTGACATTGAACTTCATGGATTTTTTTAGCTTGACACCAAAAGCAAAGGCAACAAAAGCCAAAACAAGTGCAACTACCTCAAACTAAAAGTTTTCTGCACAGCAAAGAAAACTGTCAACAAAATGAAGAGGCAGCCTACTGAATGGGAGAAAATATCTGCAAACCATTTATCTGATAAGGGGTTAATATTCAAAATAGCCAAAGAACTTATACAATTCAAAACCAAAAAGTCTGATTTAAAGAGAGAGAACCTGGGGGGGAGGTTAAGATGGCGGAGGAGTAGGGGACCCCTTTTTCAGCCGATCCCCTGAGTTGAGCTGGATAGGAACCAAACCAGCAGGAATATCCACGGAATCAGCCTGAGACGCAGGAAGATACATCTGGATCTCTACAAATGAACATCTCCAGCGCTGAGTATCGAGGTACGAAGCGGGGAGCCGTGAAACCGCGCACAGATATCGGAAGCTAAACAGAAGGGGGAGGGAGCCGCCGTGTCAGGGCGCCGGGAAGCGGTAGCCACCTGCAAGGGGGAGCGGACAGACCGCGGACCCGCACGCTTGAGACAGCAGGCTGAGAAAGGAGTTCCGGGAGCGCACGCGGGACGGCTGGCGGTTGGCGGGCCACCTGCACGGGGGAGCAGGCGGACTCGCGGACGGCACCCGCGAGACAACAGACTTAGAACGCGAACTCCAGGAGCGCGCGCAGGGCGGCTGGCGGGCCACCTGCACCGGGGAGCGGGCGGACCGCGGACCCGCACTCTGGAAACGGCAGACTGAGTCCGTGAGCCGGGAGCGTGCACCACCAAGCATCTCACGGAGCTCCGGAGCTCCGGTGTGCTCACTGGATCGAGGCTGAGACCGGGAGCTCCGGGAGCGTCCGCGGGGCGGCTGGCGGCTGGAGGGCCACCTGCACGGGGGAGCAGGCGGACTCGCGGTCAGCACCCGTGAGACACCAGACTGAGACGGGGAGCTCCGGGAGCCCGCGCGGGGCGGCTGGCGGCGGGCGGGGTTGGAAACACAAAGGACAGAGACGTGCCGGCCCTGGAAGTGAGGGCTGGGACGCCGGGTGTGGGGCGCACAGCCCGGGATGCTGCAGGGTTGAGCAGCACCAACAGAAACAGAGTTAAAGTGGCCAGAACATCAGTGGAGAACGATCCGCGATCCCTCTGTTCTGAGACAGAGGCTGAATTTCAGCCGCTGCTGCTCTCTCAGAAGAGGCATAGCAAACCGCCAGGGAAAGCCGCCAGAGAACAAAAGCCCGGAAATACCGGCTCACAGGGTGCCCATCCCCATCCCCCCTCGCAAGGGACACAGAGACTCTACCCAAACAGGGTTTTCTGAGTACCTGCAGGCAGGCCCCTCCCCCAGAAGGCAGGCTGAAAAATCAAGAAGCCCACAACCCGGAGCGCCTGAGTGGCGCAGTCACCAAGCACCTGTCTTCGGATTAGGGTGTGATCACAACGCTCCGTAAGGAGTCCTTCATCGGGCTTCTCCACCGGGAACCTGCTTCTTCCTCTCCCACTCCTCTGCTTGGGTTCCCTTTCTTGCTGACTGTCTCTCTCTCTCTCAAATAAATAAATAAACTCTTTAAGGAAGAAGCCCACATCCCTAAGATCTCTATAAAACAAGGGCGCACGGCCTGGGTCCCAGTCAACACTTGGGCTCTGGACAACCCTGCAATCTCTCTTCATCAGAATGACGAGAAGGAGAAGTCCCCCCCAGCAAAGAAAAGATAATGAGTCTGTGGCCTCTGCCACAGAATTGGCCTCGGCCACAGAATTAATACATATGGATGTATCCCAATTATCAGAAATGGAATTCAGAGCAACAATGGTCAAGATGATGAGTAAACTTGAAAAAAGCATCAGAGAAAGCGTTGCTGAGAATATAGAATCCCTAAGGGCAGAAATGAGAGCGAATCTGACAGAAATTAAAAATTCTATGGGCCAAATACAGTCAAAACTAGAGGCTCTGACGGCCAGGGTCACCGAGGCAGAGGAACGCGTTAGCGAATTGGAGGATGGGTTAGTAGAAGAAAAAACGAAAATAGAAGCTGGTCTTAAAAAAATCCACGCCCACGAATGTAGATTACGGGAGATTACTGACTCTATGAAACGATCCAATGTCAGAATCATCGGCATCCCTGAAGGGGTGGAGAAAAACAGAGGTCTAGAAGAGATATTTGAACAAATTGTAGCTGAAAACTTCCCTAATCTAGCAAGGGAAACAAGCATTCGTGTCCAAGAGGCAGAGAGGACCCCATCCAAGCTCAACCAGGACAAACCTACGCCACGGCATGTCATAGTGCAATTCGCAAATATTAGATCCAAGGATACAGTATTGAAAGCGGCCAGGGCAAAGAAATTTCTCACGTACCAAGGCAAAGGTATCAGGATTACGTCAGACCTGTCTACAGAGACCTGGAATGAGAGAAAGGCTTGGGGGGGCATTTTTAAAGCTCTTTCAGAGAAAAACATGCAGCCAAGGATCCTTTATCCAGCAAAGCTGTCATTCAGAATTGATGGAGAAATAAAGACGTTCCAAAATCGCCAATCATTAACCAATTTCGTAACCACGAAACCAGCCCTACAGGAGATATTAAGGGGGGCTCTATAAAGGTAAAAAGGCCCCAAGAGTGATACAGAGCAGCAAGTCACAACCGATACAAAGACTTTAAAGAGAAATGGCATCATTAAAATCATATCTGTCAATAATCTCTATCAATCTAAATGGCTTAAACTCTCCCATAAAACGCCACAGGGTTGCAGATTGGATAAAAAGACATGACCCATCCATTTGCTGTCTACAAGAGACTCATTTTGAACCCAAAGATGCATTCAGACTTAGAGTAAGGGGATGGAGTACCATCTTCCACGCAAATGGACCTCAAAAGAAAGCTGGAGTAGCAATTCTCATATCAGATAGACTGGATTTTAAACTAGAGGCCATAGAGAGAGATACAGAAGGGCACTATATTATTCTTAAAGGAAGTATTCAACAAGTGGATATGACAATTATTAATATATATGCCCCCAACAGGGGAGCAGCAAGATACACAAGCCAACTCTTAACCAAAATAAAGAGACATATAGATAAGAACACAGTAATAGTAGGGGACCTCAACACCCCACTATCAGAAATAGACAGAACACCCTGGCAAAAACTAAGCAAAGAATCAAAGGCTTTGAATGCCATACTCGACGAGTTGGACCTCATAGATATATATAGAACACTACACCCCAGAACCAAAGAATACTCATTCTATTCAAATGCCCATGGAACATTCTCAAGAATAGATCATGCTCTGGGACACAAAACAGGTCTCAGCCAATACCAAAAGATTGAAATTATCCCCTGCATATTCTCAGACCACAACGCTCTGAAATTGGAACTCAACCACAAGGAAAAACCTGGAAGAAACTCAAACACTTGGAGGCTAAGAACCATCCTGCTCAAGAATGACTCGATAAACCAGGAAATCAAAAAACAAATTAAACAATTTATGGAGACCAACGAGAATGAATACACAACGGTCCAAAACCTATGGGATACTGCAAAGGCAGTCCTAAGGGGGAAATACATAGCCATCCAAGCCTCACTCAAAAGAATAGAAAAATCTAAAATGCAGTTTCTATATTCTCACCTCAAGAAACTGGAACAGCAACAGAGGGACAGGCCTAACCCACTGACAAGGAAGGAGTTGACCAAGATTAGAGCAGAAATCAATGAATTAGAGACCAGAACCACAGTAGAGCAGATCAACAGGACTAGAAGCTGGTTCTTTGAGAGAATCCATAAAATTGATAGACCACTGGCAAAACTTGTCCAAAAACAAAGAGAAAGGACTGAGATTATTAAAATTATGACTGAAAAGGGAGAGGTCACGACCAGCACCATTGAAATTGCAAGGATTATTAGAAACTTTTATCAACAGCTATATGCCAAAAAACTAAACAATCTGGAAGAGATGGAGGCCTTCCTGGAAACCTATAAACTACCAAGACTGAAACAGGAAGAAATAGATTTCTTAAATAGGCCAATTAACTATGAAGAAATTGAGTCAGTGATAAACAACCTTCCAAATAATAAAACTCCAGGCCCAGACGGTTTTCCTGGGGAATTCTACCAAACATTCAAAGAAGAAATAATACCTATTCTCCTAAAGCTATTTCAAAAAATAGAAACAGAAGGAAAGCTACCAAACTCATTCTATGAGGCTAATATTACCTTGATCCCCAAACCAGGCAAAGACCCCCTCAAAAAGGAGAATTACAGACCGATTTCTCTAATGAATATGGATGCCAAAATCCTCAACAAGATCCTTGCTAATAGAATCCAACAGTACATTAAAAGGATTATCCATCATGACCAAGTGGGATTCATACCTGGGATGCAAGCATGGTTCAACACTCGCAAATCAATCAATGTGATACATCATATCAACAAGAAAAGACTCAAGAACCATATGATCCTCTCAATTGATGCAGAAAAAGCATTTGACAAAATACAGCATCCTTTCCTGATTAAAACCCTTCAGAGTGTAGGAATAGAGGGTACATTTCTCAATCTCATAAAAGCCATCTATGAAAAGCCTACTGCAAGCATTATTCTCAATGGGGAAAAGCTGGAAGCCTTTCCCTTAAGATCAGGAACACGACAAGGATGCCCACTCTCGCCACTATTATTCAACATAGTACTAGAAGTCCTTGCAACAGCAATCAGAAGACAAAAAGGGATCAAAGGTATCCAAATCGGCAAAGAAGAAGTCAAACTGTCTCTCTTTGCAGATGACATGATACTCTATATGGAAAACCCAAAGGAATCCACTCCCAAACTATTAGAAGTTATAGAACAATTCAGTAAGGTGGCAGGATACAAAATCAATGCCCAGAAATCAGTTGCATTTCTATACACGAATAACGAGACTGAAGAAAGAGAAATTAGGGAATCCATCCCATTTACAATAACACCAAAAACCATGCGTTACCTTGGAATTAACTTAACCAGAGACGTAAAGGACCTATATGCTAGAAACTATAGATCACTTTTGAAAGATATTGAGGAAGACATAAAAAGATGGAAAAATATTCCATGCTCATGGATTGGAAGAATTAACATAGTTAAAATGTCCATACTACCCAGAGCAATCTACACTTTCAATGCTATCCCGATCAAAATACCGAGGACATTTTTCAAAGAACTGGAACAAATAGTCCTTAAATTTGTATGGAACCAGAAAAGGCCCCGAATCTCCAAGGAACTGTTGAAAAGGAAAAACAAAGCTGGGGGCATCACAATGCCGGATTTCGAGCTGTACTACAAAGCTGTGATCACAAAGACAGCATGGTACTGGCACAAAAACAGACACATCGACCAATGGAACAGAATAGAGAACCCAGAAATGGACCCTCGGCTCTTTGGGCAACTAATCTTTGATAAAGCAGGAAAAAACATCCGGTGGAAAAAAGACAGTCTCTTCAATAAATGGTGCTGGGAAAATTGGACAGCTACATGCAAAAGAATGAAACTTGACCACTCTCTCACACCATACACAAAAATAAACTCCAAATGGATGAAAGACCTCAATGTGAGACAGGAATCCATCAAAATTCTAGAGGAGAACATAGGCAACAACTTCTATGACATCGGCCAGAGCAACCTTTTTCACGACACATCTCCAAAGGCAAGAGAAATAAAAGATAAAATGAACTTATGGGACTTTATCAGGATAAAGAGCTTCTGCACAGCCAAGGAAACAGTCAAAAAAACTAAGAGACAGCCCACGGAATGGGAGAATATATTTGCAAAGGACACCACAGATAAAGGACTGGTATCCAAGATCTACAAAGAACTTCTCAAACTCAATACACGAGAAACAAATAAACAAATCATAAAATGGGCAGAAGATATGAACAGACACTTTTCCAATGAAGACATACAAATGGCTAACAGACACATGAAAAAATGTTCAAAATCATTAGCCATCAGGGAAATTCAAATCAAAACCACACTGAGATACCACCTTACGCCAGTTAGAATGGCAAAGATAGACAAGGCAAGAAACAACAATTGTTGGAGAGGATGTGGAGAAAGGGGATCCCTCCTACATTGTTGGTGGGAATGCAAGTTGGTACAGCCACTCTGGAAAACAGTGTGGAGGTCCCTTAAAAAGTTAAAAATTGAACTACCCTATGACCCAGCCATTGCACTACTGGGTGTTTACCCCAAAGATACAGACGTAGTAAAGAGAAGGGCCATATGCACCCCAATGTTCATAGCTGCATTGTCCACAATAGCCAAATCATGGAAGGAGCCGAGATGCCCTTCAACAGATGACTGGATTAAGAAGCTGTGGTCCATATATACAATGGAATATTACTCAGCTATCAGAAAGAACGAATTCTCAACATTTGCTGCAACATGGACGGCACTGGAGGAGATAATGCTAAGTGAAATAAGTCAAGCAGAGAAAGACAATTATCATATGATTTCTCTCATCTATGGAACATAAGAACTAGGATGATCGGTAGGGGAAGAAAGGGATAAAGAAAAGGGGGGTAATCAGAAGGGGGAATGAAACATGAGAGACTATGGACTGTGAGAGACAAACTGAGGACTTCAGAGGGGAGGGGGTGGGGGAATGGGATAGACTGGTGATGGGTAGTAAGGAGGGCACGTATTGCATGGTGCACTGGGTGTTATACGCAACTAATGAAGCATCAAACTTTACATCAGAATCAGGGGATGTACTGTATGGTGATTAACATAATATAATAAAATAAAATTAATAAAAAAAAAAGGACATGTAAAAAAAAAAAATAAAGAGAGAGGAACCTGAACAGACATTTTCCCAAAGACGACCTACAGCTGGCCAACAGACACATGAAAAGGTGCTGAATATCACTAATCATCAGAGAAATGCAAATCAAAACCACAATGATATATCACCTCATACCTGTTAGAATGACTATTACCAAGTGTTGGTAAAGATGTGGAGAAAGGAGGGGTGCCTGGGTGGCTCAGTCGTAAGCGTCTGCCTTTGGCTCAGGTCATGATCTCAGGCCCTGCTGAGACGTGGGATCGAGCCCCACGTCGGGCTCCCTGCTCAGCAGGAAGACTGCTTCTCCCTCTCCCCCTGCTTATGTTCCCTCTCTTGCTGTGTCTCTGTCAAATAAATAAAATCTTTAAAAAAAAAAAAAAGATGTGGAGAAAGGGAACCCTTGTGCATTGTTGGTGGGAATGTAAATTGGTGCAGGCACTATGGAAAACAGTACAGAGTTTCATAAAAAAATTAAAAATAGAACTACCAGCAATTCCACTTCTGGATATTTATCCAAAGAAAATGAAAACACTAATTCAAAAACATACACATACTCCCATGCTCACTGCAACATTATTTACAATAGCCAAGACATGGAAGCTACCTAAATGTCCACTGATGGATGAATGGGTAAAGAAAATGTGGCATATACACAATGGAATATTATTTGGCCATAAAAAATAAATCTTGTCATTTGCAAAAACATGGATGGACCTTTAGGGTATTATGTTAAGTGAAATAAGTCAGAAAAAGATTTACTGTATGATCTCACTTATATGTAGAAATAAAGAAAAAAACCCATAAAAGACAGCAAAAAAACAAAAGATGCCAAGCTCGTGGATATAAAGATTGGTGGTTGGAGTGTGCTTGGGGGGTGGATATAGGGAAAGGGGATCAAATGGAACAAATTTCCACTTATAAAATGAAGTAATGGGGATATAATGTACAGCATGGTGACTCTATTTAATAATATACTATATTACATATTTGAAAGTAGCCAGGAGAGTGGACCTTGTTCTCATCAGAAGAAAAAAAATTATAACTATGTATAGTGATGGATGTTGACTTGTGATCATTTTGCAATATATACAAATATCAAATCATTGTTAAACACCTGAAATTAGTGTTCCCTTACCTCAAAAACAAAAATCAAAAAAATACGCAGAAGTAAGGATTCCAGTGGCCTCTTGTGAGTACATGACAAACCCTGTACACTAAGATTCTTCTGCCTTACTCCACAGGAAGAAGAGGGAAGGGCCACTATTTTCTAAGAAACTCCAATACACCTGACTATTCAACATCCTAGTCCTTGGTCAGAAAAAACAATGGAGGTAGGGGTTGAGGTGGTCCTATGAGCAAACACTGTTGAGAATTAGAAGGGGCAGCTGAAAGAGAGGCAACCAGGGTAGGCTTAGAGAAAGTAAGAAACCCCAAAGCATAGTAGTCCAAAGCACTTCACAGAGGCAAACAGCCTCTTGATACTTCAGGGCTTGTGATTAGCATATGATAGTGATTACCTGTAATATAATGATGCACTAAATATCTGCTATGAGCCAACACTGTTCTAGATGGTCCCCTAAATAGTCTATATCTTCTGTTTTAAAAGTAGGAAAATTGATCAAACACTTCAGATTTTCAGTAAGAATGATTGAATTATATAAGTCTAAAAAAAAAAGTAAATCTCACTTTCTGACTTTTTGCGCCTTAAAGATTTGAATTTTTTGTTCCCATGGAAGAAGTAAAGAAGAGGTCACTAGATGTCGCCGTGAAAAACAGTAGGCCACTTGGCTCACACAGAAGGAAGGAGCTAGGAAAAGTAAGTACAAGAGGGACTCTTGGTACTCTGTTCCCCCGGCACTCTGGAGTTCATTGGTGGAACACTTTGCAGAAATTCTGATGGGATCATCTGGCTGTTACCAGAACTGGCTTCAAGGAGGTTAGAGCCTCACTGGGAGGTTTTTGGGTGTGTTTTAATATTGTTGAAAGTAAAATAGATGTGTAAATTAATATAATAAATACTATTTTAACAAACTGGAGAATCTATCCAAACTCATCACTGCACAAGTATTTGAACATCTATTAAGTTTTGTTTTGATAAATATAGCACTGTGTGAAGCTTGGGTCTCATATCAAGATTTTTGTGGAGATGGGATTTTACTTAAAGTAGAAATAGAGAAAATATAATCTTCAGGAAGATGCCAAGTCTGTGTGAAGCTTGGGTCTCATTATATCAAGATTTTTGTGGAGATGGGATTTTACTTCAAGTAGAAATAAAATATAATCTTCAGGAAGATGCCACAGACAAGAAGAATGATATTTGTACAATACTTTGCAGTTGTATTTTAATAAACACCTTCTTATAATCATCTTTTTAAGATCCCGCTTCTATGATGTAGGTGAAATTATCCTCATTTTTACAGTTGAGACAACTATTGTGTCTAGCTTAAAATTACAAATCAGTTCATGAGTAAACGCGAGTTGTTCTTTCAGTAACATTTATAAATTCTGAGTTGTAACTCCAAAGAGCAGTTCACTGAGGTTAGTGTCTATATTGCCCTTCTGGAGAGGTTCCATGTTGAGAGCTAAAAGAAAAAGAGCTCCTGCTCAAAACTGAAGCCCAAGGAGGCCCTTTTTATGATCAATTCCATTTGTCCTAATACGTTTCCATTTAATGCAGTTTTTGGAAGGAAACTGATTATTTGTGTTTGTTTAGGTACTGATTGACTTATCAAAAGAGGATCTGATTAAGGGCTTCTCACGATGGTAAGTGAGCCCTTCCATTTTATCACACTGATTTAGTACTCAAGACATTGTCTCGACAGCTGCACATAATCTTTCTCCAAAATTCTTCCTTTTTCAGTACATGTCAGCTTCTTTGCTTATCAAGGAAGGAGACACATCATCATCTATACTTAAGGCTTTTCTGCCTGCGGTTCTTACTTACCCAGCAGACCTCTATAAGCTCTAGCCTTAATCCTGGCTGGTTGACTTGCAGAGAGATGGGTTCTCCCAGTCCCACAGGGGCTTAGGCTGGCTAGACGAGGCTGCTTGTCCTGATGTTGCCACCACAATACACTCTGGATACTAACACAAGTCCAAACCCAACTGTCTTACAGGTATGAGCTGACTCCAGATGGAAAGCCCAGAAGCTGATGAGCGCCCTTACCACCTTGTATTAAAATGTGTACATATGTATATTTTGTAATTTAAATCAGAACAGCCATTTGAAAATATATACATACATTTTTGTGTGAAATTTAAGTACATGACTGGATAATATTAGGAAGAGGTAAACGTATATAAAAGCAAGTACTGCTCTCTTGGTTGGATTTAATTGTTCAAATCCAGAAAGAAATGGGGTATTCATACCTAATAAATTATCAGAACCTCAGTGACGATTTTTTTTTTGTAGGTAATTACATACCTTATAACTTGGGATTTGCCCAAATGTATATGTCAAAAGTGTCCTGTCTCAGACATAAGGGGTAAAGGAGGTCTGTTCCTGGAGCAGCTACCAGTGTTCCTGCGAAGTGACTGACCAAGGCTTCTTTTATGGAAATAAAAAGCGATACACACCAAAAGTGCCAAAAGCCACCACCACCTAAGCCCTTCTGCTACTTCTGCCACCTCTGGTACTTCGCTGCCCGGAAATTTGTTCCTGTATCTAGTGTAGAACTAAAAATGTACCTTTCTGATGGCAACAATGTGGGATGGCCTGGCCCCTAACTCCAGCATGTAGCATCATTTCCATAGGAAAAAGCAAACCAAACCCCAAGCCCAGGTCTACATCTCCACTCCCACAGCAGAGCACTAGAGACTGCTCCAGATTTTTAGCGCCAGAGGAAAAAGGAGCTTCTGCCTGTCTCTCAGATGGTTTGGCAATTCTATTCCACTTTTTTAAGATACGGCTTGTTCACCTAAAAAACATTTAAAAGCAAAATGTGTAAATTGCACAAACAAGTACCTCTTTTGCATTTCAAACTTTATAACACCAAATATTCTTATCCTCTCTGATGTTATTCTAGAGCTACTGTTGAGTTCACATCCTTTTCTCTTTACTCAGGCAACAGTCCCTGCCATCAGTTTCCTGTTCCCCTCCCCCCACTGCCTTCACTGCCTCTTTTCTAAAGAAGGGTGACATCTTAGTTTGTTGTGTTACTCTCACTTAAAAATTATCTACGATTTCCTGTTTTCTACAAGAATAAAACCCACTCCTTAATTTGTCCCATAGACCTAACGATATAGTCCCCAGTGTTTTGCTACTTTATGTGCAGATGCCCTATTCCAGAATAGTCTATATATCATATCCTGCCTACTCAAACCCTATCCTCTTTCAAAAGCCTTGTCTCAAACCCACCTCTTCTATTACACCAGTCCACACTGAAATGGTCTCTCCCCCCAACTCCTACAACATTTACTGTCAATACTGTGTAATTATAATAATTCCTGCCTTGTAACATTTAATTTTTAAAAGGGCTTATTAGATATCTATGAAGGTCACACACTAAGCAGCTACTCATATTGTGTTTGAAATTTATGTTTCTGTTTACTGTCCATCCAGCTGAACTAAGTTACTGTAGTTGATTTTCAACCCCTATCATCCAAGACTATGCTAAGTACATGGTAGATGTGTAATAAAATTTGTTTCTGCTAAGATTTCTATTTTGAGTAACAAATTCTCATAACAAAATCAGGGAACTGATGCCTACTTCACAATGGCATTGGAATGTTCTCTAAATACATGTGCCTTGAAAATGGCAAAGCATCAGAGATGTTTAAGGGAATGCATCATGTATCACTTCCTGAATATTAGCAACCCTAGAACAACTTCTGTTTAAGATGGCCAACAAGTGAAAACCTATCCTTCCAAATACAGAGAAAACCTACTTAAACCATGAATGGCATTTATTTTAAACATGGCTGATTAAGGAATAATGTAAATTTCCTGGTGATGGTCCAAAGAGGAAATTTAAAGCAGGTGAAGGGGAGTTTAAGTGTTGACAGGAACCAGAATTTTAGCATAACTAGACAGAAGGCAAGGCTTATGTTAGGGACAAGAAACCTGAAAAGTTTTGTATCAGAAAACACCTTGGCTGCCAATGAGGACAATGAATGGCTGGGTGGAAGCAGTCAACTAATCTATCCTACAGGAACTCAGGGTCTGAGGTTACAGACCAATTGACTTGGTATAGAAACCCCAAACCTTGAAACTAATGTGAAAATTGGTTTAGAACCTACAATCACCCCAAACCTTGAAACTAATGTGAAAATTGGTTTAGAACCTACAATCACGCGAAGCCCTGACATAGGCAACCACAAAACTGGCTGTTAGGATTGCCACGCCCATGTGGGACCACTGCAGCAGTTAAGCCCCACTGAAAGAAGTTCATGGGCAAAATTATAAATTTGGAATTTTAAAAATATGAAATATATAACATCAATCTGAAAAATGGCCATGAGATGTATTTCAGCAAGAAAGAAAGTGTAATATTCAGAAGTGGCATATGGGAAGCAATGGGGACCAAAAAAATCCACAAAATGTAACCTAAGTCTTGACTGCTTACAAAATATAAACAGGCAAGCAACGAAAATTTTTGCAAAAACTGGGTTCAAAAACACAGTGGCACTAAAATGCTGGTATTAACATTTAAAAAAGGGACAAGAGGGCTGGTTCAGTGGAAGGTTAGTGTTCAGGTCATCTTATTTAGGAAATTAAAGACAGTTTTGTATTTTAAAAATATCAATTTGGGTCAGTTACTAGCTTATCACCTCTCCGCTCCAAATTAACCCATCTTTGCCGTGCTTTGGTGATTCAGGGGGACACCAGACTTGTCTCCTTGCTAGGGGGCTTGATGTTAGGCTTTCCTAATAGAGGGCATTGTAGAGACACTGCAAAGCCGGAGGAGCAAGAAAAAGGGGCTTTTCTTTTCTTTTTTCTAGTGATGCACTGTTTTTTCTACTGTTTCTACTGTTTTCCATAGCAGCTAGCTGGTTGTTGTGTGAAGGCTGTTCTCTGTCACTGAGGCACCCCTCACAGTTTACCCTTGGCTCACATTCTTGGGCTCTGCCACGATAACCATGGCCTCTTGTTCGGCAAGAGCCAGCAAGTTGGGTTGTTTTGTTTTGTTTCACTTGTTTTTTGCCACAAATAGGCTTCTTCCTATGGCTGCCAAACCTCTCCTCAAAGTTTTCAATCTCAGCCTAGTTGGAAGGCAGTCTTCCAAATTTCACAATTTCTTTCTTCACTCTCCTTTATCCCTGAGGGTAGCCCTGAGGGTAGTATCTGCTTTCTGCAGTTTCTGTTCTGTACCTCTTAAGAGTCCTCTTTTATCCCCTTTTATGGTAGTTAACTATCTTTTACTAGTTAGCAATTCTTGTTTTAAATTTTCCTATTAGCTACCTATGCAATGTGATTTGTCTGCCGATTGGGCCCTAAGTATATATTTAAAATTTTAAGATACTCAATAAAATAGAGTAACAATAGAAAAATCAATAGAGCTGAACTATAAAACTTCTAAATCAAGAGTGGAGAAGAAAAAGTCATAGAGAAAAATCAACCCCCCAAAAAATAAAAAAAAAAAGCGCACAGAAAAAAATGATAATTAGGTAAAAACAAAAGAAGATGGTCAAAAGACCTCTAAATATATTTACAATCACAATAAACTGACTACTAAAGCCTAGAATGTCAAATGATGCTGAGAAAACTGGACAGCTACAGGAAAAAGAATGAAACGACCACTTACTTACACCATACACAAAAATAAACTCAAAATAGACTGAAGACATAAATGTGAGACCTGAAACCATTAAAGTCCTGGAAGAAAATATAGACAGTAATATTTTTGTTATTGGACTTAACAACATTATCCTGGATATGTCTCCTCAGGCACTGGAAACAAAAGCAATTAAACTACTGGGAGTGCATCAAAATATAAAGCTTTTTGCCTGACTCTTAATTTCAACTCAGGTCATGATCTCAGGGTCGTGAGATTGAGCCCTGTGTTGGGCTCTATACTCGGCATGGAGTCTGCGTGAGATTCTCTCTCTGCCTCTTCTCCTCCCCCTGCTAGTGCAAGCTCGCGCTCTCTCAAAAAAATAAATATTTTAATAAAAATGAAATAAAAATATTTAATAAAAATGAAAATAAAAAATTAAAAGCTTTTGCACAGCAAAGGAAACCATGGACAAAATAAAACAGATAAAATTAATAAAAAAAATAAAATAATAAAAAAAATAAAAAAGCAACTTACTGAATGGGAGGACATATTTGCAGATGATATATCTGGAAAGAAGTTCATGTCCAAAATACATAAAGAACCTATACAACTTAACACCAAACAAAAAACAATCCAATTTAAAAATGGGCAGGGGGGGGGAGGAGTCCAAGATGGCGGAGGAGCAGGAGGCTTAAATTTCGTCTGGTCCCAGGAATGCAGCTAGATAGCTATCAGACCATTCTGAACACCTACAAACTCAACTGGAGAATGAAGAAAAGAATAGCAGCAACTCTAAGAACAGAATAGCCA
>NC_048223.1:10336052-10336254 GCF_002007445.2 Ailuropoda melanoleuca | reverse complement strand
CAGGAAGATACATCTGGATCTCTACAAATGAACATCTCCAGTGCTGAGTATTGAGGTACGAAGCAGGGACCTGTGAATCCGAGCACAGATATCGGAAGATAAAGGGAAGGGGGAGGGAGCTTCTGCGCTTAGGTGCCGGGAAGCAATAGCCCCTTGTGCTGGGGAGCAGGCTGGACTCTCAGACCAGCACCCGCAAGAGAGC
>NC_048223.1:10335462-10335809 GCF_002007445.2 Ailuropoda melanoleuca | reverse complement strand
AGGGCTGGGACACCGGGTGTGGGGCGCACAGCCCGGGATGCTGCAGGATTGAGCATCACCAACAGAAACAGAGTTAAAGTGGCCAGAACATCAATGGAGAACGGGCCGCAATCCCTCTGTTTTGGACAGAGGTTGAATTTCTGCCGCTGCTGCTCTGACTCTCAGAAGAGGCACAGCAGACTGCCAGGGAAAGCCGCCAGAGAACAAAAGTCTGGAAATACCGGCTCACAGGGTGCCCATCCCCATCCCCCCTCGCAGGGGACACGGAGACTCTACCAAGAAGCCCACAACCCGGAGCGCCTGAGTGGCGCAGTCATTAAGTGCCTGTCTTCGGATTAGGGTGTGAT
>NC_048223.1:10321540-10330979 GCF_002007445.2 Ailuropoda melanoleuca | reverse complement strand
GACTATGAGAAACAAACAAACTGAGGACTTCAGAGGGGAGGGNGGTGGGGAAATGGGATAGACTGGTGATGGGTGGTAAGGAGGACACGTATTGCATGCTGCACTGGGTGTTATACGCAACTAATGGAGCATCGAAATTTACATCGGAATCCGGGGATGTACTGTATGGTGACTAACATAATATAATAAAAAATCATTTTAAAAAAAATGGGCGGGGGCGCCTGGGTGGCACAGCGGTTAAGCGTCTGCCTTCAGCTCAGGGCGTGATCCCGGGGTCCTGGGATCGAGTCCCATATCAGGCTCCTCTGCTGTGAGCCTGCTTCTTCCTCTCCCATTCCCCCTGCTTGTGTTCCGTCTCTCGTTGTCTGTCTCTATCTCTGTCGAATAAATAAATAAAATCTTAAAAAAAAAAAAATGGGTGGAGGACCTGAATAGACAGGCAGAGGGCTGACAGACACACGAAAAGACACTCAACAGCAGGGGCAACTGGATGGCTCAGTAAAGCATGTGACTCTTGATCTCAGGGTCATGAGTTGGAGCCTCATGTTGGGCAGAGATAACTTTTAAAAAAAAAACAAGCTCAATGTCATTAATCATCAGGTAAGTGCAAATCAAAACCATAAGGACATATTACCTTTACCTGTCAGAATGGCTAGTATGAAAAAGAAAAGAAGTAACAAGCTTGGCAAGGATGTGGACAAAAGAGAACCTTTGTCCACTGCTGATGGGAATGTAAGTTGGTACAGCCACTGAGGTTCCTCAAAAAATTAAAGGTAGAAATACCATATAATCCAGTAAATCCACTACTATTTACCCAAAGAAAATGAGAGACTAATTTGAAAAGACATATATACCCTATGTTTACTGCATTATTTAAAATCATTAAAAGCAAAATTTAAGAAAAAGCAACCCAAGTGTCCGTTGATAAATGAGTAAAGAATATATGGTATATATACACAATGTAATATTACTCAGCCATAAAAATGGATAAGATTGTGCCATTTGAGACAACATGGATGGACCTAAAGAGTATTATGCTAAGTGAAACAATTTAGGCAGAGGAAGACCATATGATTTCACCTATATGTGAAATCTAAAAAACAAAATAAAGGAACAGACAAAAAAAAAGCAGAAAAAGATCCATTAAGTAGAGAGCAGGTAGTTGCCAGGGTGAAAGGGGGGGGGGGGGGGATGGGCAAAATGGTGAAGGGGAGTAGGAGGTACAGGCTTCTAGTTAGGGAATATATATGTCACAGGGATAAAAGCATGGGAAATATAATTAATGGTATTGTAATAACACTGTATAGTGACAGAGGACAGCTACATTTGTGGTGAGCATATTATAATGTATAGAGTCATTATATCTCTATGTTGTACACCTGAAACCAATGTAACACTGTATGCCAACTATACTTTCATTAAAAACAAAACAAAACATACTGTATGGTGACTAACATAATAAAAAATTATTAAAAAACAAAAACAAAAAAAACCAAAAACAACTCCAGGTGATTAGACTCAAATGTGATAGGGCAAAACTATACAGCTATAAGATAACACAGGAGAATAACTTTACTACTGCGAGTAGGGAAAGATTTCATAAGACACAGAGAGCGAACACTAAACTATAAAGGTAAAGACCATACATCTCTATACTAAAATTGGGTTCTTCAGTTCATAAAAAGAAACTAGTTGACCCTTGAACAACATGGGTTTGAATTGCATAGGTCCACTTACATGTGGATTATTGTTTTATAAATACAGTACAGTACTATAAATGTATTTTCTCTTCCTCATGATTTCCTTAACATTTTTTCCTCTAGCTTACTTTCTTGTAAGAGTACAGTATAGAATATGTACAACATACTAAACATATGTTAACTGACTGCTTACCTGATCAGTAAAGCTTCCTTCTGGTCAACAGTAAGCTATTAGTAGTTACATTTTTGAGGAATCAAAAGATATACACAAATTTTTGACTGCATGGGGGGCAGGGTGGCACCCCCAACCCCCACGTTGTTCAACAGTTGACTGTATAGGAAAATGGAAAGAGGACACAGAATTGCAAAAAACATTTGCTACACATATAACTGTCAAATGGGTCATTTCCAAAATATATAACTCTTACAAATCAATATGAAAAGACCGATAGTCCAACAGAAAAATGAACAACGGACATATCTAAGCATTTCAAAAAAGAAATACAAATGGCCAAGAAAAGATGCTTAACTTCATTCATAATCACAGAAATAAACATTACAACCATAATAACTCTATACACTACAATGGCAAAAAATTAAAAATCTGACTTACCAACAATTGGTCAGGATGTGGAAAAGTGGGAATTCTCATACATTGATGGTGGGAATATAAATTGGTACAATCACTTTGGAAAATAGTTCGGCATTTTCTTCTGAAGTTGAAGGTAAGCATTCCCTATCAAAACTGCCACAGGGGATGCCTGGGTGGCGCAGTCGTTGGGCGTCTGCCTTTNCATTTTCTTCTGAAGTTGAAGGTAAGCATTCCCTATCAAAACTGCCACAGGGGATGCCTGGGTGGCGCAGTCATTGGGCGTCTGCCTTTGGCTCAGGGCGTGATCCTAGCGTTATGGGATCGAGCCCCACATCAGACTCCTCTGCTATGAGCCTGCTTCTTCCTCTCCCACTCCCGCTGCTTGTGTTCCCTCTCTCGCTAGCTGTCTCTGTCAAATAAATAAATAAAATCTAAAAAANAAAAAAAAAAAAAAAAAAAACCTGCCACAATGTTCAACTCCCAAGGCTCCACTGACCTCATTATCTGTAGGAATGATATTAACCTCTAATTGTATCGTCCACAGCCTCTGCGGCAGTATACATAAGTGTTTTCCTCTAGGGCCCAGCAATTTTACTTCTTGGATATTGATTCTAGAAAACTTGCACACAAGTGTACAAGGAGGTATATACAAGGACGCATATACATAGCAGCAGTTCACAATAGCCAAGAACAAGAAACAACCCAAATATCAATTACCAGAACAAATGGACTGTGTAATACTAGACACCAATGAAAACAAAAACCTGGACTAACAGACAACAATATGGATCAATAGTATAAAAATACGATTGAACCAAAGAACAAACATTAAAAAGAATATGATTCACCATTTTTATACAGTTCAAAAACAGGTGTTACCTGTTTAGGCATACACAAAAGTGGCAAAGCTATTTATAAAAAAGGAAAAGACTAACATAAGTCAGGCTAATAGTTACCCCTTGGGAGAAGGGACATGGGGGGGGTATTTTGGAGTGCTGGTGATGTTCTATTTTTTGATTGTTGCATGGGTATTCACCATATAATCATTCATTATGCTTGACATTTATGGTTTATACCATTTTTAGCATGTGTTATATTTTACAATAAAAAAGAGTAGTAAATAAATGAAAAAGGAAAATAAATATCCAACAACTATTAAAAGGGCAAACCAGCATTCAAGGTGAAATGCATGAGTAGCAACAGAGTTATTAATTGAGAAAATATTATCAACTATGAATTTATGAGTACATGTAAATAGGCTTGAAATACATAAAACAAATTTGACAAATCCAGAGAAATATCAGTATCTCCCATAAACAAATCAAGACAAAAAAGTTGATAGAAATGAAGTAGATTTAAACAATTTAATAGCAGTATATATCAAATAGAGATGAAGCTTTTTTTAAAGCAACAAGTAGAATATGTATAAATTTCACCACACAGAAAATCACAAAGTTTCAACAAATTCCAAAGACTTAATACCAAAAAAAAAAAAAGTTCTCTGACTACGGTGCAATAAATTAGAAAAAATAACGAAAAGACAACCTAAGAAACCCTATATATTTTCAGACCTAATATTTCTAAACTTTCACTTTTAACCAGGATGGAGTAACAGATACCAAATTTACTTCCACCTGTACAAACCAGAACCAAAACAAAGCAAAGGACAAAATATATGAAAGTTTTCAAGACACTGGATATCAGGTATTCGTCCATACAAAGATCTGAACAAGATGAATGTTTATAGCAGTTTTATTTGTAGTAGTAAAAAACTCAAAATACCTAAAATTTCCATGAATAAGTGAATGGATAATCAAACTGTGGTATATTCATACAATGGAATACTACACAGCAAANTTCAAGACACTGGATATCAGGTATTCGTCCATACAAAGATCTGAACAAGATGAATGTTTATAGCAGTTTTATTTGTAGTAGTAAAAAACTCAAAATACCTAAAATTTCCATGAATAAGTGAATGGATAATGAAACTGTGGTATATTCATACAATGGAATACACAGCAATAAAAAGCAATATTCATACAATGGAATACACAGCAATAAAAAGGAATGAACTGTTAATAAATGAAACAACATGCAAAAATCTCAAAATAATTACGCTGAGTAAAAGAGGACAGACAAAAAAAGAAAACAACTTTTTAAAATAAATTGTATGATTCCATTTACATGAAATCCCATAAAATGCAAATAAGTCTATAGTGACCTAGAGCAGATCAGTTGTTGCTTAGGGGGGTAGGAGGGGGCTGGGTAGGATTACCAAGGGCAAAGAGATAACATTTGGAGAGATAAGGTATGTTTAGTATTTTGATTGTGGTGATGGTTTCATGGGTATATATGTGTGTGTATCAGAACTTATCAAATTGTATACTTTATGTACAGCTTATTAGTCAATTATATATCAATTAAAATGTTTAAAAAAGGAGCTAAACGATAATTGCAGTACTTTACTTATATTTTAAATAATTAAAACTGGGCATAAGTAGATCTGACAGAGAGAGTCTGCAGTTCTTCCACCTAGTGGCACTGTCCCACTCAGTGACCCTCCAAAAAATCTCTGAGGCCTCTGAGGAAGAGTTTGAAAACCTGTTTTAAACTAAGAGCTAACCAGAGGCTCTTAAATTAGCTAACAAAATTTAAATTAACATAAATTTTAAATTACATTTCTTCCTTTCAAATACCGTTAGATTTACAAACCGCCTCATAGCAATTTCTTGGAGTAATCTAATCAACTCAGAGTATTTACATTATTGAATATTCAATTACTTTGTCTACTTAACCCTCAAAGACACAGATTTTTTCACAAATTGTGGGCTACAGTTTAGAAATGTAACTGCAGCCTAACAAAACAAAGAATTTTAAACCTAGAAAGAGCCTAGGCCTGCTACTTATAAAAGAATGGCGAGGGACAGGGTGCAGTAACACTGGTCCCTTAAAAACTCAGACTGAATACTGAGAACAGAGAATGAGCAGAAAGCAGCAAGAAAAGTATTCTTACATAAAATAAAATACAGCAAGGCTCAGCCTTGTAAGAAAATATGATTATTTGTGCATAATATAAATAAGTCACTGAGGACACTTATATTTGGAAATTCTTCACAAAAACTTTATTTAAGATTTCATGTCCTTATAAAAAGTATATTACATCAAGATTGCAGAAAGATACTTTTTTAAATGAGAGACTACTATCTACTCATCTATATTATGTCATAATTCATTTTCTATCCTAACACAATAAAACATTTTTTCCTTCTTCCTTTTCTTCCTCCTGCTTTGAAAAAGCAACGCCATGAGGGATAGCTTAATTGAATGTGCCATTTCCTTGCCAGGAAAGCAATCAGTACTTATTGCCTGAATTCAAGAAAGCCACTGGCAATCCTTGTTCCCAGAATCAAAAAGGTCACTAAACCCTCAACTTAAATACAACCATTTTATTATTTGCAACCCCTCTGAATTTCTGTTTTACTCACACGCTATACTTTAAAACAGTCTCAAACTTTAAGCACTGAAGAATTCCTTAAGAAATGTTTAAAGGACTTAAAGTCAACTTACCACTTTAGCTTACAATGTTTTCTATATAAGAAGCTCAAAGTTAATAAAAATATAGATGGGAAGGACCCAATACTAAGAAGGGGATGAATTCTGAGAGTAAATATGAATACATTTATAACCCTTGTCTCAAAGCAAGATCAATCCTACAAAATACTCAGAAGGTTAAGAATGCAATTTACACAGTAAAAATGATTTGATTTGTTTTCAGTATGAAAGTATTTTTAATTTCTTTACTGCAGGTACAATGGCATCCAAGTCATCAATTTCTGTAAGAAAAACAAGAATAAGGAAAGAGGAGCTTTATCTAGTGATAGGTTCAGATGAAATGAGAATCTTTAAGCAAAGCAAACCTCAAACGCAAAAGCAACACTAGCACTTTCATGCACATGAAATTTTTCTGTAATAGTGATGATAAGAGTATCACCGATTCAGACACAGATGCTTCACAGGGCATCTGCGTGTAAAGCTACCATATACCTAAGTATCCTCTGACTCTCATATTAATCTTATTAGCAGTGTGCTCTTATTAAGAGATCCTACTGGCCACATTTGTGATATGTTATTGCTGCTTTAAATCTATGTAATTACATGGGTGAGCCCACACGGTGAAATCCTAGATAAAAGCTGTCTCTTTTCTGAGTCCCCGTCTGAGCACTTAATGATTTCTTCTCATGGAACATAGTCCTCTCCTTAATTCTACTGGAAAAATTTCTCATTAGATATTAGATGAAACATATCTATCTAATAAAAAGTGTGAGGCAAAGTACAAATTTCAGATGCAATGTGTTGTAGAGCTTACTTAACTGGTCTGGCTTACCGGATCAACTAGTTCAGGCTCTTCTCTGCCAGATTCCCTGTGAATCTGATTTCTCTTTCTAAAACTGTCTTCTTCCAACCAGCCTGTTAAATTCACTGTCTGAAAGCTCTTGGACCCTGGAGAAGCAAGGTCCTTTTCTCTCATTATCTAGGCTCCAGCCCTACAAGCCCCAGTGGCAAGTTCTCTAGATTCTTACCACTTTTTTCCACCTTATTCTGCTAGGCCACTGTTTATAAACTCATTTTCCTTTATATAAAACATGCTCACTTCCTCCATGTTTAGCTGAATTTTGGTTGCTTTTCCTTTAACCTAAATGTATAGCCCATGCTACTTAAGCCCCTGACTTCAGTCAGAATACTTATCTAGATCCACTTACAAAGTGTCAAGGTATCAGAAAAAAATATAAGCAAATCTCCAACAGATAATTTGATTCACACCTTGCATCATAAGATCAAGTTATTCCCTGAACCCCATTCTGAAATCACACCTGTTTTCTCACTAAATGAGACATATGCCTTATAAATGAACCTTGCAGAGAAGGATATTGGCTAATATGAGAATATTCTCAGCTAATCACACCACTTATATGAGAAAAAGTCCTTCTCTACATCTGGTATTCAGTACAACACTCTATAGCTGATGCTTAAAATGACATCTAGTAATAATGAAAATAGTTATGTTTGCCAAACAGATTTAACTTTCCCAATGTTAAGTGTCATATATAATTCCAGAATTTCAACTGTGACATAAATACAGAGTTCATCTGCAAGGAGACATGGGTTCTTGAAGTAAATGATCCCCCATGAACCATGCTGAGTGTCATAATACTTGAGAGGAAGTTTCTATAGAAGGATTCTAAAATAAGTGCTACCCGCACACCTATTAAAATGTTATTAATGATGAGAACTTCCCTGTTTAAACTGCTACCCCAAAGCAAGTAAGATCATATTATTCTATGAAACGAGGGTCTTCGAGATATGAGGAAACATATTTCTACAATTTCATGTCTCATCTTAAGTTTAGCTTTCAAATTACATTTTCCCTTGCTATGATCTCTTCAAACATATGAGCATGCCTAAAGCACATTCAGTCACTGTCTCCCTTCCTTCCACAGTCTACATAAAACTGGCCACAAAACTTCGTTTATGTGTACCAGGCTAGATATTCCTAGTCTTTTCATTTATTCATAACAAATTTTAATTTACTCATTCCCTTATCTTCTACTAAACCTCATTTCCTCTTCTAATTTAATTTTATTATTTTTTTTTTATGTAAGCTCTCTGCCCAATGTGGGGCTTGAACTCACGACCCCAAGATTAAGAGTCGCAGGCTCTTTCCACTGAGCCAGCCAGGCACCCCTCCTCTTCTAATTTAATTTCCTATGTCAAGGAGGCATTATTTAAAAAAAAAAAAAAAAGTCTTTCAAATTATATAGAAAAAAAATTCACCAGTGAATAAATACTTTAAACCTTAGAGTGTTCTTAATAGTAAGATAAATTACTTTTACAGCCATATATAATCACACTTAAGAGCCTTGGGTCTCTATTTTGCCTATGATTCCTAAGCAAATTACATTTTTTTCCCTTTAAAAGATAATACTAATAACAAAACCTTCAATCTGACCAAGAAGACATCTTTTCCCTTCTACAGATTTATAAATTTGTCTTTCTTTGTACAGATGTTTACTTTACATTACTTCTTATCACCTGAGAAAGAAATTTAATTTGTATATTTTAAAAAACACAGTAGGTAAGTTCTATCTTAAAAAAAGAAGGAAGAAAAAAAATTAACTAAACACATTCAAGATCATAAATTCTACGAAAATTTCTAATTAGTCCATACCAGAGTCAGGGTTAAACTGGGCCTAGCCAGAGTAATACCATTTCTCATTTTATGGTTTCAAAATAAAGGCAGCCCCTAGCTCTTTAAAGGATATGTGCTTCTCTGTTTTGTAGACCAACCTCAACCAACTCTAATTACAAGTTAGGAGTGTATTTCCAGAACTGTTAGTGGTTTTTAGAAACTTTCTACCAAAACACTCTACATAAAATCACTAATACAGCAACTAAGGAACACTCATTCCTCAAAACCACTGACATCTTAAGACTCGAAATTTAACCACCAACAACAAAGATCTTACCTAAGATTTCAAGTAGATCATTAGTAAATGCCTGAAATGCTGGGAAAAATTCCTCATGTTCTTCCAGTTTGTTGATAATGCTTTTAAAAAAAAATGCACAGTTTACACTGAATTTCCAACTTAAGGTTCTTGCATCTGATTGAAATAGAACATTTTCAAAATGGAAAGAAATTTCCTAATTTCAATATAAATTTAATAATCATTTACTGCAATCCTTCCTTTTTAAGGTCTTTTTTCATCTAATACCACTTTCCTAAAAAAAAAAAAAAATCTCTTATTATCAGTGTAAACATATGTTCCAAAGTCAAATTTATTTAACTTTCCTTTTTCTTTTTTTAAAGATTTTATTTATTTATTTGACGGAGATAGAGAGAGCCAGCGAGAGAGGGAACACAAGCAGGGGGAGTGGGAGAGGAAGAAGCAGGCTCATAAGGGGAGGAGCCTGATGTGGGGCTCGATCCCACAACGCTGGGATCACGCCCTGAGCCGAAGGCAGACTCTTAACCGCTGTGCCACCCAGGCGCCCCATTATTTAACTTTCCTAAAGTAGAAATCTTTCCATTTAGCTTGAGAATTTTTAAGAGACCTTGCTTTTTAACATTTTCTAAAAATTGTTTTTT
>NC_048223.1:10289011-10321523 GCF_002007445.2 Ailuropoda melanoleuca | reverse complement strand
TTTTATTTATTTATTCGACAGAGATAGAGACAGCCAGCGAGAGAGGGAACACAAGCAGGGGGAGTGGGAGAGGAAGAAGCAGGCTCATAGCAGAGGAGCCTGATGTGGGGCTCGATCCCATAACGCCGGGATCACGCCCTGAGCCGAAGGCAGATGCTTAACCGCTGTGCCACCCAGGCGCCCCTAAAAACTGGTTTTTTTATATCCCATATTCTATTAAACATTAAGTATCAATCACCAGTATAAATGTCGGAAGAGGAAAAAGACTAATAGTGAGATATATGTTTCTTTTAAAAGCATCAAGTATTGGAAAACTCAAGTGTCAGAGCTTCCTAGAAAACTCACAGAATATACGGAGTAGGTGGTATATGTATGTGTTCCTCTTCCCATATGTTGCAGTATATAGTTGGGCGGGGGGTGGGGGGAGAGTTGCTTTAAGTATGGCTATGTTTCTTTCTTTTCTTTTCTTTTCTTTTCTTTCCTTACCTACCTTCCTTCCTTCCTTTCTTTCTTTCTTTCAAGGTTTTATTTATTTATGTAACAGAGATAGAGACAGCCAGCGAGAGAGGGAACACAAGNATTTGACAGAGATAGAGACAGCCAGCGAGAGAGGGAACACAAGCAGGGGGAGTGGGAGAGGAAGAAGCAGGCTCATAGCGGAAGAGCCTGATGTGGGGCTCGATCCCATAATGCCGGGATCACGCCCTGAGCTGAAGGCAGACGCTTAACGACTGAGCCACCCAGGCGCCCCTATGTTTCCATATTTAAAAAAAAATTTTATTTTATTCTATTTTTATTTTAGAGATGACTAGCTTTATTTTATTTTTATTTTAGAGATGACTAGCTTCAAAAAAAAAACTCCTTAACATTCATCTTCTAATCAAATAATAAATACACTGTTAGCAATTACTAAGCGATCTATGGTAGTGTACTAAAAATGATATTTGTTTATCTATTGTGAATGCTAACATGAAGTTGCAAACAAGGTGTGAATTTCTCCATATATAATTTCCCCTGTAAACAGGCTTATAGCAATAATGCTGGAGTCCTGACCCACTCTACGTAAACCTACAGGCCCTATAATCTATTTTTATCTTGAAAATGCTTGGCATTCTCTCCATCAATAAGGTGTGAGATTATTTTAGATTGTCAAATTATTTAAAAGATGCTATCCCAAACAGGAAAGGTAAATAACTTGTGAAGTTATGAAAGTCTTTAATTTCACCAATCCAAGCACTGTGGAAGATACTTTTTAAAATAAATACCTTTGGAGGTCTTCAGGTCCCAATACCTGCATAACCTGTTCATTCACATCCTCATTAACCAGCCTACACAATTTTCCAACTGTGTTCACCAACATACACAATGAGGACGAGCTATCTGAAAGAGAAATAAAAACAATATTTTAAAAGACAATTTCATCATTATTAAATCAAATATTTTATGCTTTAGTTATCCTCAATTTTTTTACTTTTCAATTTTTTAACCTACTTGCTGATTTATTAGGAATTAAACGGGGGCCAGAAAGGACAAAGAGCCATCACCTAATTCTAAGAGTTCTTGGAGGTTTCTCACAGCATTGTTCATTTCTCCAAGCCTAGTATAAACTTCATTCATTCGAGGATAGACTCCATTTAAAGAAGGCACATCAAATAACTTTTGAAAGTGAGAAACAATAGCTTGCAAAGTTTTTAAGTTTGGCATATTGCTGTCCTGTCCAAAAGAGAGGGAGAAACAGGTCACATGTTAAAATAATCCCAAGACTTTAAAACTTTAAAAAGAGAAAAAGAATATTAGTAGAACAAATATCGATATCTTTATCACTATCAGTTTTTAAGATAAGATTACATTAAAATGTCAACATTTACATTAAGTATTAAGCATTACCTTTTCCTTATTTTCAACTTCTTCTAACATGGTATCTACTATAAACAACAGATCTTCAATTCTGATACCTTCATTTTCATCCTGCTTTTTTAAATTATGCCAAGGCACCAGTTCTGCAGATAGTATTTTCAAGGACTTATACAAATCCTTTATAACAAAAGAAACAAAATGGTATTATTGACCTTAAAAAAGTTTTCATAATAATGTTAATAAAATATAGTTATCCAGGCAGGTTTAATATATATAAACCATCATTTNACTTATACAAATCCTTTATAACAAAAGAAACAAAATGGTATTATTGACCTTAAAAAAGTTTTCATAATAATGCTAATAAAATATAGTTATCCAGGCAGGTTTAATATATATAAACCATCATCGANGCAGGTTTAATATATATAAACCATCATTTTACTTTTTCAAAAATACCATTGCCAGTCTAGAAAAAGTCTGTTAAATGTGTTTTCTCCAGGTAAATATAAGGCTTACAAAAAACATGATATATTGACTATCTCAAATCTGGGTATTTAAAGTAATGATGTTATTTATTAGTAGTATATGTTATGTAAGTAATTATTTTTGAACTACTGATGGATAAAAAATAAGCTTATCCTTTATATTTTGGTCTTGAATAATTTTGTAACAGATTTATTGAGATATAATTCACATAAAATTCATTCTCTATAAGTGTTCAATTCAGTAATTTTAATCAGTTTACAGAGATGTACAACCATCACCATTATCTAATTTCAGAATATTTTCATCACCACAAAAAGAAATCCCATACCCATTTGCTGCCATTCCCCATTCTTTCCTATCCCCAGCACCTGGGTCACTACTAGCCTACTTTCTGTTTCTATGGATTTGCCTATTCTGGGCATTTCACATAAAGTGGAATTATATAATAAGTTGCCTTTTGTGACTGGCTTTCCTTCACTTAAGATAATGTTTTCAATATTCATCCATTACAGCATTTATTTCTAGGCAGGTTTTAATTTGAAAAAACAATTAATTTAAAAGATTCTAAATTAAATTAATTCTATTAATCGTCACGACAGCATACTTAATTCTCTTGGCCTAGACAGGTTCTCCTAATTTATTTTAAGCTGTGCACAACGGGCAAAGCTACTGGAAGTTTAAAACTGTTCAACAGATAAACATTTACTGAGCATCTATGTGCATGGCACAGTGCTTGGCCCTTTAGAACACTGCTGTCCAAAAGAAATGTAATATAAGTCAGAGTAACTTTATTTACTTAATAGGATAGTTGAAACACAATGTTACGTTAGTTTCAGATACATGACTTAGTTATTTGACAAGTTTATACATTGTGCTATGTTCATCACACGTATAGCTACCATCTGTCCCATTACATCACTATTAAAGTACCACTGTAAGTCAAAGTAATTTTAAATTGTTGAGTAGCCACACTTAAAGTAAAAGGAAACAGGTAACATTAACTTTAATAATATATTTGGTTTAACCCACTATATCCAAATATTATCATTTTTCCCCCTATACTAAGTCTTTTAAATCTGGTAGGTATTTTAAACTTATAGCACATCTCATTTGAGACTAGCACATTTTAGGTGATCAAAAGCTACACGCGGCTAGTGATTACTGTATTAGACAGTGCAACCCTAAAATACAGAAAGGAGTATAGGAAATTCTTTTTCCAACTCTTTTAGTCCTCCACTTATTTATCATTCCCCAGTGAATGCCCAGACCTCACATACTGATATCTGTAACCTCTCATTTGTTAAGAAGGCAATTACTATTTCAGCAATTCAAGGCAATACATCAGTATCAAGTGAATGTTTTAAACAATAAGTGCCACTAGAATTTGAAGAAGTCGTCAAGAAGTTACAGCATAAATACCTTTGTTAACCAATGCTCCATCAACAAGGTGCAATTATAAAGAAATGGTCTTCAGTAAGAAGCACACCAAATACAAATTTTGCTTGGGAATAAAGTATTAGTTAAGATAAAGAGCTGTCGTGGTCTACTTGGCAGTGACACGATGGTTGTAGCATAGTCCATCAAGCCCTGAAAAATCTAAAGGAGGGTCTCCTGTGTTCTCCACATTGCTCAGCTGTGGGGATGTAGAGGTACAACCAATGTCCTGTCTCTACAGCAGGCCTCTGGAGCACTGGGGAATGAGAAAGCCACAAGGCACAACAGCATACATGGCTGGGAAAGCAACAGTATCTAGCTCAACTGTCCCGGAAAGGTGGGTGGGAAGAGAGAGGAAGAAAGCAGACAGCTCCTTCATGCCTTTCCCATCCTACTCTTTTAGAACAAATCTAACCTGAGAAAAAAAACTAATCTAGGAAGATGGTTGTCCCAACCTTAAAGGCTACTACAACATAGAAAACCTTTCATATAAGGCCACAAAGAACTTACATAGTTTCTCAATTTGGATTCTGATTCTTCAGTAATAAATATCTAAAGCACTGCCTAAAATCCATGAGTTACTTCAGTGGCAGAGCCACTAAATTCCTCTCAGGGATCCTCAGAATATTCTAATTACAAAGCGTACTCTCCTTGTCTCCTTCTACTGGAAAAACTATACAGAAGAACTCACCACCACTGTAAAGCTTTTCTTGGGGGTTCTTCCTCCTTCAGAATCTGGAGTGCAAGTCATCTACCTCATTCACTTGGCACTTCATCACAGGCTGTTTTTTTGCTTTTAAGATTTTATTTATTTATTTGAGAGAGTGCAAGAGAGCGCAAGCAGAGGGAGGAGCAAAGGAGAGGGAGAAGCAGGCTTCCCGCTGAGCAGGGAGCCCATGCAGGGCTTAATCCCAGAATTCTGGGATCATGACCTGAGCTGAAGGCAGATGTTTAACCAACCAACCAAGCCACCCACGTGCCTCCTTTCATGTGCTGTTTTTATGGCACTCATTTCCTCGAATGATACCCTGAATGGTTAAATTTTATTTCGTATTTTTTAGTAAGTTTTCTCTCCAATTTTTTTTAAAGATTTTATTTATTTGACAGAGAGAGAGAGACAACCAGTGAGAAAGGGAACGCAAGCAGGGGGAGTGAGAGAGGAAGAAGCAGGCTCCCAGCGGAGGAGCCCGATGTGGGGTTCGTTCCCATAACGCCGGGATCACGCCCTGAGCCGAAGGCAGACGCTTAACGGCTGTGCCATCCAGGTGCCCCAGTTTTCTCTCCAATTAGTCTGAATCTTGTGTTCATTTTTTAAAAAGATTTTAATTTATTTGAGAGAAAGAGAGCATGAGCAGGGGTAGAAGCAGAGAGAGAGGGAGAGAGAATGTGAAGCAGACTCCATGCTGAGCGCAGAGCCCAATGAGGGGCTTGATCCCACAACTGCAAGATCATGACCTGAGCCAAACCAGAAGCTGGATGCTTAACTGACTGAGCCACCCAGGTGCCCCATGTTCACCTTTTCTGATTACCTCCCCAGTGCCTTAAACATAGTAAATCATCAGTAACTATCCACTTATTTGATTCTTCCTTTTGTCTCCTTTCTCTTCTAGTCTTTTACCTTCTCTTAGCAAGGCTGGCATGTTCTAGCCCATCTTCCTTGAGAGGAATTGAAGTGGGGTTAGCAAAATGGGGCACCTGGGTGGCTCAGTCAGTTAGGCGTCTGGCTCTTGGTTTTGGCTCAGGTCATGATCTGATGGGTCATGGGATCAAGCCCCACATTGGGCTCCCTGCTCAGCAAGGAGTCTGCTTGGGGATTCTCTTCCTCTGCCCCTCCCCCAACTTGCTCACTTGCTCATTCTAAAATAAATAAATCAATCTTTTTAAAGTGGTATTAGCACTATTTCCTCCTACTGGGAAAACCCCCTGACAAACAGTGACTGGTTTTACATAATCAACCACTAATTATTTACCCTCTATTAAGATATAAACTGGAGACTTAGGTCTATAAGATAGGTATATTAATCTAACACTATCATTTAATTAAAATGTTTTCTATTTTATAGCTGTATCTGATCCCTATATAAAAAGGGAAGGAGAAATTACGCTGAATGTGAAGATTCTTTCATCAGTTACAGGTATGTTTTCATTAATTTTTTAAATTCAATGTCATCATCTTCATTTTGTTGTCTTGGAATTTGTTATTCTGCTTCACTCTTTTGACAAATATTAAGCACTCATTATGTATCAGGAGGTTCCTTGGGATATATCAGAGAATTAAAAAAAGGTGAAACTCATAAAGCTTATACATTCTTACACGTATCTTCTGTATCATTTATACTTCATGCAATAAGGCTTCTGTTGGCAAATACTGTTACTGAATCGCATCTTCATGAACAGTGGTAGTGCTATATATTTTAGTTATTGAAAAATCTAAAGATCGGGGTGCCTGGGTGGCTCAGTCGGTTAAGTGTCTGACTCTTGATTTCAGCTCAGGTCATGATCCCAGGGTGGTGGGATCTAGCCCTGTGTCAGGCTCCATGCCTCCACGGAGCCTGCTTATGATTCTCACTCTTCCTCTCCTTTTGCCCCTCCCCTCTCTCTAAAAAAGAAAAAAAAGAAAGAAAAATCTAAAGACTAAAGGGGACAGAAACTATTAATGACTTTAGCAATTCACCTTTCAGTGAACTACTCAAGAAAAAACTGAAAAACCTGAAAATACATGATAAAGAATGCATAATAACTCTAGAAAGTGAAGAGATTTTTATCTTCCATGGATAAGTAGAATAGGTAAAAGTAGTACTGGCTGCTACTGAACTACTAACTGTTGTACAGAATCTGGACAGTTTTGAGAGAAGGAAAATGATTTAAAATATAAAGAGGAAGAAAAAACCCCAATTAAAATGGAATGAAGGATAAAACATTACATCTCAAGGGGAGTAAGGGCCAGGAAAATCTGTAGCATGGATGAGGAAGATGAAGGTAGAACAGGGAGGGACCCAGAAGTGCAAAACAGATCCACTACAGATTTTCAACATGGCAACAGGCCTAAAAAAATCTTTGGTAGAACTTTAGAGGGGGTAAAGCTTATATAATGACAACATCAGATAGGTAGTACTTAAAACTGATATAGTAAATAGCAAGTCCAAGTTTTAAATAAGCTAAGTTTTACAGCTAAAACAAACAAAAAATGAAGCCTAGTCCTATTAATAAAGCCCAGAGACTCCAACAGATTTTCAAAGCATGTAAAAAATATTCAACCCCTTACCTTTAGGGAAGTCAGTTGGTCTGCCCACATTTCTATTATAGGAATAAGATGCTCAAATCCACAATCCTGAACAAGATCTTTATTAAAATGTTGGGCTCCTCCTTTGCTCTGTTTATAAATTATTACTGGAGCTCTTGGATTGTGAACAATTGAATTGATGCTATTTAGAACCTTAAAAAAAATGTTTTTAAGTTGAAATGTTTATCATAGTCTTATCAAAGTGCTTTAGGCTAAGGCAGTGCATTAAAATGTCAATGTATGATCATTTTCAGAATTAATTTTTTGCATTAAGAGGTTCTTTAATAGGACTGACACTTATAATGTTTTGGAAATACAGCAGTTTTATCAACAGAATTAAACATGTACGTTCTAATGAAAACCAGAGACTTCAAAGAAAAGCTAAAATACATTTTCAACTGATTTGGACTTCAAAGTAGATTATGAATGATTATAATCCACACAGGGGGAAAAAAATCATCAATACACCCTTAGCTAGCATCTCACATTTCTCTATCTCCTCATATTTAAGCTAAATCAGATGTTAAAAGGGGGCATTTCCTGTTGTTTCATAACTTCAGTTAAAGTTCAAATGTTGGAAATGTTCAAAGAATGGTAAAATACTGAAGAAAGAAACTGAAGATGACACAAATAGAAAGAAATAGAAAGACATCCTATACTCATGGATTGGAAGAACAAATACTTTTAAAATGTCTATACTACCCAAAGCAATCTATGCATTTAATGCAATCCCTATCAATGCAATGCAATGAAAAGCATTTTTCAGAGTGCTATAACAAATAATCCTAAAATTTGTATGGAACCACAAAAGACTCTGAATAGCCAAAGCAACCTTGAAAAAGAAACACAAAACTGGAGGCATCACAATTCTGGACTTCAAGTTAGATTACAAAGCTACAGTAATCAAAACAGAATGGTACTGGCACAAAAATAGACATGTAAATCAATAAAACAGAAAACTCAGAAATGAACCCATAATTATACAGTCAATTACTCTTTAATGAAGAAGAAAAGAATATCCAATAGGAAAAAAGGTCTCTTTTCAGGGAAAACTGAACAGCAACATGCAAAAGAATGAAACTGGACCACTTTTTTACACCATACACAAAAATAAATTCAAAATGGATTAAAGACCTAAATGTGAGACCTGAAACCATAAAAATCCTAGAAGAGAATACAGGCAGTAACTTCTTTGACATTAGCTGTAGCAACTTCTTCCTAGATACATCTCCTGAGGCAAGGGAAACAAAAGCAAAAATAAACTATTGGGACTACATCAAAATAAAAAGCTTCTGCACAGCGAAGGAAACAATCAACAAAACTGAAAGGCAACCTAAAGAATGGGAGAAGATATTTGCAAATGACATATCTGATAAAGGGACACATCCAAAATATATAAAGACCTTATACAACTCAACACCCAAAAACCAACCTAATTAAAAAATGGGCAGGATGTGGGGGCAATCTGGCTGTGACATCTGTCACCCCACTGACTGCCAGGGTTGATTCAGCTGATCTGGCTGGCTAGACAAGTATCCCCCTTCCTCCCTCACCATTCCATGTGGAAACACCCCCGAAGCTGCAGGTTGGGTCAAAGAAGACAACCTTCCCCAGTAGAGGAGAACTGTTTTTCAGTCAAGGGTATACAAGTAGCTGCATTCCCCTACTAGAACCTCCAAACAAGCTCTCAAGGTCCATTTGTAGGAGAATGTAGGGTAGTCAAGCTTTTAAGACTCTAGACCACATCCAAATGAGGCCCTGCATGTGGCCCTTTCTTTAAAAAAAGGCGGGGGGGGGAGGCAGGGGCCCGAAGACATGAACAGACATTTTCCCGAAGAAGGCATACAGATGGCTAACATACACCTGAAAAGATGCTCAACATCACTTACCATCAGGGAAATAAAAATCAAAACTACAACGAGATATCACCTCACACCTGTCAGAATGGCTAAAATCAACAACATAAGAAACAAAAGGTGTAGGCGAGGATGTGGAGAAAAAGAAACCTTCTTGCACTGTTGGTGGGAATGCAAACTGGTACAGCCACTCTGGAAAACAGTATGGAGATTCCCCAAGAAGTTAAAAATAGAACTACCCTAGGATCCAACGATTGCACTACTAGGTATTTACCCAAAGAACACAAAAATACTAACTCAAAGGGATACATGCACCCTGATGTTTATAGCAGTATTTACAATAACCAAGTTATGGAAATAGCCTATGTGCCCATCAATTGATGAATGGATAAAGAAGATGTGGTATGTATGTATATATATATACACATGTATACATANTCAAAGGGATACATGCACCCTGATGTTTATAGCAGTATTTACAATAACCAAGTTATGGAAATAGCCTATGTGTCCATCAATTGATGAATGGATAAAGAAGATGTGGTATGTATGTATATATATATATGTATACATGTTTATGTATATACACATATACATATGTGTCTATACACACACACATAACACACAATCGAATATTACTCAACCATAAAAAAGAACGAAATTTTGCCATTTGCAATGACATGAATGGAGCTAGAAAGTATTATGTTAAGTGAAATAAGTCAGAGAAAGACAAACACCACATGATTTCAGTCATATGCGGAATTTGAGAAACAAAACAGGGGCACCTGGCTGGCTCAGTCAATGGAGCATGTGACTCCTGATCTCAGGGTTGCAAGCAGAGATTACTTAAAAATGTAAAAAAATTTAAAAATTAAAGAAAAAGAAAACAAAACAAAAAAGGGAAAAAAAAACTACAGAGAACAAACTGATGATTACCAGAAGGGAGGTGGGTGGGGGGATGGGTAAAATAGGTGGTGGGGATGAAGGAGTGTACTTATTGTGATAAGCACTGGATGTTGGAAGTGCTGAATCACTATATTGTACACCTGAAACTAATATTACACTGTACGTTAACAACTGGAATTTAAATAAAAAGTAAAAAAAAACAAAAATAAAATACAAACAAACAAAAAAAAAAAACGAAGAAAGAAACCAAGGTTCAGTACAAATAACCAGTCTTTTTGCCAGCTGTTCAATACCTGAAAGTATCTCTGGTCAATAAGGGCCTGCTGCTGGTTGTCTTTACTGGGTTCATCTGGTCTCTCTAGGTCCTCTGCCTTTTTTTGACTGATAAGATCCTGTAATCTAAAGGGGAAAAAAATAAATCAAGATAATATTAAATACTTTCCTAGACATTGGATTAAGATAAACTGAGTCAATGATTCAGCTACCCTCTAAAATCTTTAATTTTTTAAAAAATTTATTATTGGGGTGGGGGAAATGGGCAGAAGGAGAGGAAGTAGAGAGAATCTCAAGCAGACTTCCCCAATGAGGGCAGAACCGACACAGAACTTGATCCTATGACCCCAAGATCATGACTCAAGCTGAGATTGAGTCCGACACTCAACTGACTGAGGCACCCAGGTGCCCCTAACCCTCCAACAGCTTTATGTCACTTTACATATATGTGCACACACACACAAATTTTTTCAATTCAATTTTTTAAGTCATATTGTCACTGGAAATAAGAATGTCCCCTCAATAGACCACAAATTAGAAGAAACTGCTGAAAACAAAAGGGATCAGACTGAAGAAGAAAGTTCTTTTTTCTTTTTCTTAAGATTTTATTTATCTACTTGACAGAGAGAGAGCCAGCAAGAGAGGANCTCAATAGACCACAAATTAGAAGAAACTGCTGAAAACAAAAGGGATCAGACTGAAGAAGAAAGTTCTTTTTTCTTTTTCTTAAGATTTTATTTATCTACTTGACAGAGAGAGAGCCAGCAAGAGAGGAAACACAAGCAGGGGGAATGGGAGAGGAAGAAGCAGGCTCCCAGCAGAGGAGCCCGATGTGGGGCTCGATCCCAGGAAGCTGGGATCAGGCCCTGAGCCGAAGGCAGATGCTTAACGACTGAGCCACCCAGGCACCCCTGAAGAAGAAAGTTCTAACCACTCCCCAACACTTGCAAAAAGTAAAATAAGAAAGAACTACAGCAAACAATGAAAGTAACTTCCAAGGTACTCTGAGATTGGAGGCTATAGGTAAAGGGAGCAAGAAGCAATAGTCAGGGCAATTTGTTTGGGCACTGTAGCAGCAAGATAATATGGTCCTTCCTTTTTCATACTCCATTTGTACCAAAGAACAAACAACAGTGATGCCTGGGCTAGTCAAGAGGGCATGGAAACCCAAGAGACCACGGTTCCAGGTGGCTACCAGAAATCTGAGGACATTTCTTTGCCTAGAAACCTATGTATGAGTAGTATCCACCTAGTAGCAGCAAACCCTTTCCCTTCGCCAATATATCTCTTCAGTCAGGCTGTACTAAACATTCTCCTCCCACCCACCATGCCTTTGGAAAAAAGTAGTCTCTTATTAAAACCCATTTCAAATTAACCACATTAAATTTGAGTATGCCTATCAGTTTCCTGAAGAACCCTGACCCATTAAACCCATTCCATGACTCATTAATGAGCTTGACCTGCTGTTTCTTAAAACAGAACAGCAATATTCCAGGGCTCTTGGGTGGCTCAGTCAGTTAAGCGTCAGACTCTTGATCTCAGCTCAGGTCTTGATCTCGGGGTTGTGAATTCAAGACCTGAGTTCAGCTCCACACACGTTGAAAAAAAAAAAAAAAGCAGCAATGTTCCATCATGTCATCTGCCTGCTAAAAAAACAAATCAATGGTGGGGGACCTGGGTGGCTCAGTTGGTTAAGCATCAGACTCTTGGTTTTGGCTCAGGTCTTGGTCTAAGAGTCTTGAGATTGAGCCCCATATGGGCTCTGCACTCAGCAGGGAGACTGCTTCTCTCCCTCTGCCCCTCCCCTCTCTGCTCATCCTCTGTCTCTCTCAAATACATAAATCTTCAAAAAACCAAACAATCAATGGCTTCCCACTGCTCTGTGAACTAAATCTTATCTCCTTAGGTCAGCGTTTGAATAGCTTAATGCCTCTAGTTGTTACCGGATATTCCTCCTGAGTCCTTTCTTACCTCATCTCTTACTATTACCCTACAATTATCTACTCCAGTCATAGGTATAACCTTTGATCTTCACTCAACTGCTTTTCTCTGGTCCCTGATGAGTATATGACAAAAACAAATTAATAAGTGGAATTAGTTCTGGTAAAAAGTCAGTCTCCTTCATCCAGTAGATATAAAGACCTCACAATCCATTTTCCTTTTTTTTTTTTTTTAAGATTTTATTTATTTGACAGAGAGAGACTGTGCGAGCGCACACATGTGCAAGAGGGAGCACAAGCAAAGGGAGCTGCTGCAGATGGAGAGGTTCTGAGAAGCAGGGTCCCCAATGAACGGGGAGCCTGATGTGGGGCTTGATCCCAGAATCCTGGGATCATGACCTGAGCCAAAGGCAGTTGCTTAACCGACTGAGCTACCCAGGCACCCCTTACAATCCATTTTCCACCTGACTTCCCATCTAGTTACCAAATTCATATACTTAACAGTTTTGCTGAAGGGAGTGCCAGGAGCATATTATCTGTAATACAAATAGGACATAAAAAAACCAATATGCTCCCTAATGGGAATATAAGTAAACTGATATATCCGAATTTAAATGTTAAAACATTTTCACCTGAGGGAAAGGTTAACTCATCAATGAACTGTCTGCAAGTCTGATTAATAAATATTACACTATGGATATATAACATTTTAGCTGTCAGTATAGTAACCTAAATACAATAATTGCATATACTAGTTACACTCAGGGAAATGATATGTGATTCAATTAACTAGATGAATAAAGACATCCCCTCATTTAATAATGACAATAATCAACTTATATTAGGAACCTGGTGACGACGGCAATTGTATTTATTGGTAACGTTCTCTATGAAGAACTCTTTTAAGCACTTTACGTTGTAAAAGAAGGTTTCAAAATGCAGCAAGCAAGCTTAGCCAAGGTCTCTTAAAACAAGGTCAGGAGGCCATTAGGGAGGATTTTATGCACATCTTCATAGGAAGAAAGAAACTTTTAAAATCTTTTCAGCCAGCTGTGGCCCTCAGTCTGGACTGAACTTCCTCCTCACCATGACACCTAAATTGTTCACATTCTGTACTTTAAAAGGAACCAAAGAGATTTGTACTTTGTCAAGTTTCAATACCTCATAAGTATATTAAATTAACTCAACCCATCCCAGTTAACCTAGTTTCAATCCGTTTTACACAGAGGACCAATCCGTTTTACACAGAGGACCTAAATGAGAATGGCACTCATTACCTTTCATCTTTATAATTCTGCCTCCTCTTTGTCTCCCTCAGAACACAATTCAGGTTTCTACCTGAATCTGTGTCTGCCACACTGCAATTCTAATTGCCCAAATAAATATGTTTAAATTTTCAATCAATTTCTTCTTGGTTGACACATGTATACATTTAATTTCATTGTTTTTCTAAGTTTACAGAAGATGAGGATTAGTGAAAGCTAGGGACTCATGGGGCACTGACCTTTGGTTTGCCTGGTCTCACAATAAATATCAGCCAAAGCATAATATTCCCAGAAAGCTTTGTATTCTGTAAAACCACACAGGTAAAAATAACAGAGCTCAGGAGAAAAGTAGTGTTAAAAACCAGACTACGTAAAATTGATGCAGTTTGTAACAGAGAACAACCACTGGTCAGTCCCTCAGGAGGTAAGTTAGACAGCCCTAGTATGTCTATAGGCTGCCTCAGAGGATATTGTGGTTCTGCACAGACCACAGAGCAGAAATGTTGGCTTGAGGATGCCAAGGCTATGAAGATGGAAATGGATCCAACTCCAGGCCAAAGAAGCTGAGGTTAAAACATCCAAAGGAGGTAGAGCAACTTGCCTCCAGCCTGGAGTCTAATGCTGAGGGTCAAGGAGGGAGCCCTGCATGCAGCCTCTCATTTTAAATTTTCTTAAAATAGAGCTGAAAGGGCAGTTGCCTATGCAACTAGCAAAGGTTTTCCCCTGCTGAAAGCTATAATACTACTGCTATTCTAATTCCTTGTACCTAGGAAAAATCATGTGAACAACGTAATGTCTATTCTATACTACTACTCGTTCCGTATTTCCCAATTGCATATGATTTCATTGATGTTTTAGAAATGTGTTTTAGCAGTATAGGCTGTACTTCTTCAGAAATATGCTAAGGTTGTTCTGTTGTCTCCAGAGCAGTAAGCAGGGCCTAAAGGACATAAAGATCCCCTAAGAGTAGCTAAAGGATTCTTTACATACTTAATGAATATTTATTCCATGTAGCCAGCAGCAACAACTATGTTTCTTTGGGGAGTCTGGGAAACCCAGCAAACTGCACTTCCAGCTTAAAATATGCTGTGCTGTCTCTTGTTTTCTATAGACATCTCCATAAGATATGTTTCTATGTGCAGAGATAGCTTTTAACTGTGTCTGATGAAGCCTTTCCATGATTCATGATGACTCCATTCTGGAGATGAGGAACAAGCTGAAAAGTGGAATGCCAATTTTGTTTTAAAAAATCCTGTTTATTGGGGTGCCTGGGTGGCTCAGTTGGCTAACATCTACCTTCAGCTCAGGTCATGATCCCAGGGTCCTGGGGTTGAGCCCCCCATCGGGTTCCCCGCTCAGCAGGGAGCCCACTTCTCCCTCTCCCTCTGCTGCTCCCCAGGCTTGTGCTCTCACTCTCTTCAAATAAATAAAAAATCTTAAAAAACAAACAAACAAACAAACCAAAAACCTGCTTATTTTGCCACAAAGATACAAAACACATATAGATACAGCAATGTGAGCCTCTCAGAGTTGTACATTCTCTGAATCCTTTTCTCCATATTTCTAGGACTTTTTATATGATTAGGATGAAAAGAAGGGTGGTTCCCTTCAATCTATCAACTCTAATGCTACAACTTTGAAGGCAGCTGTTTGTTAAGAGAGAAGTCCAGCTCTAGGCCAAAATCCTACATGTTATCTTTCAGGCCCAAACCAGACAACTATAAAGGCTTTGCCTAGAAAGCCTCATGGGGGAAAGCTGCCCTCCCACATCAGACTTGGGGCACAGCCTATACACTGCAATCTCTGGAGGGAGCTGCTGTCAAGAACTCAGCCCCTCTTACTCCTCCCTTTCCTTGCAACTCCCAGGCCAGCATTACTAGTTCAGGTGCCTCCATCCTGAGGCCTCTTTATTGGGGTGACCCTGACTGAGGTACTTTTCACTTCTTCTTATGGGTTGGGGGCAGTCTTAACTACCTACTTTTCTCCACTCTGACTCAGTATTTTCCACTCCTGTGAAACAGCGGGAGTCTTTTGTGCAGGGCTCCTAGGCAGTGAGATGTTTCCTCCTATCAGGGCAGCACGTCATTCACTGAACCTCATCTGGTGCCATTCCATAGAGAAAAATGGTACACTAAAAATGGAATACTTTTTGGCCGCTTATACTATAGTAGTAAGTGAATAAAGCCTTGATTGTTCATTTCAGTTTGGTTCACTGTCCTAACCGCCTTGCCATACATCAACTCAACACTAGAGTGACAGGATTCTAATTCTGTTTTCACCTAGCAAAATGTAAACAGCATTGAAATTAAATGGGATTACTGTAGTACTTTTATCTTGTACTAGCAGACATATTTGATCACCTCCTAACAACCGAATTTTATAATCAACCTGTTTGTAATATTAACTCAAACAAGAAAAGCCCATTTTTTTCCCATGTCAAATGGACTCATTTGATATTGAAGGTGGTTAGTTGAAAGGCAACAAATCTAAAGAAAAAAAAATTGAATTCTCTCAGGTTCTAAAAGAGAGAGAAAGAGAGCCTTTCCCCTCCTTTTCTTGTAGCATTTCCTTTGGAAAACTTGCAGTTGTAAATCCTTTCTCTGTGTCGTTAAGAAGCATGAAATCTTTTTAAGATTTAAATAAGCCTCTTCCCAAGTTTAAATCCTAGGACTGTCTTTCTTTCTTAGGAGCCTTTGAACCACAGTTTGAAACACAGACTCCACGGTAGTTTAGCCTAGGCTCCTGGCTCTAGGTTATAACTTACTGCTTATCATAAAAAACGCAGGAAGCTTTATTTTTCCTCAGGATAGAGACAATTCACACACATATATGTAATGGATTGTACATGCCCAGCTATATAAAAGAATGAGATTTCTTTCTGGCTTTGTAGTCTCTTTAGCAGACTGCCTATTACGTACATCACAGTCTGGTTGGATGTTTATTCGGTAATAAAACTTTTTTTCTACATTTATGGAGAGGATTCACTGGGCTGACAGGATATTTTATTTTTAATTATTTGCCCAACATTTAGTTCTTTAGTTCTCTAACATTTATGGTCTTTAAAAAGAACATAGTAGTTCTTTAAAAAATATTCTACCTCTGCCATTGCAGAAAATAAAAATTTGAAAAGTTTTACCTTAAAAAAAATGTGTTTCATCGGGTGTTTTGTTGGTTCTAATTAGTATGATGGTTTAAGAGTTTGAGCTTTGGAGTCAGAATGAGTGGGTACATATCTAATTTCTTTCCAAGTTCTTCCAGATACCATCTGTGTGATATAGGCAAGTTATCTAACATTCCTAATTCCCTGTTTCCACATCTAGATTCTACAAAAGTTCCAAACCTAAAAAAAAATTAATTTTTTAAATTCCAAATTTAAATCTCTAAAGCACAATTAATTTCTTCAAAATTCAACAGAAAAATACAGAAAGGTTTAATTCTGAATCATAATTTTAAAGGCTAATCGTGAAAAGTCAACATAAAGACTAATAGTCCCAAATGAATAACAAAGACGTACACAGTCAATTCTTGTTATTTGTGGTAGTTATGTTCTGTAAAGTCACCATAAACACTGAATTAGCAAAGATTGAGCCATTGCTCCTAGGGCTAATACAGAGTCAGTTTCCTGCATGCATCTGGTAACACTTCCCTCAACTGATCAATATATAAGCTTGTTTTATGTGTGTCACTGTTTAAAAACACCTTATTTAATATTGTTGATTCATTAACATTGAACTCATAACAGCACTATAACTCATGCCTAAATGAAGTTTATCTAGCACATGTATTTTCTCTGTAAGCCACATCACAGCCTTCTTCCCACCCAGGAAAGGACAGCAGACAGCACTCCAACACTATGCTTCGTGGCCATCTTGGAGAAATCACCAAAAAAAAGTGCAAAAAATGTAAACAACCAAAAAAGTGGCACTATGACAACAAAAATGATGCTTGTTTACAGTTATAAGAGCTGAAACAAGAGGACAGTGCGTCACCTTGTTCGATAGCTGGAAAAGTGCATGCCCTCTCATAATCATGAAAGTGCCACAACTACTGATTTGAGAGTTAAAAATAAATTTTAGGAGGTAGGCAAATTCACAAATATGAAATCTGTGAATAATTAAGACTACCTATCTCTATGTATACATAAGTGCACGTATGTATATGTCTAATATACTTGCCTTGAAGTGAGTAAAATTCTTTTGAAGAGGATCAGGACATGCCACTCCAAAATATGACATTTGACATAGGAAATGTTTTAAGCCAAAAAAATTTGAAACATGGCACGTGCAGGAAAGGCTCTCTGACCTCCTCCTCCTTTCCTGAAGCAGATCATAAGACCCTAATATAATAGGTGCTCGCCAATAGCCAAAGGAAAGGAACATTTTTATCTCTGGAGACAGAGGGACTCCAAGGAAGAATTTGAGTTTCCCCCAGTATACTTAGCTCATGCCCTTTTGTACTATCGTGTTTTTCTACAACTTTCCATTCTTCAACAAAAGTAGTATAAGAATGCTCAGGTTTGACTATTTCTTTAGGCCTTCATTTCCTTACGAAGATTTTCATACATTCACATATAATATCTATCTACACCTTCTCCTCTTTTTACCTCCCTACATCCTCCTTTTCCCAGTTACTTCTCAACCAGTTTTCCTACCTCATTTAGACACCAATAACTACCTAGCTATTCAGGCCTAAAACTTCTTTTTAATGTTTTTTTTTATTATATTATGTTAGTCACCATACAGTACATCCCTGGTTTCTGACGTAAAGTTCAATGATTCATTAGCTGCGTATAACACCCAGTGCACCATGCAATATCAGGCCTAAAACTCAGAGGAGTCTTGATTTTTTTCCCCATGAGCTGCCTATATCCAATCCACCCTAAGTCCTATCAGCTCTACCTCAATATTCCAAACACTTTTCACCTCTGCCACTACTGCCCCGTGATCATGTCACCACCATCTCTTGTCCAAACTCACACAACAGCAACTCTCATACCATTTTACATTTAGTACTTATGCTACATCAAAATGGTCTTATTTATTTTTTTCATTGTCCTTCTATCCTCATGTAATCTCCATGAGGGCAGGGACCCTTTCTGTTTGGCTTATCACTGCAATTCCAGTACCCAGAATGCCAAGCAAATAGTAGGAAGTACTAAAGGTACCCAAAATATTAAGGAATAGTAGGAAGGGAAAAATATTAAGTGAACTAATGAATGCAGCCTTTCTGAACCTTCCATTTCTCTTTTCTTTTTTAGTTTTCCTTCTATTCTATCTTAATTTAACTCAGTATGTTAATCCTTGGATGTCCAGAATATTTGCCTTTCACTGTGGCATGTGTTGTCATGGGAAGGAAGAAACATAGTTGTCACTGAAAATTGAATCAACTTATGCTAATACAACTGACTTAATACATCTAATGCATATATTAACTCATATAGTTTCAAAATATTTCCTCCCAATGCTCCCCACACTACTTCTTCAAGTCCCATTCCCTTGAATGAAAGAGTACACCTACATAATCCTCAGAAAATACTACCACTAATTAGGGCCAAATTTTCAAACTCCTCTGAGACTGTGCTTTTCAAAGTCAAGAAAAGTACAAGTAAGTGATGGATGTGAATGGCTCACTGCATTCATTCTAGTATTTTAAAGTGTGACGAGGCTGTGTATTATTCAGGTCATGACTAGCACCGACAAAAATTGGGAGCTTGTCATGTCTAATTTCAATGATTCACTTGCAATTCCACTATGGCTTCCAAAGACAATTTTCTAGTTAAAACCTTTGCCCTTATTACATCAAGTAAAGGGCTTTTCTTGTTCTTAAGATAAATATATAGCCAAATCCAACACAGTAGAAACTGTTTCTAAACTATGGAACTACAAATATCCTTTTATGTCATTTTCTCCCATCAGTCTGGTAATTTCAAGCTAAGGCCACTATGAGGTAAGCACGAAGTAAACCTACAGGTAATAAAAATAATAAAATACAAAACCGTAATGAATCTGTAACTTTGGTAAAATATAATTACTTGATGTTTTTCTTAAGGGCTTTCTCCAGTTTCTTCACCTGTTGTTTATAAAGTCTTAATTCATGCTGTGTGGGCCTGCAGAAAATAAATCACATTGAATGCATTCAATTTATTGAGTAAAACTATAAAGATATTTAATAAATAAGGTATACTATGTTACTTGTCACACATATGCTTATTAAAAATCTTAATATATTTCATGATTGCCAGTGAGGTGTTTGTTGGCCACTGAATTTCTCCTTCCACATATTCCCTGTTCAAAACTTTTTACCCATTTTGTTATGTATTACTTGTTTTTATAGTGAAATATTTCAAATGTACAGACAAGAAGAGAGAACAGTAAAACAAATAATGGTATATCCACTACTCAGCTTTACCAAAGTTAAATATTGACAGATTTGTTTCAAATATTTTTTTTAACTAGGGGTGCCTGGGTGGCGCAGTCGTTAAGCGTCTGCCTTCAGCTTACGGCGTGATCCCGGCGTTCTGGGATCAAGCCCCACATCAGGCTTCTCCACAAGGAGCCTGCTTCTTCCTCTCCCACTCCCCCTGCTTGTGTTCCCTCTCTCGCTGGCTGTCTCTATCTCTGTCAAATAAGTAAATAAAATCTTAAAAAAAAAAAAAAAAGAAAAAAAAAATTTTTTAACTAAAACATTATATAGTTAAAACTCCACGTGTGTCCCTGTTAGGTAATCACTATCCCAAATTCACTGTTCATTATTCCTACGCATAATTTAAAAATTTTACTACATATTTACATAGCCATAAATTTACATATCTTATATGGTAAGGGTTTTTTTTTAACTTTATATAAATGGCTTCTACTTTAGGTATCAGTTCCCTCTCCATTTAAATATAATCTTTATGAGAACAAGTTATTTATTTTGGTCATTATATTACACCAGGGCTTAGGACAGTGTCTAACTTATAAGAGGTATTCAACAAACACTTGATAAATGAAAAGAATCTTAACACTGTTTATTCCTTATTATTCCCTGGCAACACGCAGAACGTCATTCTTTAGTGGTGGCATGCTATATATAAATATACCTTGCTGTATGACGTTTTTTAGTTTTCTTCTCCTCTCACAACACATGGATAAGATAGTAAGACATTCTAAAGAAACCTGGGTATGGGAAACCTGCTGATATAAATCTGAATCTACTCTGCGCTCCTACCCAGTTTTATCTTTTTCAGTGTTGGCTTCTATATTCTCACTTCCCTAGCCTACCTACGTGTGTTCTTGTTCCATCATATGAGATACAACGAAGTACAATGAGTGTAAAAAAGTATGAGGTTTCCAAGATTAGCTTTACAGTAAAGGAGCTGGAAAGATTCATTTAAGACCCCAAATTCTATGTATTTACTTTCCAAAAGTTAAATAAAAATTATGTAAGTTTCTCTCACCTGGTTTCCAAATCTCTTTGGAGATTCAGCTTTTCACTTAAAAGTGCATCAATCTTGGATTTCGATTCCTTGAGTTGATTCTGTAATGACTTCAACACATTTCACAGAAAAATAACTTTCCTAGATTATTATTTTATTTTATAAAAAAGTAATTATTAATCATGTAGTCCCCATACCATTAGAAGGCCTTTATAAGTTGGTGAAGCATCCAAACTTCTGTAGTCTTTTTCTTCTTCTGATGGACTTTCATTTTCTTTATATTGCCTGTGAAAAGATACATAGTGTGTACTTCTTATGAAAAATCTATCTCCAAAGGAAAAAATACAGCTAACAAAAATTAACCCAATAAATGTTTGATAACCTAAATATGAATCAAAATTTAAGCCAAATTTCCCACTTGTTCTCAGAAAGAATGCTATTAGAAATACTACTACCCAGTATTACAGTACCTATTTATTCACTATCACCTTTAATTAAAACATAAGATCCCTGTGGACCAGAACTTTGTTTTGTTCAACATTGCATCTCACTGCCTAGAGAGTATGGGTTATAAAGGGGGTGAAAAAAACACTTTTTGAATGAATAAAGTAACAAAGCATATGAGTGGACAAGGCAATAGATTTAATAGACCCAATTCAAGTCTTGACTCCATTAACCTGATGCTATTTGAATAGGTAAATCTCTCAGAATTTGTCTTCTGTCAGAGAAGTATCTATCACATCTACCTCACGGGATTGGTGTCAAAAGTAAATAAAAGACATTAAAGCACTCATGTCCAGGAAATCAGGAGTGAACTTCAAAAGTCACTTGCTTCCATTATACAAGACCATTTTTAAAATTTCTATCTGAAGAGAAAGATGGAATTAAACAAGGGAGCTTCACTTAACTACTAATTCACTATAGAACCATTTTCCCTGGGGTAATTTTTCAAGTGTCTCTGACATCTCAGAAGAAAATGTGAGCCTAATAGGTTTTATTCCTGTGTTACTATCCTTGGCTCTTGAATCATATGCACCAAGTTCGGGAAATACTAACAGAAATAACTAGCAATATATTTCATGTAATCTATATTGATGTAGTAACACTGGATTAAAAAAAAAAAAGTTACACAGCTGAAAGCCTATCATTTTAAAATGTACTTTTTCTGTTTTTCAGAGATTATAGCACATTTGCAGTTTTCTAAGGCTTCCAGCTGGTTAACTCTTGTATTCACATTTCTACTGCCTTGATTGCTGCTTCCTTTCCGAGCTTGCTCATGTATGGAGACAGAAAGCAATACCAGTCCATAGTATTCAGAAACTCCCTTCACAAGTCCCTCTGGAAGTCTTCCCAAGCCTGTGCCCTAAATTAGAGCTCCCAAATTGTGTACCATAGGTGTGCTATGCAAAAGGGTTACAAATATGGCAAGATATTCATCCCTCTCAGGCCTCAGGACAACTGGGTAGGGCTTAGGGTGGTCAGAGTTCTAAACCAGGTGCTTTCGATCGCAGCTTTGTGTGTACCGCAGTATGGTATACAAACATCAATATCTGTGTTTCATAATGAAAAAAACTTCAGACAACACTGCCCTTAATAAAAAGGTGTTAAGCAGGGGCTTTTGCCTCTGCAAGAGGCCCTGTCCCATCTCTCTTCCTCCTTTGGCCTTGCTCCCCTAGCTCTACAGGCACATACCTTCTTCTCCTGTGTCCTATGTAGGCCTCCAAATCCCTCATTTTCTCTCCTGTTTCAGCTCTTTCATCTCTCAACTCTTTCATCTTCTTTTCTTCAGTAATGTAATACTTATCAATTATACGCTCCTTTTATACTACTCCTGCTCTTTCAGTTGATAATAATAACCTATTTATAGGTCTCAAAATCCACCTTGAAGTTGCTACAATCTCACTATCAAGTTTGTACTCACTCTTAGAAAGAAGACTCAGTTGGAGTCTATAGTCAATGAACCCTGAAAAACCCTCTCCTTTGGAGATTCTTCCCCGCTGCAAAGTATAAATGACTTCTAATTTTTTCATCTGTAAGATTATTTATAATGTAGTGCCTATTTTCTTCCTATCTACTTCTTCCTTAGTGAGAGACATTCAATCCAAATATCTGGCCTGAGCAAAGTTTTTACAAGCCAAACTATTTCACTTCAGCTAGGCCAGTGGTGACAGGACTGCTAAGTGAAAAAGGAATTCCCTTCCTCAACCCTGGATTTTTACTACAAATTAATGACAACCAAACTCAACACTCCTCCCCAAAATGGACTCAATCCCGTTATCATTTCTAGTCAAAGAACCCCAGTTTGCACAACTTCAGAGGCAACTTCTCTTACTATATCCCACATGACGGATTTCAAATGATGGCTATGCTAAATCTTCTCTACTCTTACTAAAAATCCCAAACTCTATCATATATCAAGTCAGCAATCAGCAAGCTGCTGCCTGAGGGCTACATGTAGGCTGTGGATTTTTGTAATTAGAGTTTTACAGAACACAGCCATGCCAATTCATTTACATGTCATCTGTGGCTAACTTTGTGCTAAAAGAGCAGGGCTGAAGAGTTGTGAGACAATACAGCCTAAAATGCCTGTAATATTTACTGTCTGGCCCATTATAGAAAAGTTTGCAACCACCTAAATCTAGATTCGAATTTACTAAAGACATAGCCCAAAGGTTGCAACCGATATTGAGTTTGGACCATATAGTATTTTTGTTTTTTCTTTTTTAATTTTTTATGACTACAGTTGACATACAATGTTACATTAGTTTCAGGTGTACAACACAGTGATTCAACGCCTCCGTATCTTCTCTATACTCACAAGTGTAGCTACCTTCTATCACCATACACTATTACAATGTCATTGACTATATTCCCTACGCTTTTCCTATTATTCACATGACTTATTCATTCCATAACTGGAAGCCTCCTCTCCCTTTCACCTTACCCATTCTGGCCAATACCCCTCCCCTTATTTCTGGCAACCATCAGTTTGTTCTCTGTGGACCATACAATATTTTTTAAATCACTAAGTTAATTGTGAATATTAAAAATCTTATCTCATTTATAAATCTCAAAAAAACCAGCGAATCCAGCCACACTGAACTTCTTACAAGGTATCAACTGGCTAGAGTGTACAGTAATGGCCCCCTTCAGACAGATGGTATACAGCGGTCCAATTTGCCAAAGTCCTCACCTAGACTGCTTCACTCACTTTTGTTATTTTCTTGATTGTGTAAGCTTAAGTTTGCAACCTCTCAAGCCATTAAATTCTTCATTTTCCTTCTCTTTACTCTTACATATTGTAACTATCCATTTTAGTGTCAAGTTGGCTAGGCTACAACGCCCAGCTGTTTGGTCCAACACCAGTCTAGATATTGCTATGAGGTATTTTTTAGATACGATTAACAGTTAAATCAACAGACTTGAAGTAAAGGAGATCCTTTCATAATGTGAGTAGGCCTTGTGCAATTAAAGGCCTTAAGAACAAAGACGGAGACCCACAAGAACAACTCTTCCCTGGGTCTCTAACCTGCAGGACTGCCTCACAATCACATGAACAAATTCCTTTAAATTTTTCTGTCTATATAAACGTACATCCCATTGGTTCTGTTTCTCTTGAGAACCCTGACTAATCTACATATCTATAACCTCATCACCCAGTTTTTCTGAATTAAAGGAAAAAGTGCCTTCCTTCTTGCCAAGGCAAATGATGCCTTCTCATTCATTTACAGCCTACTTGGTCCACTAAGTGAAAGACTGCTCTCTATAGATTACTACGTCCATGTATAATATACCAACAAATCCCTTGAATTCCAGCCAAATTGGTTTAATCACCGTGCCATAAAAAAGTCTACATTTTTATATCTGTGCATTTTTGCTCACAGCATCCAACCAGTCTAAAATGACTACCTTTGGGGTGCCTGGGTGGCACAGTGGTTAAGCGCCTGCCTTCGGCTCAGGGCGTGATCCCGGCATTATGGGATCGAGCCCCACATCAGGCTCCTCCGTTATGAGCCTGCTTCTTCCTCTCCCACTCCCCCTGCAGTGTTCCCTCTCTCGCTGGCTGTCTCTATCTCTGTCGAATAAATAAATAAAAAATCTTTAAAAAAATAAAATAAAATAAAACAAAATGACTACCTTTTTTGCCTTCCTACTTTCCCAAATTTTACTTATCCTTCAAGCTCAAGCACAACTCTCATCTGCTTTGTAAAGGCATCTCTGGTCACTGCTTCCAAAACTGTTTTGTTCTTGTTCTAAACTCCTATATTACTGTCTATACAATTTTTAATAATTACCTTATAATGATATTATGTGTATTAGTGTTTTTTAATCTCATTATTTTTCTTATTAATGTGTTTACATTTTATTTCCCTTACTAGATTGTAAAATCTTAGAAGGTAAGAACCATATCCAAAACTGTGTGTCATCTCTGTAGAATCTAACACCATGCCTATCATCTAAAAGACAGTTTTATTTGGAAATCAGGAGGTGTCTGAAGTTACTTGATATAATGCTACTTTCTGAATAGAATGAAACAAAGAATTCCTCTATCATTAGTTGCTCTCTTCTTGTCTTTNCTATCATCTAAAAGACACAGTTTTATTTGGAAATCAGGAGGTGTCTGAAGTTACTTGATATAATGCTACTTTCTGAATAGAATGAAACAAAGAATTCCTCTATCATTAGTTGCTCTCTTCTTGTCTTTCCTTCCTCCCTTTTTTACTTCTTTCTCCCCTGCCTTCTGTTTTTTTTTTTTGTTTGTTGGTTTCTTTAAGAGTACCCAAGGCGCAAGAAGGAATCAGCAACTGGCACAGCTCTGCCATTGGTCCTGCTGTGTTTCTGGAAAGTCATTATTCTTGGGGAGAGAAGAATGTACACCTGACAAAAGTGGAGAATTTATCTGCATTGTTTACTATGGTGTCCTACGTACCTAAAACAACATGGCACGAGGTAGGGCTCAAATAAATATTTGTTAAAAGAATTATTCCATCTATAAACAATGAAACAAAACAGCTGTTTTAATTACCTTAAAGTACTCTGGATAATTTGGCCTTAGATATCCCTCAGTTATTTTAGGTTAGTCAAAGACCATTATCTTTATCTTTACCCTTATTTTTTTAATCAGAGGTGACAAGTGTGTTTTACTCTATATGTTTGATTTTTCACTATGACATTTTGTCTTTATCTCCTGTAAATCTGCACACTAATTATGTTGCACTTCAGTAGGTAGCTAGTCTAATCCTATGCACTCTGTGGATATACTCTGTAAGTGTCCAGTGGCTAGAAGACTGCAGTAGAACATAATGCTTCAACAAACTAAAACAATATTTCTTCTGTGACAAATATTTTGATTATTAAATACATTTTAAAATAAATGCAACAATACATTTTAACATAAAGAGTAAAACACAGTCTTCAAAATCTTTATATAAGAAGAAATTCATAGTTACATATTAGATAGATTTCCAAAGCATATTTAAAGTTTCAAAAGACCATAAAAACTTTTGGTGTGATTCATGACTGGATAATTAACTTTAAAAATTGTAAATAGGGTAAGTCTTACCTTTGTTTATGCAATTTTCTAATTTTACATTCATAGTAATCAATTAGGCAAAGCAACCTAGAAAACAGAAGATTAACTGAATTTTCAAAATGTGGTATTGGACCATTATACTATTCTCTCTACATAATTTCAAATTATAGCAATAAAGATACAGGTTATCTGGCAAGTTTATAAAAAAATTTAAGTGATTTTTGTCAGAAGTATTATACTAAGCCATATATTTTAATTTTGAAGTATAGATTTTAAACTAGCCACGAACATTATATCTCAACATATTAAATGAATATTTTCTTTGTCCCAGCAGTTCTACCTCTAGCAACTGCTCTCACAGAAATATTTGCTCAAACTTGTAACTCAAAATGAACAAAGTTGTTCACTGCACCATTATTTACAAGAGTGAAAATCCAGAAACACTCTAAATGTTCTTCAATAAGAGAAAAGTTAAATAATGACACATCCACTCTTTGGAAAACAATGAAGCATAGAAGAAATACTGTACGTAGGGGCGCCTGGGTGGCACAGCGGTTAAGCGTCTGCCTTCGGCTCAGGGCGTGATCCCGGCGTTACGGNATGTACGTAGGGGCACCTGGGTGGCACAGCGGTTAAGCGTCTGCCTTCGGCTCAGGGCGTGATCCCGGCGTTACGGGATCGAGCCCCACATCAGGCTCCTCTGCTATGAGCCTGCTTCTTCCTCTCCCACTCCCCCTGCTTTGTGTTCCCTCTCTCGCTGGCTGTCTCTATCTCTGTCAAATAAATAAATAAAATCTTTAAAAAAAAAAAAGAAAAGAAAAAAAGAAATAATGTACGTAAATTTGTATGTCCTAATAAAAATTGATAAGGAAAAAAAATAATGTTGCATAGCCAAATGTAGAGTACTACTCTATTTTTTCTTTTTTTAACATTTTATGCATTTAGGGCGCCTGGGTGGCTCAGTCATTAGGCTCTGCCTTTGGCTCAGGTCATGATCCCAGAGTCCTGGGATCGAGCCCCACATTGGACTCCCTACTCCACTGGGAGCCTGCCTCTTTCTCTCCCACTCCCCCTGCTTATGTTCCCTCTCTCGCTGGCTGTTTCTCTGTCAAATAAAATCTTAAAAAAGAAAAAAAAAGATTTTATGCATTTATTTGACAGAGAGAGAGAGTACAAGCAAGATGCAGGGGGAGCTGTGGAGAGGGAGAAGCAGGCTCCCTGGGGCTTGATGTGGGGCTTGATCCCAGGACCCTGGGATCACAACCCGAGTCAAAGACAGTTGCTTAACCAACTGAGCCACCCAGATGCCCCTCTATTTTTGTTTTAAAAAGAAAGAATTGTATATGAAGTTGTATTTGTATTGAATAAAAACTCTGTGAGTTCTTAACTGGGGGATAATACCATAACCTAGGGGACAGTCTTGGTTGTCACACTGATTAGAGTTGGGGAGGGCGCAGGATGCTAGAAGTTCGTTAACTGACACAATGAACCACTCCACCCAAAATGTCAACGGCACTCCTGTTGTTAAACACGAGGAAGGGCACAAACCAAACTACTAAAAGTGATTATCTCTGGAATATGGAAATTAGGAGGGGGTAAGCAGATATATTTTACTTTACATACTTTCATATTGTTTGAACTTCTATAAACATGTACTGTACTGCTTTTGTAATTTAAAAAACCCTCAAAGAAAAAAATAACACAATGTTTTCACGTTATTCTTCTTAAAGTAAGAATTTATACTATTTCCCCATCTTGGGACACTTACTCTTTTTTTCAGAGCTAATTCAACCAATTGTGCTTTTACTATTTCAACTTTCTAAATCATTCTTTCTCTCGATCTTTCTCCAACTCAACACATACCAGCTTTCATATTATCTGGTAAAAATGCTTTAATTTCCTTTATATCCTTCACAAACCCTGTCACCTCTTACTCCCCTCTTACACTACCATTTCATCTCGATCTTTTCCTTCACAGCAAGCTTCATTCATTCTGATTGTTACCGGATACCTTCAATAAACTTTTAGGGAGGACTTAATTGTGTGTCAAACTGGGAATTCTGAGCGAGACAGCAAGAAGGCAAACACTAAAAAGGAAGCATGTAACACTTATCACCTCTCCTTCCTGAAATATTTTTGTTCATCAGTTATCCTGACATCCGAACGTAACTCCTCTTCTGCCTACTTTCTTCCTTTATCTGAAATTTGGAAGTTCTCTGGAGTTTGGCCCTTCTAACTGCAGGGCTGATATCTCTACATGGCTGACAAAAGGTGCCTAAGCACATGTCCATAAATGAATTCATCATCTTCCATCCCTCTTCCCCAAACCTAGCTTGAAATCTGGCTATCTTTGACTCCTGTCCTTCTTTCAATATCTACAGCCAGTTAGTCTCAACAATTCCTTTCTATATTTCCAATAGCTCTCCTTTCTTTTGGCCCTAATTGCAGGCCTTTGCGATCTCCAACCTTGGCTATTACAAGTGATTATTAACTTGTCTTTCTGTCTCTGGGATTAATTTCTTTGATCAGAAATGCTGGGGGGGTTTTCCTGCTATATAGTAAGCAGAACCTAAACTCTTCAGCCTGCAGTTTAAGCCCTTCAAAGTTCCAGCACAACTTTCTTTCGATATTGTCTCCTAAAACGCTTACCAGCATCATCTTGTGTACCCTATGCTCCAAACCTCTTTGACTACTTAGGCTACTTGGCTATTCTCAAATATAGTCAGTTTTCCTGCCACCATACTTCTCCAACTAAAATACCTTTCCCTCACCTCTGCCTATTAAAATTCTATAGTTCCTAATAATCTTGTGTGTTATCTCTTCGTGAAGCCTTTCTGGTCATCCCCATATTCCTCAAAGGAAACAAATATCTCTTTCTGTCATACCCACTTAGTATCCTATTTGTCCCATCATTTTAGCAGATATCACTATCTGCCTTGTATTTTACTTACCTCAGTATGTGTCTATCTACCCAGTTAGACCATCAGATCCGTAAATGGCAGGAAACATGGTTTTACTCATCTATGTGTGTTCTATATTGTTTTTCCCAATGCCTTTGTAACTTTTAACAATAGCTGTAGTGTTTACAACTCATGTATTTCTAATAAGGTAAATTCACAATTTTTAAGTTGTGTGTCTCAAATTGAAAATTAGCTTTATTAAAAATCAAATAGAATAGAGAATCTCTAGGTCATTAGACAAATTCACACCTGAATTAGCTTGACTTCATATGGTACATGGTAAGTTCTCTCAATGCTTCTCCTTTACTCACTGTCTGACTCACTCAAATTGGCTGGTTTTTGTATTTGTTTTCATTCCCCTTCCTCTAACTCTCTTACTCTTCTATTTCTCCCACTGCAATTGTCTCTTTCCTTTTTATTCTTCCTTACCCTTATTTTTCTTTCTCTGCTTCTTTTTTAAAATTTAATCACACCTATCTCAATTTTTATGGCATCTTAATTGTAATTTTTAAATTTTTGTCCTGTTCTTCCTTCAAAAGGATCAAAATTATGTGTGTATTCTTTCTTAATTATCAAAATCTATAGTCTTGTTTTTAATTTATATAAGACCTCATTTATTTTTATAGTAAAATAGAAACACCTAGTTAATAAAAATCCCCAGTCCTACTAAGTAAATACTCAAGACTAATTAGAATGTAATTAGTTTATACTATTAAGTGAAAAAAACATGGTGCTACATTTATACATTATACAAAAAGGGGAAATATGAATATCCATACTGCTTGTATTTGTTAAAAATAACACTAAACATTTAAAATTACCTATAAGGGAAGGTAAGGGATAGGGTCAAGGGGACAGAAATGAAAACACAACTTTTCTGAATATAAATAATTAGTTTTGACTTTGGAATTGTATCAATGTCTTACATATTCAAAAGTAAATGGAAAATAAAAAATCCCTAAACAACGAAAACAAATTGAAACAAACCTAACTGTATATTAATTTGGTGACACATACAAAGAAATATTTCAGAACACTGTATTTGTATCCTAGAATATATTATTAATGTCAAAGATGATTGCAAAGAAATTTAAATTTCATAAAGTAGACTTATTGTTAGCAGTAATTCTGGTATTATTTTGAAGCTATTTTTATATGGTATATAATAAAGCAAATAGTTTTATGATATTGTTCTTAGGAATAAGGATTTCTGGTATAAAAGGAAGTTACAAATGTAGAATCAGAGTTTAAATAAAAATCCCGTAATGTTAACTTCAGTTGGAAAAACAATGATTTGTCTTTTCCCAGAAATATACATAATTCCTTGTACTCTTCTAAAAAGTCCTAAATCAATGACAACATAATAGACATTATAAGCTTGACAAGCAATCCCCACACCAAACTGTGGTCTCTAAAAACCATTCCTGACTAAAAGAAATGTCTAATTTATCTTAAATTTAATTTAGTCAATTCTAAATGTTTAGTGTTAGCTTTAACAAATACCTGAATTCATTCCCCAAAAGAGCTCTGGGGCAAAAAAAAAAAAAAAAAAAAATGTATAAAATGTGCCTCCTGCCTAAAAGTAAGAAATCTAACAAAGATTAATGAGGTTGGGTCAAAAGTGTATAATACCAGCATGAAGAAGTTCCCATTGGCCAAAGACAGAATAATATGATTATTAAAATCCAGGAGTTAATAACATTTGAAAAAAAGAGAGGATAGCCACAAACAAAAAATCGTATTACTTATCACTGGAAATCATAAGTGCACCAACTCCTTACTTTAAAAAGTGGGAATTAAAATGAAAGAATTGAGCATTAGTTCTACCTTCCCTGTAATAAACCACATAGGGCAACCAAACAGCCCCTAGACAATAGGAAAGGTTCTTTTTTATGGAAGAATTCCAGAGTGGTGGGAAGGGGCGGGAACAACAGAATTGAAAAATCACCATCTTGCAAAATCATTAATTGAGTAAAACCATTAGATGAAGGAATGATGGGGAATTTTATAGTGGAAGAATCAGATTACTATTTAACCCCCTGAACAATCTTAGCATCCTTAAGAGTAAGTCAACTAGACAATATGTGCCTCCTGATATGTCACAACCTACGAAGTACTTTGCCAAAAATATTTCTATCTGAATTTAGCCCTAACTTCCAGTTTAGAGAAACAGAGGAGACAGAAGAATAAATTAAATGACACAATAAGAAAGCAAAATCTAGTATGAGCTTCTCCAGGCCAAATGACCAGTTTCTTCCTTTGCGGGGGGGGGGGGGGGGGGNNNNCAGCAGAGAAGAGGGGGAGGAAGACTCCTCCAGTTTATAAGAGATATAACCACTCCCAAGATAAAATCTGTTTTAAAAAATGATAGTGAATCTAGCTACATATCAATTTATGTAGGAAACATTACTGTCTATCCAAGATGGTATGAGGAACTCTTTTGCAGAGATAAGCAAACACTCTGTTTTGAGTGACAATGCGCTCTTCCTCCTCCTTTGTTAATCTATAGATATCCTTTTGCAAAGAAGCAATAGTCTCTTGTTGTTCCATTCGTTTTTTCTTATAATGCTGACATTTTGCCTGTAAGAAATTTTTCAAAAAACATAATTATAATATGTACATCTAGGACATGGTGTGCTAACAATATTGTACCAAAGCCATCTTCAGTTTCTATTGAGATGCTTCATTCAAGAACTTCAAGAACTGTTTTTAAAAGGGTGCAAGCTCCAAGAACATTAATAAGTCATAAACACAAAAAATATAACAATAGGAAAAATATAGTTTACAATTAATCACATGCATTCAAGTTTTTAATAAGGAACTCCATAAAACTGATATAATTTCATGTAAATAAGTTTAGAGGAAAATAATAATCAGGAAGGGACCAATATTAAGGAGTCAAAAAGAAACAAGATTTAGAAACAAATTGAGGGTTTCAGAGGGGAGGGGGTTTGGGGAATGGGGTAACCATATAATGGGTATTAAGGAGGGCATGTGTAGTGATAGTCACTGAGTGTTATAGGCAACTAATGAATGGTGGAACACTACATCAAAAATCAATGATGTACTATATGCTGGCTAATTGACTATAAAAAAAAAAGTGTAACAAAAAAAAAGAAACAGGATTTAAAATTCAGATTCTTAAGTAATCAATGATAATTCAGGATTTCAGATGGTTTGATCAACTTAGGCAATCGTGCAATATGGAAGACAGTAAACTCAGAATAACTCCCTAACCAGGATTTATTATTAAGAAATAATATATACCCCGGGGCGCCTGGGTGGCACAGCAGTTAAGC